>NW_006434825.1:12509452-12634793 GCF_000325575.1 Pteropus alecto
ACCAACAGTACTATTAGTGAAGAAGGGGAGAATGGATAATTAGCAGGCAATTAGCAGTGTCTGCCACCTAACCTAGGCATCATGGCAGTGAGTGACACTTATGGTGAGACTTTAAAGGAGGTTGGCAAATGTGAGACAGGAGACAGTGGAAGAGTATTCTAGGCAGAGGGATCAGCATATGCAAAATACTCTGAATCAAGAGGAAGCTTGATACATAGCAAAAACTGAAAAACAGTGTAGTGAACCAAAAGAGGTCGAGTCCTGCAGGGTCTTGTAGACTGAGTTAAGAATTTTAGAATTTATCTTGAGCGCAAGGGGATATCAACAAAGTGTTCTAAGCAGGAGACTGTAATGACCTGGCCTTTGCTTTATGAAAATTACCGGTAGCACTGAGAATGATGGGGAAGAGGGAAGTAGTGGATAAACCACGATGCCTTGCCCTTAGCGACTAAGATCACTGTCAGCAACTGGGCCAAAGTGTGCTGAGGGGCTTGGTTAGGCAGGGCCTTGCAAAGCTACTTCAGGTACTCATGAAGGAGGATGCTCCTGAGTGTTAGCTGATCTGTTGACAGGAAATAAGGGCTCTGCTGCTTGAGTGGCCACTTCCTTTGAGACTCTTCTCCTCAAAGCTTGGTCTCAGAAAGGATTCCCTTAGACCTGGGTCCTCTACTGTGTCTCAAGATGTCTTAAGCGACTCATCTCCTCCTTTGCTCTGCAGTACCATGGTGAAGTTCCTGAGAATGAAGCTAATGTTGCAATCACTACGCTCAAAGTGACTGATGCCGATGTCCCCAATACCCCAGCGTGGGAGGCCGTGTACACCATATTAAATGACAATGAGGAGCAATTTGTTGTCACCACAGACCCAGTAACCAACGATGGCATTTTGAAAACGGCTAAGGTTTGTGTGGCAAGATGCAGAAACTGATAGCCCTGTTGGCTGCACACTCTCTTGTCCCCTGGTGTCTTCTCAGAAGTAGATGAGGATCTGACTTTCCCAGGCTCTGGTGGACCATTTGGGGTTTGCAGTGACTCTTCAGTTTCCTGTGAGAAGTCAGGAAGCTCCTACCCATCATCCTAAAATTGAAGAGGAAGTACCATCTGTTTTAATAGGCTCATTCCCCTGAAACATTTGCCTACCCTCCATATCTGTTTTGCAAATGAGAGAGAAAATGGTTAACTGGTCTCTGCTTTTGCTAGATTGTTTTAGAAGTGGGACAAATATGACTGTTTTTGAAAGATGTCTTGGAGGCTTGAAAACTAAGAAGTCAAGTGATTCTTATTAAAGTTAGTCAGAGTTAACAGATACCTGGATTAACCCAGAACTTTGATTTCCTCTTGAGCAAGTGAGCAGACCCTTCATTTCTGAATTACTTAGTACGAAAACTTATCTCCCACTGAACATGTGATGTCAGCATTTTCTGTTAACATTCTGTCGACAGAAGAAAGAAGCCAGTAATCGGAGTTTCTACTATACATAAAGGCCTTCATAAAAGTTCCCAGTCTATTCCTTCCAGCACCTCTGTGGGGTAGTTCCTTGTCCTACTTACTTAGGTGTAGAAATAGACCCAGAGGTCAAGTTGCCCAAGTCACGCAACTAGGAAGTGGCCCAGCTGCTTGTTGGCTGACTCTGGACTCCACTAAACTCCCTGGGTTAGAGAGGTGGCCCAGTGGGATCTCTGTCTCTACGCCATCATGTGGATAGCATGTCACACAGGACATGAGCACTCTTACTGATCTTGACTTAATGTGCTAGTGTTTGTTAACTGAGGTTTGCTGTTTGAGATTTCATGTCTTCTCCTGGGGTTCTCAACCCTAATGTAGCCAGATTTGACAACTACTAGTATATTGCTAACTAAAAGAATTGTTAAGAATGTAATTTTTTTTCCTACTAACATAAAATTTTTCAAATTTATTTTTTTCTGCTCTTTAGGGCTTGGATTTTGAGGCCAAGCAGCAGTACATTCTCTACGTGGCAGTGAAGAACGTGGCCCCCTTTGAGGTCACTCTGTCCACCTCCACAGCCACCATCACAGTGGATGTGCTGGACGTGAACGAAGCCCCCATCTTCATGCCTCCCCAAAAGAGAGTGGAGGTGCCCGAAGACTTTCCAGTGGGAATGGAAATCACATCTTACACTGCCCAGGAGCCGGACACATTTATGGAACAGAAGATAACGTAAGTGGATTTTTCGGCTGACTTGAAGCAACTGGATGTGTGAATAAAATATTTAGTTTATAGCATTTTCTCATCATTGTGCAAGACCCTTCTCTTAATTGGTTTTTAAAAAAAATTCTTCTTTAATCCCATTCCCCATACCTTTTTCATTCCTTTCATAGCCATTCTAGGTTTATTGTGCTTCCTCTTTTTGAGTTCATGCAGTGTAATAAGAATGTGGTTTTAGTTTACATACATGGTATTTATAAGTAGCTTACTGTTTCTTCTCTTTAGACTTGAAGGCACCTCTATAATGTAAATCACAGCCACAAATGTTGAAAACAGACATAAGCCAATGGCACCACCCCCCCGACCATGTATGATAAAGAATATTCTTAATCTTTTGAGAGCTAGGTTGGACTAGGAAAAACTATTAGAGCACCAACCCAAATATGACATGTGTGTCTTGTTAGTTATAGTGTGATTTCCAGGGATAATAGAGGCCTTGGCCAATGTGCCCTATTCCTCTTCTCTGAGACATAGATTCCTACTTGTTAATATCTGCTTTAGAGGAATCTGTCAGAATGCTCTGAACTATTTATAAAAAAAATGTTAAGTAAATCCAGAGTAGAGTCATGCCTAATAATTGAGTGTGTTCTTGTTTGGGGGGTGTTTGTGTTTTAGCTTCAGTGCCTGTGACTTATGAAACTTAAACAAAAAGATTTGAAGTATGACTTCAACTTCTGAGGTTATTCTGGAAAGCACTAATTCTATCCAGAGTGAAAGGACTCATAAATACCTTTATACCATGCACATTTACTGTACAGAATGAGCTTGCTGTGCAGAGGGTCTAGGCAGTGATCTTAGTGGCCGATAGCTTTAGGTCAAAGACAATGGGAAATTTTAAAGTGGAGGAACCAGGCTGATAACATCCAAACCTTCTGATTAATTTTAACATTTACTAAAAAGCGAGAACAACTTGACTTGATGGGATTCAACAGCATGTGCACAGCATCACTAAAGAAATATTTTTTGGAGAAAAAAGTTGAAACAGAATCTAATCAAATCTTAGGATTTGATTTTGAAGAATGCAAGGAATGAAGAAACAAGTTAAATGCCATGAAGAAGCAGTCAGCCAAATACAGAATGTGGGAACTAAATGACAAATGACAGAGTTCCTTCAACAAATAAATGGCAAAAGGGTGGGGGTGACTGCTATAGACTAAAGAGTATTAAGAGACACATCAACCAATTGTAACGTGTAGACTATGCTTGAATACAGATTCAACAGTCCAACTATAAAAGACACCCATGCGGAAATTAGAGAAATTTAAACATAGACTTGGCATTAGGTGACATTAATTATTATTTATGTAGATGTGTTAGTGGTATTGTGATTATCTTTAAAAAAAAACTTACCTATGAAAGATAAGTGTTTACAGGAGAAATCTTATGATGTTTGAGATTTACTTTAAAACACTGTAATTTTAGTCTATGGCTATGCCACACTAAACAAGCCCGATCCCGACTGATCTTGGAAGCTAAGCAGGGTCGGGCCTGGTTAGTACTTGGATGGGAGACCACCTAGGAAGACCAGGTGCTGTAGGTGTAAAAAATAAAAAAATAAGGGATTGTAAGCTGATAAGGTCCTTGCAATCTGTGAGGTCAACCAAGGGTTGCCTCACCTAAAAATAAATAAATAAATACATACATACATACATACATACATACATACATACATACATACTCACTCTAATTTTGGACATGTCGTCAATGTACAGCTTGTAATCCAAGGATTCTTCTAGGTGTTCCAAAATATAAAGGCTGATGAGATGCATTTTAAATCCAAGTTTAAAAAGATAGTGAAGAACCAAAGTCAATATTGTAGGGTTTTGTTCTGTGATAAAGCTTGGGATTGTATAATTTCCAGGCTGTGTTGACATTTTAGCTTGCAGTAGCGAAATAGTTCCAAGCCTCTTTGGGCAGATTCAGAGACCAGGTCTTAATAGTGTGTGTAGGGGCCTATACCCATGGATAAAGACTACTGTACGTAGTCAGTTGCTTTGCACTTCTAAGGAAGTGAGGAAGAGCCCACAGGTATCCAAGGACCTTATCTCCTATTTCTTTGCTTTCCTTTTTGAGGCTTTCCAGGACCCCAGTGGATAACTGGGCAGTATATCTCTTTTTCATGCCTTTGTTTCCTCTGATGGACTGTTTCTGGTACTCCTAATAAGGTACTAGTGCAACCCACCTCCAAGTCAACCCACATCTCTAAATGCTCCTGGCACAGATTTTGCATGGCACCACCATTTAAGAACCTCCGTACCCTTTGGGGACCTGTTCTGAAAGACTCTGCCTTTAAAAATACATAAGGGTCACAGTATTTGTTATTCAGGCAAGAATTATCCACAGATGCTAAATCTATTGGATGAAATTTAGTTGGTGAACAGGATATTGTCAAATATCTCCCTTTAGATTACAGATTAATCGCAAAAGGGGTAAAAGTACTTTTATTACAAGGAAGTCTGGTAGCCTCTCCTTCATCCAAGTGATCAAAGTGAACATCAGTAAAAGAACAAACAGATGTCATATGCCTCCTAATAAGACACATCAAGAAGGACACAACAGCACCTGTGTAGTGTTCTTTTCCTCTCCCTGCCCCCAAATGCAGAACCGAATCTAATTATGAGGGAATAACCAGACAAACTCAAACTGAGGGGCTTTCTAAAAAACAGCTGGCCTGCATGTTTCAAAAATGTCAGTGTCAAGAAAGAAAATAAAGACTAAGGAATGGTTCCAAATTAATGGACATTAAAGAAACATGATAGCTGAGTGCTATGCATGATCCTGGACTGGTTACTGAATGGGAGCAAGGATGCTATGAAGGATGGTTTGGGGAAAATCAAAAATTTGAATATGTACCATATGTCTAATAATAGTATTATAGCCATGTTATATTTCTTGAAATTGAAAATCAAATTGTGGTTACATAAGAGAATGCCTTTGTTCTTTGGAGATAACACGTTCAAGTATTTATGAATAAAGGAACATGACATCTGTCGGCAACTTATTCTCAAAAGGTTCAGCAAAACAAGACATTATGTATATGTGTGTCAACTTCTGTATCTACCACAATATTAGCAATGGGCGAATCTGGGTGAAGGGTGCATGGATGATCATACTTTTCTGGCAACTTTTATATAGGTATAATTTTTTTTAAATAGAGAAATTGGAAATATAGAGAAGTTGGAACTATTGTCAATGAAGAAAAACTTTAGGCTTTGTCAGTTACATGCTGTTTGCTGTTTTCATTCTAAGCCAGTGCTTTTGCCTTTTCAGGTATCGGATTTGGAGGGACACTGCAAACTGGCTGGAGGTTAATCCAGACACTGGCGCCATTTCCACTCGGGCTGAGATGGACAGAGAGGACGTCAACCATGTGAAGAACAGCACGTACACGGCCCTCATCATAGCCACTGACAATGGTAAGGACGCCCTTCCTGTCTGGCCTTTGCTACCTCACCTAGCTCACGTCCTTGCCCTCTATCCTTCTTTTGGAGGCATGAGTTCGTTCTTTTGCTTTTTTTATTCTTTTTTTTTTTTATAATGAATTTTTAAAATTAAAACCTTAAAAAAAAACATTTTATTTATTTCTTTAAACATTTTACTTTTTTCCCCCCTCTCTTTTTCTTTTATTCTTAAACAAAAGCATTCTCATCGTCAAAAATGCAAATAATTCAGGTCAAGCAGAAGTTTCGTTTCGCCACTCCCTCTCTATACCTGAACCATATTCACTCATTCCCGATAGGAGCCAGGCTGCCTGGATTTAGATTCTAAAGCTTAATACCTATGTGACCTTGGACTTATTACCTAATTTTTATGGTCCTCAATTCCTTTATCTAACAAAATGATAACACCCATCAGAATTAAATGACTTAATTTATGTAAAAAATACCTAGAAAAGAGCCTGATTCATAAGACCTGCTCTATAAGGACTGTTATTTTTATTATTATCATCATCCTCATTATTAGTGAAGTGTGACTCCTTTCAGACTATTTCTGTGTATTTGATACATTTATATACATGTAGAAATATAGTTTATTATAAAACCACTATCTGGATTACAGCCTATTTTTGTTTTCATTATAAAAACCAATATCTTATACATGTTGTTTAAAATTTTTTTTAATTATTATTTTTTTACTTGATTATATGTCTTTAAGACACAGAGATCTACCATGGCACATAATAAATGTACAGGCATACCTCAGAGATATTATGGGTTCAGTTCTAGACCACAGTAATAAAGTGTCTCATAATCTCTCTGCTGGTGAAAGCCCTTGCCTTCAATTTGTAAAAAATGCAACATCCGTGAAACCTCAATAAAGTGAAGCGTGATAAAAAAGGTATGCCTGTACTTCTTGTCAATAAAATGATGTCACCTGCACCTGGATATAGCATAATTTAATCACTCATAGATTAAAAGACCATTGGGTTTGTTTCCAATTCTTCATTATTTATTTGAGTGATAAGTAAACATCCTAGGACATGCCTCTAAGTCCAGCTATTTCCCTTGGATAAATATTCAGAAGCAGAATTACTGTTAGAGACCTAATAACTTCCTGTGATTAAATTCTCTTCCCCTTCCTCATTCTTCAACCTCCCAAGGTAGTCATTCCAGACTTGACAATCTGGAAAGCTGAGGGCAAGGCAAGTGAGGCCGTGATGGGGCTCTGTTTGCAAAATGCCTTTGCATAAAGGGAAAGCTACTCCGTTGCTTCAGCTGCATTTCCTCATTAGCCAGCTCTTTCCAGCAGCCTGGGTAGTCCCTGGTCTGGCCCAAGATAAGTTAAGGAAGTGATACCTAAACTAAGCACTGACAAACTTTCTGTAAAGGCCAGGGAGTAAGTATATTAGCCTCTGTGGGCCATACAGCCTCTGTTGCCATTGTAGTCTAGAAGCAGCCATAGACTATCTGTGAAGGAATGAGTGAGGCTGTGTTCTTGATTTGTCCAGAAGACCTTAGTTTGCTGACCCCTGACCTCATAATAGTTAAGATGTGGTTGTTCTGAATGAGTCCTTCAGGTGTTACTTCGTGCATGACTTAATACTTCTCCATGTAGGTCTAAGAGGAGAAAAAAGTTTCATCAGAAAATCTACTAGCTCATTAAAAAAAAATTTTTGTAATTAAAAAAAGTTAAATGACTCCTGCTCATTATTAAACCAAGAAAATTCCCATGATAAAGTGAAAAATCCATCCATGGATGAATGGATAAACAAAACGTGGTATGTACACACAATGGCATCTCATTCAGCCTTAAACGGGAAGGAAATCCTGTCACATTACAACGTAGATTCATGGTGAGGACGTTATGCTAATTGGAATAAACCAGCCACAAAAAGACAAATACTGTATGATTTCACTAACATGAGGTGTCAAAGTAGTCAAATTCATAGAAACAGAAAGTAGATGGTGGTTACCAGGAACCAGAGGGGGAAATGGGGAATTGTTGAATGGATAAAGAGTTTCAGTTTTGAAAAAATTCTGGAGAGCTGTTTCACAATAATGTAAATGGACTAACACTATTAAACTATACACTTCAAAAGATGGTAAATTTTATGCTATTTTTTTTAACCACACACACAAAAAAGTAATAAGAAAAAATAATCACTACAGGCTTGCCACGCAGGTATAACTACTTACAGTTTTGACATACAGTCCTCTTGTTTTTTTGTTTTTTCCTGTAGAGTATTTTTTCTACTAACATATGCCAGGTGCTACATCAGGATGTAAAAGAAATGCAAATAGAAGTGCATATGAACTTCCAAATCTATTTTGAAAAGCAACTTGCAGCAATTTAAAAAGGCTCAACCCTTAGATAATGACCTTAAAGCCATAGAAGTTCAGAAAAAGAACTGGTGGGGCAATGAGGACTTTGTGGAATGGTGAAAATATAGTGGATGAGTAAAGATATGTGAAGAAGAGGAAAGAGGGATATAACCTGAATAATTGTTATCAAAAGGAGAAGAAGTATGTCAGAGACCTGCCCTGTCAGGGGTGAAGATGGTCTGGGACTGGCAGGACAGGAGGCTCTGCAGGCAGGCGATGGATCCCTGGAGAGCCAGGACAAGCTGTGGGTTCAGTCTGATGGGAGGCAGGAGGGATTCCTCAATGTTCCTGAGCTGTGATATTTCCTATGTATTTTCCCTTAGGTTCTCCAGTTGCGACTGGAACGGGAACCCTTCTCCTGATCCTCTCTGATGTGAACGACAATGCCCCTATACCAAATCCTCGAGTAATGGACTTCTGCCAGAAGAATCCACAGCCTCATATCATCAACATCACTGATCCAGATCTTCCCCCCAACACATCTCCCTTCGTTGCAGAACTAACACATGGGGCAAGTGTCAACTGGACCATTGAGTATAATGACCCAGGTGGGAACTTGAGTCTTATTTCCAAAACTTTGCTCTGATCCTCATGCTTCCCCTGCCCCCACCTCCACCCCCGTTCTGAAATTTCCTTCTCAACTTCCAGATGTCACCCCTTTAGTTCGATGCTTGTTTCTTTGCCCCCTCTATATTTGAGGCATTCCACCAGAGGTCCCTTTTCTTTATCTGACTCTGTAAACATACCGCCTAGTAATCTGTAACCCAAACAGCTCTGTTTTCCTTACTCAACTTTGGAATGTCTTTAGTGCCTTAATATTCTTATTCTACAGTAATTTTTTTCTCCTCTGGTCCCATCGTTTATTTTTGTTGCTTCCTCTAGAACATGAATCTATCATTTTGAAACCAAAGAAAACCTTAGATTTGGGTCCCTACAAAATAAATCTCAAGCTCGCAGATAACCAGAACAAAGACCAGGTGACCACCTTAGATGTGTACGTGTGTGACTGTGAAGGGGCCACCAACGGCTGTAAGAAGGACATAGCTTATGCCACCGCAGGATTGCAGGTTCCTGCCATTCTGGGGATTCTTGGAGGCATCCTTGCTTTGCTAAGTAAGTACAGCTCTCAAGTGTTTCAGCTTTTAACTTCTAAATTGGAGAAGGTTTTACTCTTGCTGAGCATTTCAGAGATTAGTGGTCCAAGAGTGAAAGGCAACCTATTCCAACAGGGATAGGTTGATTTCTTCTATCTTCTATCTAAATCAACAGGGGACCAGGTTGATTTCTTCTATCTTACTGTTCTTTCAATCCAATCAGGGCAGTGCTTCTCAAAGCTCGAGTGCATATAGATCACCTGTGCCTCTTTGTAGTATGAGAATTTTGATCCAGTAGGTCTGGGGTGCAGCATCATATTTTGAATTTCTAATCAGCTCCCAGGTGATGCTGGATGTTGCAGGTCCTTGGATCAGCTTGGAGTAGCAAAGCCTTGGGATGCTGATACTCCATCCTGGAGAACGAATGACAGAGGAAGTGGTAGGCACACATCTGGAAATTGTACATATCATCTCATTCATAACCCATTGGCCCAAACACAGCCACACCTGGAAGTTCACACTCTAACTGGGTGACCATGTGCCCGATTAAATCCTGGCAGAGGATGGTGGTGGAGTGTGGGGCAAATACTGAGTATTGATGACTGAAAGGATGAAGGAGAAAAGGATACTGGGGAAATTTTGGCAATTTCTGCTGTAGTCCTTAAAACTGGTATTACCTGAGCCCACCAAGGGTTGACACAGATACTGTTATGGCTTCTAAAAGCTAGTGATGGTGAGTCAATGAGAAAACCTTCACAAATAGTGTGTAATTAGGAGCTGGAAACATGGTCTAGGTCATGAGCGCCTTTGTAGTTAGAAGAGAGGGCTGTTAATTGAGTCTCTAGAAAGGTTCGGTGGTTGATGGTTGGGCTACAGAGGCTGGTGGAATCCAGGTAGGCCGAGTGGCATTTGTGAGGGTTCCTGCACTAGAGAGAGGAAGGCGTAATTGCACTGTCTAAGACAGAGAAGAGGCCAACCTGGCTGGAGTCAAAGAAAGTTCTTGGAGCAGCAGGACCAACTCTGGGGTTTTCAACTTAAATTTGACACTGATCCTGCTGCTGCTGCTTCAGCAAATTCGAGAAGGGGTTATCTTTTGACCTTAGGAAATGTCTGCAGTACATCCTGATTGCTGTTGCCCTCTGCTGTTTGTATCCTCTTAAAATTGAGAAGGAAGACAGTGTTGTTTAGAGTTCAGTGTGCTTTTTTGACATGTTCCTCTAGGAGTTACATGGCTAACATGCCGTGATGGAGTTAGGTTAATTCACCTTCCTCTGTCATGGTCCTGGGCATGATCACTCAAGCCCTACGTGCCCACTTACTTCCTGGTCAAATCATATTTGAATTGGCCAGTCAGCTGTGGGGACAGGGATTACTGACTTGTGCTTTCATTCTGAGGAAAATATTAAAGATTGTAGTTCCGCTTAAAATAGTGGCTTTTTAAAACAGCATTACCTAAATTTGCTGTAGGTATATTTCATTAGACACAGGGGCAGAGAACAACAATTGGAATGTTCAAAGGTGGAACAACATTTAAAACAGAAGCAATGCCAGGATTAAGATTTCCAGATTTTTATTCCTTATGGGCAAACGTAGAACTTACACTTCTAAAGACTATTCTAGAGAGGCACTAGGACATGAAGGTTCTCATGTAGTCTATCAATATTTGATTGCTTACCAGGCTTTGTGTCAGACACAGGTTTCCATGCAGGTGGGGAGAAGTGGTGCTTCCTGAAGTGATAATAATACACTATATTTTGGTTACTTTCCTTTAAGTAACATTTAAGTAATGTTTCATAAGAAGCATCCTTTTGGAAACCTGCCTCTGGCACTCCTTTGCTCTAAGCTCTGCTCAGATGGAGAAGTTTGCAACCTGCATTGTCTTCAGCGCTGCATCCTCAGTGCCAAGAAGGGTCTTAGACCACGTAGCAAGTGCTCAGTGTTCCTCCTGTTTATGAATTATGGTCAAGGGAGTTGTGTTGCTTATCTGGATAAGGTCTTGGAATCTTCCTGATTTCAGAAACAATATGTAGGTTCGTTATGTCTAAGAAATCTTTCCCCCGGGTTTGTGTAACATCCTGTTTCGTTGCAAGAATGCTTCACTAAAGTGTATTTGGGCACAAACATCTATAAAGAATACACCGTGAATTATATGTTTATTTACAATAAATAGTTTAATGTTCTTAAAAAATTAAATATTAATTGTACATATCTAGAACTCTATCCCAAGATCAGATGAAGACTTTGGAAATGAAACAGCTTTTAAAGTTTGCTTACATGATTTTATCTTGAGAGAAGATAAGAAATATACCGGGTGATTTTATAGTGTGTGTTCCACTCAATATAACTGATTAACAATAATGTGCATTTATCAATCACACTCAGGCTGACCTAGTCCTGCTTACAAACCTTCAGTGGCTCCAACCCACTCAGAATCAAAACCACAAGTCCCCGCTATTCCTCCGACCTCCTCTCCTCTTCCTTCCCACTCACTCACCCGGCTATCACCATGCCGACCTTGTCCTCCCTTAATCACACCAAGCATGCGCCTGCCTCATTGCCTTTGCCCGTACCATTTCCACTGCTGGGAACATTTTCCCCCAGATTTTGGGAAATGACTGATTGGTTTAAGACCTGGTTCTGAATTATACGTGAATTCAAGATCACATTGGAATTTACATAGAATTGTCCGCTATGTTATGCCACATGTGTTCACTTCAGGGACATAAGCATCACCACGTGCGTTGACAGCCATCTGTCTGCTATGCAAGGCAGTAGGGCTCTCTAATGGCTGCTTACGATGCTCTTGACCTGTGGCTCTCATCGCTGTCTCTTCTCCTCTCCAGTCTTGATTCTGCTGCTTCTGCTGTTTGTTCGGAGGAGACGGGTGGTCAAAGAGCCCTTACTGCCCCCAGAAGACGACACTCGGGACAATGTTTATTACTACGATGAAGAAGGAGGTGGAGAAGAGGACCAGGTGGGTTTTAAAAACTGTAATAAAATGCTTAATGGCAATCTCTTTAATTGGAAGAAGCAGTGATTAGAAGGCAGACATCTGAAATAGCTCTGTATCACTTCATGTATTGTTTTTTAAAGCCTTACACAATAACATAGACATTGTCACTGGCCATCATCCTCAATATACAACATTGCTAACATATATTGATTGCTTATTGCTCTTCACTCAGATGACTGAATAGAGGCACAGTGCAGTTAAGCAACTTGCCCAAAGTCACACAGCTCGGAAGCAAAAGAACCAGGTGGTCTGACTCCAGAGCTTGCTCTCCTCATCACTAGTCTCTGGACACGAACTTCATTCAGATTATCTTTGACATAGAACAACAGATCTATTTTAATACTTTGTTTCTCTTGAGTTATTTTAGCTATGCTGAACTGTTTTTTTTTTTTCTTTTGTATATATTAAATCTTTAGGCCTTCTTTATTTTTCTTGATTTGGAGATGGTCTTAACTTGCCTTACCCCGGAGTTTTCCAGAAAAGTTTTGAAAGTCTACTGTATTTAGAAAGGGAAGCATAGGACCCATCACAGAGTCCCGATAGGGTGAGAAGGGAGTGAATATTTGCTGAATGAAAATCTAATAATCATACCCTGTGAAAAGTTAATAAGGTACAACAGTCTCCATCCATACCCATAAGTGTTCCTCACAGTCCTTTTATGCTATATTTTCTTCCAATGCTGTTTTGGAGACTCTTAGGTTGGAAGCTATCATTTCAGATTACACTGGCATATATATGCTTGTGTTGGCAGTTAAGGCATTACCTAATACCATAATCTATAAACCACCTAGAACTCTATGTTTATGACTTTGTGTTTTACTCTTTGCTATACTTTTACCTTTTTCTCCAAAGGACTTTGACTTGAGCCAGTTGCACAGAGGTCTGGATGCTCGGCCCGAAGTGACTCGCAATGATGTGGCACCGACCCTCCTGAGTGTGCCCCAGTATCGGCCCCGCCCTGCCAATCCTGATGAAATTGGAAACTTTATTGATGAAGTAAGTAAGCAAAGTCCAAAGCAAAGGTGCAACTCATCTCTAAACTTAACAAAGGAGCAGTTGTGTCAACAGTGAGAAAAAGTGTCTAGATTCTTTCCTTTAGCACATTTTCATCTTATGTGATCCCTGAGCCCTATTTTCTTTTTTTATTTGTGTCTCATTTGAATTTCAGAACTAATAGCGTTTTAAATTGGCCTTATTTACAAAGTCCATTTGGTAAAACCAAGAATTGATCAAAAAGATTTAATAGAACTAGAAATGAAACTAAAGAGTGGACCCAGTTTGGTTTCACTAATGGGTCTCTTTTCCCCTGCATCCCACTGCTGGTTAGGATGTAATGTTAAATGCATATCACAAATCTACCTGAGGGCCAGAAAAATAGCATCCATATTGTATGTGTCAGGAATGCAATCAGCCATAAATACCAGAATCTTAAACAGATAGAAATAAATTTACTTCTTGCAAATAGAAGGCTGGGGTAAGCAGTCGAGGCTGGACCATTGGCCTTTTTTATCTTCCTGCTACATGACTCAAGCATGTAGGTCCTTGTTCTCATGCCTGTTGTCTCATGATCACTAGCCGGCTGCCACTTTTTCAGGTTTGGGGTCTGTATTCCAGTTAGAAAGTAATAGGAAGGGCAGAGCAGAGGGCAAAAATCTTTCTTTTAGCAAGTTGTTATGGAACAAGGAAGTTCATTCTATATGATAATAGCCAGAACTGTCACAAGGTTATCCACATCTGTAAGGGAGGATGAGAAATAAAGTGTTAAATGAGTTACTTTAGGGTAGATGAACAAGTAGGCATGGCGATGAGCAAAGAACCAAGTAAGATAACAGTCCAGTAGGATCTATTTCCTTAAACTATGCTGCTTGATCACTTACTAGAATGATTTTCAGGGCTTGCTTATCTGATAGTCCAATGGCCCATGGCAAGTCTTACTGGTAGGGTCTAGCTTTGCTTTAGCTTCCCAGGGGAGTCGTCAACAGGACTACACAAAGCACAGCAGTGTTAGAAGTGACCAAGCCACATCCATTCTAGTCACTGGATCTTAGAGAAAACCAAGAACAGGAAGGGCTAGTTTTAACCATCCCTTTTAGATACATCTAGATTCAGTTTCTTTCCTCCATTCACATTCATTTACATGTTATCACATTTGATTATAGCTTTTTTAAATTATGAAAATAATAGGTTTACTGTATTAAAAATATAAATTATGAAAATGTATATAAAGAAAAAAATGCAAGTTCTTTCTCAGTTCCCCTGACTCTGCTCACCAGAGTTAACTGTTAACTGTTTGACATTCATCCTTCCAGACCTTTCAGGGCTGAAATGCATACCTGTATGGACTGGTATGGCTGTCCTCATTGTTTTTAGCCTCTGTCCATCCAGATTGGTTGGTGCTCATACCTTCCCTGCCTACATATAATTTACCATTTTAGTTTATGGGAAAAAAATTCTGCATATTTTCCCATAACTTTCTTTTAATTAACAATAGAGCATGTCCATCTTCTTTGGCAGTTTGCATAAATTTACCTTGTTAGTGTTCATTGCTCCAGCTGTTCTACAGGATGGTTGCACTGTCAGGCCTGCCCACTTTGCTTGAGGCACTGAGAGAAGGCATCTTGCCTAAAATGACTGGTGTGCGATTCCTTCCATTGAAAAATCCTGTCGTCTTCCTTCTTCTTTAGAACTTGAAGGCAGCTGATAGTGACCCCACTGCTCCCCCGTATGACTCTCTGCTCGTGTTTGATTACGAAGGAAGTGGTTCCGAAGCTGCTAGTCTGAGCTCCCTGAACTCCTCGGAATCAGACCAAGACCAGGACTACGACTACCTGAATGAATGGGGCAATCGCTTCAAGAAGTTGGCAGATATGTATGGAGGTGGCGAGGATGACTAGGGGACTCGAGACAGATGATGGGGAGAAAGATGGGTCCCCTATACTCACATGATGGGAAATGTAGGAATTTTTCTGGTGGTTTTGCAGCTCCCTTCATCTGAGATGAATCTCTGGAGAAGAGAGACTGTGATCGGTGATGTAGTTAAGATAGTTATAATTTTTCACTTTATAGATCTAATCTGCATGTGTTAGAAAGATTTTGACTTATTCCCTGAATCCTTCTTACATAACTCAACATGTGATGATGTCCGAAAGACCTCCAAATTATATTTCAAAAGAGTAGCTTCAGCCTCAGAACTTGCAACTTGCAGATTTTCTTAAGGGCTTTGTTTCATTTTTAACAGAAAGAGGAGAGGTCAACTGCCCTGTTGTTTTGTATATGTATATAAAATTTATTTTTAATTCGTGTGCTTTTTTTATCCTATGAATCCTTTGACTACACTGGTGTCCTGTGTTCCAATGTCCACTCTTGCTCCTTCTGAATTTACACTGCTCCAGACAAGAGTTCTCTGATTCAGAAATTATTGGGCCCTTTTAGCATCTTAGTCTGGCCATATCTTGACTAGATATTGTGTACTCTTAAGACCTTTAATGGTTTTCTTTTTTCATCTCCCCAGTATGTAACTTGAAATGGGCATCTATCCATTTACTTGTTCTGAGTAAGAATGTTTGTTATGTGAATGTCATTGTGGGGTACTTTGGTTCTAAATAGGAGCCTTAACCAGAAAAGGTGGTGAGTTTTCAGGCACCACTTTAGTTTTAATGTTTATTACTAAAACAAGAGAAAGAGTGATATATTTCAAGACTCAAAATAGTGCCTAAAGTGTTGCAGCCAAAGAGAAGATTGCATATCACAGAGGGGGAATATGAAAAGTGGGCTTGGAGATGGCAGGAGAAATTGTCACTGAGCCTGGCAATTTAACAAACTGAGGCTGAGAATGGTTGAGACGGCTCTACCTCTAGCCCTGACGATTCTGGAAGAATGGAAGAATCTCAACATGTGTTTTCTACCAGGATCTTTATATCATGGTTTGTACCTAAAGCCCAGAATCGTGAACTGCCTGCTTTTGTTGATGGCTACAGAAAATACTGGCTGATCTGGACACATTTACCCCACATTCCAAGTATCATAGAAGACAGACTATTAGAAAATCCAAACTTTGTCTTAGGAGCAGGGGAGGGTGGGGGTAAGAAGAACCTCAATTTGGATCTTCTTTTAGTTGAAATGCAACTATCAAGAACCTTTTGGCACCCAAAAGAAGTTTATCTAAATTGCTTTACTGTCTGTCAACTGTTTTTTGAGGAAAATAATCATCCCTGCAATCACTTCTTGGAATTGTCTTGATTTTTCAGCAATTTAAAGTATACCTAATATTCTATTTAGAGACTGTCACTATAGTTTTGAGTGTATATGTGTGCGGGTGCTGATAATTTTGTATTTTCTTTGGGGATGGAAAAGAAAAACAATTCAAACTGAAAAAAATTATTCTTAAATACTCATTTTTATAAATTTTATTAAATAATTTTGTTAAACCATTGTCAAATGTGTTTTATTAGATTACACCACAATTCCAGGCAAGACAAATGGTAGATGAGCTCAGTCTAGACGTAGAGAAAGAAGCTTCCTGTTCAAATGACTTCTCCAGAACTGTGTGTCATTCTATTGTGGGCAGAGTGGGGAGAAGCTAGATTTAAAGGTCACTTTATTTGAAAAATATCTATCCATGTGGCATATTGTTAAACCAATAAAATATCCTTGTCAGTGGGAGACAATGATGTGCTGAGCTGAGTGACAGAGCAGAGGTTTAAACAACAGTCCATTAGCAAAGTTAGTTAGAACCAGTGGTTCTCTAACTAGGGGGGATTGTGGCTTCCTCCCTTACAAGATATTTGGCAATTTCTGGAGATACTTTTGACTGTCATGACTGGGGAGGTGCTGGTGGCATTAAGTCAAGGCCAGGGATGCTGCTAAACATCCTACAATGCACAGGACAGCCCTGTACCACAAAGAAATCACAGGCCCCAAATGGCAATACTGCCGCTGTTCAGAAACCCTGCATAGGCCTACAACTTTTCTCTGCTGAAAGGCTATAACTTTTAAAAAATACTTGTAAATTTATGTATGTAAAAATAGATATGTAACATTTTACCATTTTAATTATTTTTAAGTGTACAGTTCAATGGCATTTAATACAGTCACATGGTTGTGCAACTATCCTCCCAAACTGAAACTCTGTACTCATTTATTTTAATCATTTTAAAGTGTACAATTCTGTGGCATTAAGTACATTGACAGTATTAATGCAGCCATCACCTCTATTTCCAAAACTTTTTCATCCCATGCAAATTCTGTACCCATAGGTAATGACTCATCATTCCTTCTCTCCAGGCCCTGGGAACCTCAATTCCACTTTCTGTCTCTGAATTTGACTATTCTAGATATTTCATATAAGTAAAATGATTTAATATTCATCTTTTAAATTTGGCTTAGTTCACCTAGTATGTTTTCAACGTTCCTCCATATTGTAGCATGTATCAGAACTTTACTCCTTTCCATGGCTAAATAAAATCCCATAGTGTGTATATATCACATTTTGTTTATCAATTCATCTTGGGTTGTTTCCAGCTTTTGGCTATTGTGAATAATGCTGCAATGAACATTAGCATACAGAAACTATTTTGAGTCTGTTTCATTTCTGGGTACATACCTAGGAGTGGAATTGCTGGGTCATACAGTAGTAGTTCTATGTATGTTTAGCTTTTTGAGAAACTGCTAATGTATGAACCTTGGTTGGATCCTGACGTGAAAATAAAAAATCTATAGAAGACATTTTTGGAAATTGGGGGAATTTTAACATGGATCTTAGAGAAGATATTTCTGAATAAATATTAATTTTCTTGGGTGTAACAATGGTGATGTTTACTAGGAGAATCCTTTTTCTTAGGAGATAAGTGAAGAATTTAGTGATATAAATGTTGTTTGGAAACTAACTGGTTTGACCAAAAACCATAATAACGAAGAACACAAAAGCAAATGTGTCATAATTTTCACAGCAGCATTATTCATAATAGCCAAAAGTTGGAAACAACCCAAATGTCCATCAGTGAATGAGTAGATTAAACAAAATATATACACACTGGGGAATATTCAGCTTTAAAAAGGAGAGAAATCCTGACATATGCTACAACATGATGAACCTTGAAAACATGATGTCAAGTGAAATAAGCCAAACACAAAACAACAAATTCTGTATGATTCCACTTAAATGTGGTACCTAGAATAGTCAAGTTTATTTAGATAGAAAGTAGAGTAGAGGTTAACAGGGCTGAGGAGAGAGGGGAATGGGGAGTTATTGTTGAATGGGTACGGAGTTTCAGTTCGGTATGATGAAAAGTTTTGGAGATGGATAGTGGTGTTGGTTGTACAACACTCTGAATGTACAACACTGTGAATGTACTTAATACCACTGAATTGTTTACTTCCAAATGGTTTAAATGGTTGATTTTGTTATGCATATTTTACCTCAATAAAAAGAAAGTAGAAGTCTGATATGGGAGTATAAGATGGTTGCATAACACTAAATTGCCACTGAATTGTACACTTAAAAATGGTAAGTTTTATGTCTATTTTACCATGATAAGTCAGAGAAAGATAGAATGAGGACAATGAAAGATAAATAAAATGGTTATATAGAGAATAAAATTATGGAGTACCCACCACATGCGAGGGGCCTTTCCAGCAGGGAAATATGACTTCTGAAAAAAGACTACAGAGAAGAAAGCTCCATCTGTCCAGGAGCCTACCTGATGGGGGTCCTGAAGAGGGGACTGGAGAACCATGTCTCTGCTTCCCTCTTGCTGGTTCTGTAGGTACTGGTAGGACAGTATGTGCTGAAGACACAGAGACACTGGAGCCATACTGCCCGAGTTCAAATCCTGGTTCTGTCCTTTCCAGCAATGAGTTTAGACAAGTTACTTAAACTGTCCCTACCTCAGTTTCCTTATCTCCGAAGGGAGGATAGCTGCTTCATAGGGTCGATGCGAGCACTAGTTGAGTCGATATGCCTAAAGCTTTTAGAAGAATGCCCGGCCCGTGGTAGTGCTGTTAAATGTTAGCTTTTATTTTTAGTATTGCTTAAGAGGAGTTTTGGGTAGAGGGAATCATTTAAGCAAAAGCTGGATGTTAGGAGAGAAAAGGCCAAGCATTCCATTTTGGACTGGATTTAGTGGGTCAGAACCATTAGTGTTTTGAGCAGAACTACGTGATCCAAAGTGGTGTTCTGTGAAGATGCATCTGTTTGCAGGGGTGATGAACCAGCCTGGGGAGGGGACCAGAGACAGGGAGGATTGACTGCAATCACCAGAAACTAGCAGTTGGTGCAACTGCAATAAGAAGTCACCTAAACAGGTACTGTCACAAAACTATCATATCTCCCATCTATTCTCCGAAAAGTTCATTTATCTTTCCTCAAAGTCATTTAATGTTTTCCCATAAGTGCCCTTTTTCTCCTTCCCCTTGCCCTATTAAGGTAGTATATAAACCCCAAATTCTAACCACCTCTTTGAGTCACATTTTTCTGTGAACTCTCAGATGTGAATAAAAAGTTGTCCTTTCTCTTGCTAATCTCTTTTGTTGGTTTAATTCACAGGCCCCCATATTCAAAACCTAAGAAGGTAGAGGAAAAGTTCCTCTCTAACAAAGATCTCTTGATATGATACTAAAGGAAGTGGTAATATAAAGAGAAAACCTTTTCTTTAAAATAAATGAAAACTTAAGCTTCAGTGACCACTGTTTTGTGGAGTGGTGGTGGTGGGGCGGCGGCGGCGGTTATCAAAGCGACTAAGGTTTTCAGAATGGTAGGGTAAGAATTTAGAAGTCAATAATGGAAAATGGAATGCGACCACTCCAGTGATCACATGTGGCTTTAGAAGACAAAAACCCTTAACTTACTGGGATCTTTACTGGGAATTTTGTTTCTGTAAAATAGCCATTGATAACTACTGGATGAAAACTCATATCCAAAAAGATATTTGCACACCAGTGTTCATAGCAGCATTATTCACAGTGGCCAGGACATGGAAGCAGCGGAAGTGTCCTACAACGAATGAATGACCAAAGAAGCTGTGGTACATATATACATTGGACTATTACTCAGCCATAAGAAGAGATGAAATACTGCCATTTGCAACAACATGGATGGACCTTGAAATAATCATACTAAGTGAAATAAGCCAGACAGAAAAGATTGAAAATCACATGCTATCACTTATATGTGGGATATAAACTTAAAAGCAACAGATGAGCAAGACAAGCAGAGACTCATGTACATGGACAATGGACTAGTGGTTACCAGAAGGAAGGGGGGAAAGGGGAGGAGAAAAAAAATAAATGTTTTAAAATTAAAAAAATAAATAAAAGACAACTACTGGATGCCATTAGCCTCATCTGAGTTAACTGAGTTCCTGCTTCATTATGTCTCCCAACGTTTCGGTACATGAATATTTTCATACTGAAATACATATTATTTCATGATAAACTACTTTTAATTTTTCTTTGTGTAACAGTTAATTGTGCAAGTAAGCAGGTTGTGTTAGCTGTAGCTTTTTTCCCAGGGGAGTGAAGAGGGCTGAGAAAATATTTTTCAGGTAGAGAGAGCGTTCACGACACAGTCGACTCCGCCCCATGCCGCTGGCCCCGCCCCTGACGCTGTGCGCCTCCTGCCAAGCTCAATATGGCGGCGGCCTGGGTCCGCCGAGGCCCCTGAGCGGGTTCCAAGTGGCGCGTTCCACTGCAGTCATGGCGGCCTCCCCACAGACTGTGGGCAGCGGAGCTCTGGAAATATGCGATCTGGAGCGGATTTTGGAGGCGTTGAAGCTGCTGCTGAGTCCGGGAGGTGAGAGGACGGACCTCGGCGCCGGGCTGCACAGGGACTCTCAGGGTCGCTAGTCTTCCAGGGATGCCCTGGCTCCCACACAGTGCTCCCCTCAGGCCCTTCCCGGGGCCCGGGCCGTCCCGCCCTAGGGAGCTTTGGCCACCATTCGTACAGCCTCATGCTACCCTTGAGGAAAACAAGGCTAAAAGAGGGATGGGATCCGTCGAATATTATAGTAACCAGCGTCTCTCGAGTGCTTACCTTCTGTCAGTCACTGTGTTAAGCGCCTTGGGTACATGGTTTCATTCACTCCTAACCGCAGCCCTCTAAAGCGGGGTTGTGGAAAGAGCTTCAGAGACTAGAGGCACTCGTGACGTATAAAGTGAGGTCCCACCCCCTTGAGGGCGCAGGGTCTAACGTGGACACTGAAGGTTTGTACAAAATGCCAAGGTGTCCAGAAAAAAGAAGCAGTGACGTTTGAGCTGGGTTTGGGGAGAGTATTTAGGGATTTATGTTCTGTGAGAGGAGAGTTTACAGTCACTTTTTTATCTTTCGTGGTGACTTGAAAATATCTTCCCAATTTAGAATCTGAAGGGACCTTGGGAATGGTTTAACCTGGGACTCTCCTTTCACAGCTGAGGACACCCAGAGCTCATCGAAGAGATTAGGAACACGAAACGGACTTAGAATCGAGGTCTACCGAACCCCCTTCTCAGACCAAAGCTAATTATTCAGTATGGAGCCTCTAATGTTATCTGGAGCTTTGAGAAGGGACACAATTGGAGTCTATATTTTGTGGGGAGGAGTTTAGGGTGAGCAAGGTACAGAAACGTACAGGAACGGTCTCAGGCGATGTTCCAAGTGTCAGATTTTGAGATACCTCCCAAACTGCAAAAACTCCCACAAACGTACCATTAATAATAGTACTTGAGTGCCTATGAAGTATCAATCCCTATGGTATGCTGTTATACGTATATACCATTTAATCCTCACAACAATCCCATGAAATAGGTATTACTTGTGTTCCATTTTACAGATGACAGAACCAAGACTCAGGTACATTGGAAATTGTCTAATGTCAGTCTAATTGGCAGAGCTAGGATTTGAACTCAGGAGCCTTCCACTGTAGTGTGATCACTATACTGCTTTGCCCCAATGAAGAATTAAACTGCAAAATAACAATTTTAACATGCTAATTGAGTGGTTACTTGTCTAGCAGTGTAGCTATCTAGAACATGACTGAGAACAAGGTTAAATCGGCAAAAAAACGAAGTAATTATCTATCACAAAGCTCACAAACTTCATTTATAGAAAAACCTAAATCTCAGAGTATGTGGTGGAATTACATGCATGAACTTATTTAACTTAACAGAATTTGAATTTCTATTTAAAAAAGAATAAGTAGTGTGGTAAAATTATTTTGCACATACGTCTATTACATATTTGTGAATTTGCCTGCTGTTTTATCATATAAGCTGCTGAGGAAATAAAAATATACCTGTGCATTATGAGTATTCAGATGTCCCTGATGGACAGAGGGTGTTGAGACAGGATGAATATATTGGTTAAAATTACATCCAGCTATATTAGACTTTTTTTGATATGTTTTCAAATTGACTACCTTTGAGGAAGTATTTACTGAGAGTTAAATGTATACAGTATTCTATCCCAACTGCCGTTAGACATACAAAAGTATAAAACAATTTGTGCTCTCAAGTATCTTGTCTGTTTGGGGAGATGATACTATACATATAGAACAAAAGATATTCAAAATGACAGGATTACACTACTGGGAAATGGATATACAGATAGCAATGGGATATAGGCGTTATCTAGGGGTGAGGCTGTGGCAGGCCACAAGAGGAAGAAAAATTAAATCGAGGTGGAAATTACATAGAAAGGAAGATACCAATGGTCTTTCACTTTTGAGTCACTGAAAGTTCTGTCGCATTAAGCATTTTCTCCTTCCCTGCCTTCCATTTTTGTTCTCTATCATGGGACAAATAATAATATCTTCACCTCCATTGTTAATAGTTGTATAAGCAGAATTTGAAAAGGATTTGTCACGTTTAGTGATTTTGTTTGTAAAAAATGGAGGCCATCTCAGCAATAGTTTTCTTAAAAAATAACTTTTCAAACTAAATATAGAGTCACTGAACTCTCATTAAATTTGAATTACATGGGGAGAAGGGGCTGAGAACTCCGGTAATTTGTAAATAATGAAGCTATATCACACTTATTCTTGTATGCCATATTGCTTTGCACTTTGAACTTAATAAAGAGTGCCATACAAGTTGTGAAGTCTGCTTTTAAATGTCACAAAGCATAGACATTTAATTACTGATTGGGAAGAACAGATAATGCTGTTCATGAGGGCAGCATTTCCCGAAACGTGATAAGGATAGTTTTAGGTGGTATGTAGAGAAACATTTTGAGGCTGAATAGTGTCGTGTAGTGATCAAGAGCTTGGCTCTGGAGCCAGACTGCACGAGTTGAATATGCCCTGGAAATATCATCATCATCATCATCATCATCATCATCATCTACCTCAGAGTTGTTGTGAGAGTTAAGTTAAATACATAAAGCACTTAGAACAATGTATTAACTACTACTAATTAAGTTTTTAAAAAATAATTTATTTTGGATAAATAATTAAATGAAAAAAGTATATAATAATACAGCCAGTACTCAGATAAACGACAAAGATTGTGGACGTACCACTATGTGACTGAAATTTGGCATTGTTTTAAGGCAGCCAATCTCAAATTTTTTGGTTTCAGCACTCTTACACTCTTAAAAAATGTTGAGGACTTAAAAGAGCTTTTATGTGGATTATATGTATCAACATTTACTATACTAGAAATTAAGACCTTAAGAGAAACCTTTTACATTTATTCAAAAATAACAGTAATATACCCATTGCATGTTAAAATAATGACATTCTTAAAGAAAAATATATTTTCCAAAGTAAAATAATGGGAAGAGTATCATTGTTTTACATTTTTGTAAATTTCCTTAATGTCTGGCTTATTAGAGGACAGCTGGATTTTCATATTTGCTTCTCTGTCCAGTCTGTCATGATAGATTGTTTTGACTGAAATAGATGAAGACAGTCTAGACTCACGTAGATATGTAGTTAGAAAAGAGGAAATTTCAATTGGCTTTTCAGATAAATTGTGTATATTCTTTTATACTGTACTAAAACTCAACAAGAGATCATTTCTTAAAGGTTATTTGCAATATAGAATCTGAACTCAATGACCTTTTCATACTTAGTACACTCATGAGATAATGAGAACGTAAAAGGCAAATCATATCTTAGTATTAATATGAAAGTAGTTTTGACCTTGCAGACTCCCTGAGAGAATCTTGGAAACTCATCAAAACCTGAGGCCCTGCATCTCACTTTGGAAACTGCTGCTTTAAGGGAATGCCTTTATTGTTAAGTAGATTTTGTTTTTATTACCAGTAGAGGGCAGAGAAGACTACTTTATTAAGAGGCTCTTGAAAAAAAGCTAATAGCTTTTGTTTTAAATCACTTTCTTTATGTCTCATGTTTGGTTTCAAAGATCTTATAAAGTCACAGGAAGTCACTTAAAGGTTGTTTAGCGATCATAATGGTTAGTTGGCAGCAAGCTAACTAACCATTTTAGGTAGATATTGGCCCAAGGAACCAGATGGTCATACCAGTGGATCAGAACACTTGCCCTGGACAGTCCTAGAGAAGTACTGGAAAATTCTTCTGATTTTCTTTATTTTTAAAGAACAATGTTATTGTTCTTTTTTCTTTTTATAGTTAATGTTCCTTATAGTAAAGCTTTAAAAAATGTAGAGAAACCAAAAGAAAATTGACCATAATCTCACTATCCAGAGATTACATTTTGGGTATTAGTTTTCTTTCTGACAAAAAAGGTCTCATATACTACTTACTGTTTTATAGCCTTCAAATTACTTTTTTAAAAGTACAGAAACATATTCATTGTAAAATTTTTTAAAATATAATTAAGCAAAAAAGGAAAATCTCTGTTTTCTCCCTCTCTCTATAGATAACTTATTTTAGTTACTTTGAATTTGTTCTTCCACAAGCAAATAATATATTTTATATTCCCTCCCATTTTTACACAAAAGATAGCATACTATATACATTGTTCTACACTTTTAAACTTTAATGTGTCTTAGAGATCACTACATAGTGGTACGCTGAAATATTATACTTTCCCTTTTACAAGTATTCCATTATATGAGCATATCAGTGTTTATTCAATGAGTTCTCTATTAATGGACATTTGGGTTGTTTCAAGTTTTTTGTTAATACAAGTAGCACTATAATGAATAGCCTTGCGCATATGTCATTTTAGTCTGTGTATCTATAGGATAGATTTCTAAAAGTGAGATCACTGGGCCAAATGTTAAATGCCTATGTAGTTTTGCTAGATATTGCCAAATTTCTCTCCCTAGGGAGGTACCATTTTAGTTCTACCAACGATGTGTGAGAGTGTATTTCCCCAAAACCTTGCCACACAATGTGTTCTAAAACTTGGGTTTTAGCCATTCAGTAGATGGGAAGTGCTATTTCACTATAATTTTAATTTAGCTTTCTCTTATGAGAAGGTTGATCATATTTTCATTTTAAAAAGTTTTTTGCATTTCTTTTTCTGTAAACTTCGTACCTTTTGCTCGTATAGTGTTAAATACTCTGTTCACTTTAGAATATATTTAATGAACATGTCAATAAATAATGTTCAATATAATTTAATGGATGCACCTAGAACAGTTTGACTGAAGGAATCTTCTGTGGTCAATGTTAATTTTTTTAAAATTTCTTTCTACAATTTAAGCCCATTAAGATGACTAAGACATGGCCTCTGCCTTCAGAACACAAGCGGAACACAAATTAGATGGAGTATAATGTGTTAGGGACACTATTCCATCTATATCCAACGTGCTGTGGGAAGGGAGCAAATGTGGTATGGGTGACACAATTAGAGGAGGCTTTCCAGAGGCAACGACATCTGAGCCGAGCCTCAGGACAAAGTGGAGCTGGCAAGGCATTCCCACAGAGGGACGTGCAATTTGTTTTCCAGGTATATTATCTCTCTCTTTTTTTCTTCAAAAGGATCAGGCTCCAGTTCACTACAGATCACAAAACATGATGTCTTGCTGGCTACTTTAAAATCTAACCTGTCTGCTTTGGAGGACAAATTTCTGAAGGATCCTCAGTGGAAGAAATTGCAACTCCTGAAGGATGAAATTGCTAAGAAGGAAGAATGGCCACAAAACTCTGTGGATGTCACCTGGAGTTTTACCTCTCAAACCTTGCTATTGCTGTTGTGCTTGAAGGAAACCATGATCCACCTTGCAGCTGATTTCAATCCAGGTAAACCCAACCCAAGGACTCCAGAAGCTGCTCCTGCCCTGAGCCCAGATACGCTTAGTATCTCACAGCAGAAGACCGTCCAGTCAGTTTTGCAGTTTGTAGTCACCTTGGGTGTCTGCCCCTATCTCATGCCTGGTGTTGGAGTCCCTTTGAGATGTAGGACTGAGTTTGGGACTGTTGTTCAAGATGTGGTATGTCTGGATGCTGCCCCCAACGCATCCCAGAGACTGTATACTAGCTGCCAAGTCCTCCTAAATGTTGCTCAACGCGCGTCCCTGGGGAGCTTGATTTTCTGTCGCCATTTTGGGGATATTGCAGCAGGTCTGTGCCAACTGGGATTCTGCCCAACCAAGAGAAAACCACTAAAACCCGAGGAAGAGGTAAATATATATTGAGAGAGAGAGTGGTTTGTGTGTGCGTGTGTGTATGTGAGTTTGTGTGAATATGTGTATATATTTGTGTGATTGTTATAAAAGATGACTCTTCTTTGGAAAAAGACTGATGGAAAGATCTAGAATTCTTATTGGATGCCAAAGCATATCCAGTAGATAAATGAATCTTTTTAGAGGGTAGACCATTCATTTATTAGATTTTCACTCCTGGAGAATCCACTTCACCTGGCTCTTGCCATTTTTGTGGAACAGCTCTTGCAGGCTATTTCTTTGAGCTCCTGTTTCTTTTTTTATAGAATGTGTATAATACCTGCCTTGGGAGGTGATTGTGAGGATTAAGGATAATGTGTGTAAAGCACCTAGCTAGCCATTCGCCGGAAGTGCTCATCAAAAAGTAATAACTGCTAATATTAATATTAAACTATTCGTACCTCCTTCATTAAGTTCTTAGGAGAATTAAATGCGACAAAGAAGGTAAAGCACCAGGTACACTGCATAATTTAGTCAATGTTTGTCGTTGTTATTAGGTGTTACGGGTATGTTCCTGTGTTTTGCTGACACTCGGTAATGATTTGAGTACCTGGACTATAAAGGTGCTATGGAAGTTACAGAAGCATAAGACATAGTCCTTTTCTCAAACAGTTCTCACATTCATTGGAGACAAGACTCACAAGTAAAACATAGCAGGGACCACTACTCCCCCATGAGAGAACCACCAGCACTGGCATAGGAATGTGGCCGGAAGAAGCTATCACCATCTAGATGTATCAAGGGTCAGTGCAGCTCATATGCAGGGTAATTCTTTAGCCACTGCAGCCAGATCTCATAATGCCCACCCACCTCTTTTTTCTGACATCTTTCTCTGTGACTCTGCAGCTTGTTCCTTTTCTGTTTGTTCCCTTTTCACTCTCTTGCCTATGCTCACAAACATTTACCTAAAAGCCTCTAATATTTGAGCAGTGACATGAAATTATGACCTCCCCCAGAGCCTTTATGTGGAGCAGAGCACTGTGCTCTTTACGACAGGGTTTGTGTCTTGACAATTCTCAGTGCCAGCTCCCTGCACCTCCCTGAGATAGAGGTGCCTGGATTGACAGGTTTTATTACTATTACTGGGTCTAAGAAGTACCCCGGGGGTCTCAAGCAGGAGAGAGAAAAAAAGGAAAATCCACCAAAAGGACCAAGTAGGAAGACAGAAGAAGTTGACAGAAGAGGAAACACGATGGGCGTACATTATGAAGCTAGACGAGTCCCAGCTATAGCTGCTGCTCTAAGCAATGCCTGTACCTCAGTTGGCTAAGTGGTGATGGGCAGGACCCTGACTGTTGTATTAAGTTACCAAAGGGGTACTTTGGTACTGACTGTTGTATTAAGTTACCCACGGGGCCCCAATAGCACCCCTCTTTGCTGCCCAAGTTCTGAAAGAATTAAAAGACAGTTAACAGAGTAAGAGATGAAAATCAAAATGTCACCTCTATTACTCATAAATGCAAAGTTGGAAGATATAGCTTCTAGATGGAGCCAAATGGGCTTCCCAACAGTGCAATCCAGAATTAGAAGCACTTACTGCTCCCCCAGTTTTAAGGAGAGCTGGAAAACTGCAGCTCCTCTGCCCTGTGGCAGGGGATATGCCTCTGTAAAATCTACAGTAAGAAAGAACAGAATAGAATGTGCATTCTCTCCCAAGAGACAGAAGAGGAATGAACTGAACTGTACATTCCAGAGCTTGCCAATGAGTGAGTTTATTCTAGACTCATCAATAAGGTAAGTTAATAGATGTCCTGCCCAGAAGTGAGTAAAGGGCTCCAGAGAGGGCCAAGAGCGTTTCATAGCTTCCTCCAGGTGAAAGGAAGTCAAGAGGAGAAGGAAGCCTTTCTCCCTCTCCCCTCACAAGTGTCTTTGTACAGTATTGTAAAACATTACCTTATGTTGCCTGCCTGGCTTATATTCCGCTAAAGCCAAGTACGTTTTTTCTTTTAGGTGCTAACTGAAGAGGAAAGAGCCTTATCTAGGGAGGCCTTGAGAGACATCTTGGATCAAGTGTATCAACCATTAGCTGTTCGAGAATTACTTATCCTCCAGGGAGGACCATCCCAGGTATTCAGGCCTGGGAGCTCTTGCGGGTGAATCTTTGATGGTAATGTGCAGTGTGCTGTCTCATCTCCTGGGAAATTTGATAATCTAGTTGAATCTTATTTCATCTTTTGAATCATTAAATCGTTTTCATAAAACTAAATTACACCGACCCGAAGAACAATTTAAAAGGACTTCTTTTAATGGAATGATGGATACTTTTCCCAAGAATATAAGAGTTTTATTTAAAATATATTTTATTCATTCTGAAACTGGATGTTTTAAAACTAAAATTTGGCTGTTTGACAATACATTCTTTTGGCAGAAATATTTGGACACCTTATTCTTTGAATGGAGTATTTAAAGTAAAGAAATTAAATTAGAGCTACTATTGGGACTATTCTTAGCTCTTTGTTTGAAAAACATAATAGTATATGTTCTACTAGGCATAAGATAGTTTCTCTTTTTCTTTAAAAATAATTTATCTGAAATGACAATTTGAGAGTAAAAATGGGAATTATTTATTTGCTTTTAGCACCTAAATTTTAGTTATGAATCTAGATGAGTACAGTGTGAGTGGCCAAAGGAATTAGCTGTAGATCAAGAACCAAAGACCAACTGCAGCTGGCAACAAAGCTACCCTAGTTGAAGTCATTTTCATCTCATTCCTAGAACATCACTATAGCCTCACATTGGGCCCCTCTGGCCTCACACTGCACTTCTCTGAATGAGTCCACAGTTAGCCAGATTAAACCAAATACATTATAATTATAAGAACGTGGTGAAAAGCAGAGGCTCTGGAGGTAGGCATACCCAGATTCAACCCCAATGTGCAGTTGTATGAATTAATAAACCTTTCTGTCCCTCAGTTTTTTCCCCTTAAAATGAGAATGACAACAGGGCCTTCCTTGTAAGTCCTTTTTGAGGTTATATGGGAGGTTCTTAGCATAGTACCTGGCACATCATAACCCCCTCAATAAATGCTAATCGTTAATCCTCTTGAAATAAGAGAGGCTAAGATAGTTAGGATTAAATGTTTCTGTCACTGATTTTTATTCTCATCATTAAGTGCAGTGATTGACAGCAAAATGGTTAACATTTTAGCTCAAAATAAGGGACACCAAATCAGAGTAGCTAAGACCATGGGGCGAGACTAGAATGCCCTCTCACTGTCACGAACTGCCTTCCTAGTGGTGTGTAATGTTCACAGAACCTCCTTTGAAGCTAGTTTTGGCTGGAAGGACTGCATTCAGAGTTTGGTCACATTGATCTTTGTATTTTATCCACCGATGTATTTGTCTATTTCTGGGTTTGAAACTTCACTTGATATTTCACTGTATTTTTACTCTCTTAAAAGCGATGCTGAAGGTTTTATAAAAGAGTTTGTTTTGTTTTAGAAAAAAATGTTGCTCTTTTGAAGTCTGTATAGCATGCTGTTAATTGCCAGTCTGTCTCAATATGTATGTGTTTTACACTTCCTATCTGTGTCACTGATATTCAGGTCAGATCTTTCCCTTCCTTTTTTAGTCCTGCATGGATGTGAAGAGACAAGTTAGGTGTCAGAGCCCAGCATGGCTTCGGCGTCTATGTGGGCAGCTGCTCTCCGAAAGGTTGATGAGACCAAATGGTGTTCAGGCAGTAGTCCGGGGCATTTTGGAAGGAGCAGGTGGTAAGAAATAAAGTGTTTCTGTTACATTGGTATCCATTTCCCTCTGAGTCAGAGTGAATTCTTTATCTTTAGCATTTACCTTTAAAACCTGATCGAGACTAAACTGTGTCTTCATGGACATTGAGGAGGTTAGACTTGGAAGTTCCCCTTTAATGAAGTTTAACTTCCTGCCATGGTAATTGCCATTTTTCTAAAACAGCCACGATACACTGCTCACATTGCTCACATTGTTGAATGATATTGTCAGCTGTTTCAAATGATTTATAATATCGAAGGAAAACTTTGCACAGAAAGTTTAAGTAAAACCCTAAAGAAAATCTGAAATTCTCTGTGGGAAAAGGGTGCTAAGAGGACTTTACCTCAGGACTTAAAATACAAATCAGTTCTCTTGAAGCTGGAGATACCTTAGAGACACACACTTTGGCACAAAGTTTTAGATTCATTTCCACAATTTTCTAAGTTCTCATTAGAGGACTGGAAATGGGAAAAGTTAATGATTATGCTAGGCGTGGTAGTATTTTTTCATTTATATTATTTGTTTTATTTTTTAAAACAAAATTATACATGAACATAGTTTAAAGAGTCTAATAGGTCTACAAGGCTCATGGAGAAACAGCAGTCCTTCCCCCATTCCATTCCTTTTCCATCTCCGGAAGCAACCCTTTTGAACTCTTATAGTGGGTTTCTTCTGGTATTTACCTCTACATGTCTATCATGCATATACGGTACTTTCTTAATTTTTTAGTTTGCAGCATGATCTATCAACTTCTCACCATATGTGGAAAATAATTTTGTTCTTTTCCACAACCCTCCCATCATCACCCCAAGTATACTTTAATAACCATATCTTAAATTTGATTAGATCAATATTCTTTGTTTATATTCTTCTGTGGAATTATTTTTTACAATTGAGTTTTGTAGTGGGCTATGACTACTTTTATTTTTTTGTCCAACTTTTGTAATTCCTGGAGTTAATAACTATCTTTTTGGTTTGTGTGCTTGATTTTTTTTTTTATGTACTTATCACTAACTTATTTTCAAACTTTCCCCTAGATGTTTGTCTCCTTTTTAATACATTCAAATACATCAGATGTTCTGCCTGTTTTTTCTTCTTAGAGACATTTCTCTCTGAGTCTTCTCTAATCTGGATTAGTTCCCTAGGAGCTCCCTTTACCTTTATTCTGGTGAACCTTTTACTTTTCTATTGTGCTCAGTCCCTTATCTCCTGTATCCCATGCCTACCCTAACTAGTACCACAAATTTCGTGGCTTTTTTGATGGAAATGACATTTAAACTGAGCCCTGAAGGCTGACTTGGGATTTATCAGTTGTAGAGTGAGGAAAAACTATTATAGTCAGAGAAGATGACGTATGTGATGGAACTGAGGTAGGAAAGAGCATAGTGTTTCTGAGGAAATTTCAGTATGGGTAGAGCAGTGAGGGCAGAGTGGTATGAAATGGGGATGGAGGGTTGGGGCCACATTATGGAGGTCCGTAGGCCTAGTTCAGGATTTCCAACTTTATTCTGAGGGCAATGAGAAACCATTGGAGGTTTTAAGAAGGAGACAGACATGCTAAAGCCTACAATTTAGAAATATCTATTCGAATGTATTGTGAAGAATGGGTTGAGTGAGAGCAGAAGCTGGAAGATCAGTTAAGAAGCAGTCATCTGAGAGAACACTGTGGCTTGGATCAATGCAGTGGCTGTGGAAATGGAGACAGATGGATATGGGAAGAGGTGTTTAAGGGGTAGAGTTACTAGAACTTAATAAAGGGCTGGATATGTGGGGAGGGAAGAGGAGAAAGAAAAGAATCAATCTTGACTTTCCATTTCTGGTGTGGTAAATATATCTTGGTCCTGTCAGATAAAGGCGAGGTCAGTGGGGTTGGCAGACACAGATCTGGTCTAGAGTGGCTGTCATGTTGCCTCCCCACTTCTGCCTGCAGTGGCTTCAAGGACCAATGAAATGAAAAATTACCAGTTACCTGTGAGAAGCTGTCACATGCAAATAGGTCCTTGCATCATCTTTTTCCAAAGAAGAGTTAGATTTCACCCAAGGGCAAGCAAATTGGAGAATAAGAAACTTAGAACCTTATTTTTGCTATGAGCTTCTCTCATTTATGCTTGTATATATTTTTTGTTATGTATTCAAATCTCCTTCTCAGAAATGGTTTGAGGCAGTTATATTTACTTACATATTTGTTATTTTTGGTGTTCTCCAGTTTTTTGTGTAGATCCAAATTTTAATTAAAATTTCCTTGTGCCTGAAGAACTTTAACGTTTCTTATAATACAGGCCTGCTGGCAATGAAGTTCGTTAGCTTTTGTTGGTCTGAAAAAGTCTTTATTTCACCTTACTTTTTGAAGATATTTTTGCTGTCATTTTTGCCTTTGTTCCTCTGTACATGAAACACCTTTTTTCTCTTGCTGCTTTTAAGAGTTTCTCTCTATCACTGGTTTTTAGAAATTTGATCATGATATGTCTTAGTGTGAGTGATTTTCTTCATGTTTCTTCTGCTTAATGTTTCTTGAGCTTCTTAGAGGTGAGGGTTTAATTTTCATTGTATTCGGATATATCTCAAACATTGTCTTCAAATGTTTTTTTCTGTCCTTTCTTTCTGGAATTCGAGTTACACTTACTGTTATGCTTCCTGTTGTTCTATAAGTTACTAATGTCCTGTTTTGTGGCGGCAGGGTGTCAGTTTTTTTCTCTTTTTCATTTTGGATAATTTATATTGCTACATGTTCTACAGTGTCTATCATTCTGCGTATTTTTCATTTCAGATATTTTCCTTTTCACTAGTAGAGGTTCAATTTGGGTCTTTTTCTATATCTTCCATTTATCTCATCATGAGCATGCTTTCTTTTACCTTTTTGAAAATAGGGAATAAATTTATAATAGCTGTTTTAATGCCCTTGTCTCCTAATTCTGTAATCTCTCTTTTTATGAATCTGTTTTTATTAATTTCCTTCTGATTATTGATCATCTTTTTTTGCTTCTTTGCATATATGGTAATTTTTAAAAAATGAAATTGTATTTACATATCATAAAATTCACTCTTCTGAAGAGTACATACAGTTCAATGGTTTTTAATATATTCACAAAGTTGTGCAACCATCACCAATACCTAATTCCAAAACATTTTCCCAAAAAACCCTCATACCCATTAGCAATCGCTCTCCATTCTCCCTTTCTCCAACCCCTTATAAGCACAAATCTGCTTTCTGTCTCCATGGATTCGCCTATTCTGGATATTTCATACAAATATAATTATACAATTTGAGGTCTTTGTGTTTGACTTCTTTCACTTAGCATCACATTTTTGAGGTTTATTCATGTTGTACATGAATCAGCCCTTTATTCCTTTTTATGACTGAATAATATTCCATTGTATGCATATGCTTCATAATTTTTGAATATATATTGATTATTTTTATTTTACATTGTTGGGTGCTAGATTTTGTTGTATTCCTTTATTAGGCTTTGTTCTGGAATGCAGTTAATTTTCTTGGAATTAGTTTGACCCCTTGATCTTGATTTTTAAGCCTTATTACTTTGGCCCCACTACTGAAGCAATACCTTTCTGAGATTTTCCTTGATGCCCTGTGTGTTAGGGGGCCTTTCCATGTTCACTAGTGGGAACACAAACTATTCCCAGCTCTGTGTGAACTCTGGAGATTGTTCTGCTTCTCATTTCTTGTGGTTCTTGCTTCAGCCTTGTTTTTTTTTCTCACACACATACACAGATTATACTCCAGCAAAGACTTAAAAGGAACTCCTCTGCAGATCTCTGGAGCTTTCTCTTTGCGCAGCTTCTTCCTCTCTAGTATTTCGCCCTGAAAATTCTAGCTGCCTTGGTCTTCTTGAACTTCTTTAACTCAAAAAGATGCCAGCCTTTATTCAGGCTCCCCTTTGCTCTGCTGTGGCCTCAAAACTCTCTGTAGGTAGTAGGCTAGATTATTCATGGGGCTCATCTTGTTAGGTTCCCTTTTTTCTGGGATTAGTGTCCTGAGCTACCTGTTGTCCAGTGTCTGAAAACCATTGTTTATATATTTTGTCCAGTTTTTTGCTCACTTAAGGTAGAAAGGTAAATCTGGTCCCTGTTACTCCATAGCTTTGGTTTAAGGCAGTATAAAATGCATGGTTCATATAAGGAGAATAATAATAATAAAAGTAATAAATACTGAGAAGCTAGTACAGCAAGTTGGCGAATAATGTTTCATTCAACGTCATTTCATTATAACGGTGATGAGATGCCGTAGGAACTTAAGACCTGTTTATATCTATTAGCCTATGGAAAAATTGGTTTCATTATGTGTTGTTCTGCTTAAAGTCGCAAAACCTACAGATGACATTAAGTGGAGGCTTTCTGTATTCAAATCATACGAATAATGTTACAATAATTAAGCATTACTTTTTTCTCTGAACTTCCCAGGAACCAACATCAAAGAAAAAGTGCAGAGGGGTAGATTTTCTTATAGAAGAAATAAACAACTTTCAGTAGAGAAAAAATACTTTTTACCCTAAATTTTAAGGACCTTTTAGGGGGAACTGGTATAGTTTTTGACATCTCTATCCATCATTGACAGCTGGGGCAGCTGGTGGGAGTGATGCTGAGGCAGTGGCTGCTGACTGGAAGAAGTGTGACTTGATTGCAAAGATTTTGGCCTCTTGTCCTCAACAGTCTCTTTCACCAGAGGATTACTATAAGGACATCTGCCCCCAGGTAAATAATTTTGTTTCTTTTGACTGTTTAAGGGTTATCTGCTTACTTACAGAAGGACTTTTAGTGTTCCTCTAATATTGAGGAAAAGCAATATGATATTTAAGTGTCTTGTTCAGTGAGGGGCCTTCTTAATAAGCAAATAAAAACATGTGGAAGACGCTAACCTAATTGTTAGGTTTTAAAACCCCTCATCATTTTTAGATGAGTAGCCCAGCTTGCTCTCAGAGCTGGAGTATAAAACTAAAGTTTCGTCTTGTTCCTTATCTTTTCTGTGTGTTTTTAATTAGTTTAAAAAAAAATAGGTATTAAACAAGGTAAATGAACATGGCATACAATTTAAAAAGAATTACTTTTCTGTTTATTCTTTTGTTTCCTAGACCCTCAGTAGTCACTGTTATCAATTTCTTGTTTATTTTCCAGAGATATTCTATGTATTATATATGTATAATGATATGTGTATATATGTGTATATATAATCTAGTTTTTATCTAAATGATAACATGCTACACATACTGTCTTCTATTTTGCTTTTTATTTTGCTTTTTTCCACTTAACAATGTGTCTTGGAGATCATTTCACATAGAATCATCTCATGTAGTGTTGCTTCATTCTCTTTCATGGGTGTATAGTATTTCATCACATTAAAGTACCATAATTTATTTAATCGGCCTCCTATTAATGAATATTTGAGTTTTCATTATTTTGCTATTATAAGCCATGCTATAGTTAATATTCATAAATCTTGTACAGATGCCAGTATTACCATAGGAAAAATTCCTAGAATTGAAATTACTAGTTTAAAGGGTATGTACATTTGAATTCTTAATTGATATTATTTAAATGTCTGTTTCCCCCCCTCACCTTTGCCTACACAGTGTGTCACAAAACTTTTCTATTTTAGCTAATCTGTTAGGTGAAAAATGTGGAAGGAGTTTTATTTATTCATTAGCACTTCCCATGCATTTAGATGTAAGACGTGCCTTTTGGAGTACAGTCTGAAGAAAGTCATTCAGTTGTTAATGCTGATCTTCAGGGTTCTCATGGGTAGGAATGTAGAGAGCAAAATATCACAACGCAAAGCTCTTATACTGACATATACTAAATATCAATCATCTTAACAGGAGAAAGTTAGCATTTGCAATGATGAGTAAATATTTTCTGAAACTAGTAGCTATAGTTTTGGTACTTGACAAAATGATAAAATCAAGTCATAGGTTTCGGACTTATTGAGTCTCTCTTGGTAGTGTTAGAGGTCACATAGAGTTTTTAGACAGAAGATTCCCCTGTTTGCAAAAAGTACAAAAATCACTTTTAAGTCAGAAACAGAAATACACTTTATATCAGTTGCTTATAGACTAGGCTGAACCAACTCGTAGGCACTAGAGATCTACATTTATCTTTGAGAATAAAATGGACTGTTATCTGGGATAGTTCAAACATGACAAGTTCTTCAGATCCTAAATATATTTATATGCCTTGATGCAGTAATTTCATTTGGTGGTGCTTTTTATAATAGCAGAATTTTGTGATAAACAATGCCTGGATATTAAGAAATAGTTTAATAAATTCTTACATACAGCTTGAATATATATTATATATTACAATATAATATCTTTGAGGAATTCATAACAATATGAGAAGGTTTCGGTAATACACAAAACTGAATATTAAGTGTGGTCACAGTTAAAATAACAGCAAAAATGTTTATAGTGATTTGGGAAAATTTAATTTTCTTCTTAAAACTTTAAAAAATTTTTTATTTTATTATTAGTTTCAAGTATACAATAAAAATATGGAACACTTCATGAATTTGCATGTCATCCTTGCGCAGGGGTCATGCTAATCTCTGTATCATTCCAGTTTTAGTATGTGTGCTGCCCAAGTGAGCACTTAAAACTTTCTTTTCCAAATTTTCTACAATGAGCATGTATTTTATAAATTTGATAAAAGTACTTAATAAAAACATAGCCTCTTCTGTTCTCATACCCTTTGATACTGGGTTGTTACATTAAAATTTTCTTGTTGAATCAGTGTCATTGCTGTGAGTTTATTTTTTGGCTTAAAGAAATTATTACTTTCTCTTAGTTAATGTAATGCTCCTTGCAAAGAGTCTGGTATTTACTTCATGTGTTTTTTTCTTTCAGGTCCTAGATTTATTTCACTTTCAAGATGAACTGACAGCACGACAATTTCAGAGAGTTGCCACTACTACCTTTATAACTATGTCAAGAGAACGCCCACAATTGGCAGCCAAGTATTTGCTTCAGCCAGTGTTAGCTCCTCTTCATCGATGTTTAAATATAGCAGGTAAAGGAGGATGTCTGGTAGTTGGATGTCTTTCTAAAGGATCTTCTCTCTCAGTGTTTCAGATTTAAATAACTTCAGTCTGTGGTATTGCAGTGTCTTTAGTTTTACTTTTTTCCTCTCTAACTTTTTGTTTTGAAAAATCCACTTTACAGAAGTTCCAAGAAGACTGCATTCCACCACCCTGTACATTTCACCTAGACGATCAACTGTTAATATTTTGCCCGTGTTTGTTTATCTTTCTTTTATAACTTTCTCTATTTCATGGCTATAGAATTTCTTTTATAGCTATTTTTTAAAAGTCCAGAATCCAGTCAAGAATCATGCATAACGTTTACTTGTTAAGTCTTTTTAGTGTTCTTTAATGTAGAATAGTTCCCCAGTCTTTTGCTTGTCTTTCACCATGACATTTTTGAGGAGCCTAAGTTATAGAATGTCCCTCAATTTACATTTGTTTAATTGTTTCCTTGTGATTAGATGCAGGTTAAACATTTGGCAGGAATATTGTATAGGATGATGGTTTTTTTCTCAGTTGCCACCAGAATAAGAGGCATAGGTATCAGTTTTCCCCATTATTAGCAATGTTATATTTGATCATTTGATTAAGGTGGGAGCACACAGATTTCTCCATTATAAAAATACCTTCTTTCTGTGTAATTAATAAGTAATCTGTGGAAGGATAGTCTGAGACTGTGTGAATACCGTTTCTCAAGTCTTCCATACTGTGGTTTAGTATCTGTTGATGAATCTTGCCAGTAAAATGGTGACTTTCTATTTTGTTTGTTATTTCCAATTTGTTAGTTGGTATCCTGTAAAGAAGAGCTTTTTTTCTCTCCCTGCCTCATCCCTTTTTGAAAAATAATTATTTAAGTTTCAGTATAGATTCATAGATTCTTTTTTTATTTAATGGGTTACCAAACATTCTTGTCATTCATTTTGATGTTCAGAATTTCCTAGATTTGGCTAGTAGATTTAGTTCTGTTTTAATCTTAAAAGACTGACATTTTCACCACTTCCTCAGTATATTTTCATGCTTTATTGAGTTTAATTCTAGGAAACAGAGTATTAGTATAGTATTCTTAGTGATTTAAAGATTCTTAGTGATTTCTAAGATTAAAAATGAAGGAAAAACTTGATGTGATGGTTAAACCAAATTTAAGTTGGGGTAGGCTCTGTGTAGAAGTCATTTGTAGTCTAAATTTTTCTTGGTGTGTGTGGTGGAGTGAGGTGGGCGGAAATGGAGAAAGACTAATTCTTTTGCATAGTAAACTTCACCTTGGTGAAGTGAAATTTGTAATTATTCAGACATGATAAACATGATATTTTAGTAAATAATTAAAATTTCTTTATATATTTGATAGGAAACTAGCCTAAAATCAGTATATTCTTTTCCAAGAAGGCTCAAAAAAATGAAGTATTATTTCTGTTGACCTAAATGTGGATAATTTTGTTTTTTTTTTCTCTAGACATTCCAGAGAGTGACATGGTACCAGGGACCATTTTGGTAACAGAAAAAGAACTTAGTAGATGTATTGAAGATGTATATAAGGTCGGTAATTTTTGTTTTTAACTAATATTTATACTCAGTCTTTTAAAATATTTTTGCCTTTTTAATTGGTACTTCAAGAATTAGAATGTTTAATCTTAAATTCCAAACGATCAAACTCTTTTCACTTTTTGAAATTGGAAACTATAAACTGTTAGTGAAAAAACTGATACATTATGCTTCTGTCAATTTCATCATTTATCTGAATGTTTAACAGGTTGTATTCTCTAACTGGCACATGCCACTGAGGAATGCATGTCTTTTAAAGAAATTGACAGAGTCATTTACTATACTGTAGGCTTCCTAAAAGTGTATGTTAATATTGAATTTACCTTATAACTTTTGATAGTAATCACCATCATAAAGAGGTAAGTCTAATAAATTAATCCTGCAAACGACTGCCTAAATAAAATGAAAAAAAGAATACAAATTGTGTGTTCTCTATGATTACAATCTTATCATTATATATGAAATATATTTTTAGGCAAAAATGAAATCTGTTGTGTTAGGGCCAGTTGGAATTGGGGTAAATATTCTTCTTTAAAGCTTATTTCAATAAATTTGTAATAGTATTTTACTATTAAAAATATTTACTCTAGTAAACAGCTTTCAAAACGATATTCCATGGAAATAGGCGCAACCACTTTGGAAAATAGCTTGGCAGTTCCTCACAAAGGTAGGCATGAAGGAGTTATATGACCCAGCAGTTTCACTCTTAGGTGTATATACCCAAGAGAAATGAAAACATCTTCACACAAAAACCTGTACATGAATATTTATAGCAGCATTATTCATAATAGCCAAAGTATGAGAATAACCTAAATGTCTATCAACAGGTGAATGAGTAAACAAATGTGATATAGCATGGACTACTTGTCAGTCATGAAAAGGAATGAAGTATAGATACATGCCACAACATGGATGAACATTTAAAAATTATAATTAAATTTTTTTTAAAGCCAGACACAAAAGACCACACATCGTATAATTTCATTTATATGAAATGTTCAGAATAGGCAAATTCATAGAGACAAAGTAGATGAGTGGTTGCTAGGGGCTGGGAATAGAGAATTGAGAGTAGCTGCTAGTGGATATGGGATTTTTTTTTGAGGTAAGGAAAATGCTCTGGAATTAGTGGAACCATATAATATGTGGTCTTTTGCTGAGTCCCCACCACTCAGCTTAAGAAATTAAACATTACCATCTACGGTCTTGCCACCCTGAACGTGCCCGATCTCGTCTGATCTTGGAAGCTAAGCAGGGTCAGGCCTGGTTAGTACTTGGATGGGAGACCACTGAGGAATACCATGTGCTGTAGGTGTAAAAAAAAAAAGAAAGAAAGAAAAAAGAAATTAAACATTACCAATTCAACTGAAGTCCTCTATTTGCTGTGCCTGATCACATTTCCCTTGCTTCCCACTGGAGGGAGCCACTGAACTTGTGTGTTTTATTCCTTAAGCTATTTGTAGGACTGTTGTGCATAATTTTAAATTGTTTTAAATGGTATTGTAATATATGTTACTTTAATTCATTTTTCACTACTAGATATTATTCTATTATATGGCTATATCACCATATATTTGTTTATTCTTCTATTGGTAGGTATTTGAGTTGTTTCCATGGAATTTTTGACAGTCTGTTAGGTGCAATGTAGTTTTAATTAGCAGTTAGTTCTTTTATTACTGGTGAGGTGCAGCGTCTTTTTCTGGTTTTGGTTCATTCTTATTTTACTTCTATAAATTATCTATTCATATAGTCTGCCCATTAGAAAAATTAAGTTATTTGCCTCTTAAAAAATTTTTAGATTAAATTGTTTTTGTAAAACAGCTTGATTGAAGTATACTTTACAGACCATAGAATAATGTTTTAAGTGTACAATTCAATGATTTTTAGTAAATTTTCGGAGTTTACGGAGTTGTGAAACCATCACAATACAGTTTTAGAACATTTCAGTCACCTCAAAAAGATCCCTTGTGCCTGTTTACAGTCACTTCCTGTTCCCACCTCCAGCCCCAGGAAACCATGAATCTGCTCTGTACCTCTCTAGATTTGCCTTTTGTGGATATTTCATATGAGGGAATCATGCAGTATGTGCTCTTTTGTGGCTTCTCTCTCTTAGCATGTTAATGAGGTTCATCCAGGCTGTTGCATATATCAAAATTTTGTCCCATTTTATTACTAAGTAATAGTCTATTATATGACTGTTCCACATTTTGTGTATCTGTTCATCGGTTAATGGACATTTGGATGTAGAATGTCCTTTTTTTAAACCACTTTGTAAGAGATAATTCACATATTGTACAGTTCATTCATTTAAAGTGTGCAAATCAATGGCTTTTTAGTATAGTCACAGATTTGTGCTGCCGTCATCATAATCTATTTTAGGACATTTTATTATACAAAAAGAAACCTCACATCACTCCCAAGTCCTTCCACCACCATTCCCCCCAGCCCTAGCAGCTACTAATCTACTTTCTGTTTCTATAGATTTGACTATTTGAGACATCGCATATAAATAGCATCACATAATATGTTTTCTAAAGCGGCTGTACCATTTTATATTCCCACCAACTGTGTATTAGGGTGTATAGTCAATCTTAAGTCATGTTCCTTCGGATAAGAAGGCAGGTGCTTTTATTTTGTTTTAAGCTTTATGTGTAACACTAATAAATTCATAGATATAAAATGCATGCATAGAAATTCAAAATTCATTCTCTAGGACACTCACTTTTTACTAAAGTGAGATGTTTACTACCCTTTTATTTAATGTTGCTATTAAAAAACAAAAAGTATACCCTTTACAGGTATACCAAAAAAAAAAAAAAACAACTAACATACAAATATAGATTTAAATTACTCATAGATGGATGGAAGACCACCTAGGAAGGCCAGGTGCTGTAGGCATAAAAAATAAAAAATAAAGAATTGTAAGCAGACAAGGTCTTTGCAATCTGTGAGGTCAACCAAGGGTTGCCTTGCCTAAAAAATAAAAATAAAAATAAATAAATTGCTCATAGATAAAACATGACATGCGATTAGTGAATATAATGCTGTTTTTATTTTTTTAATGCCTCATTTAGAGACTTATGAAAAGAAAGTTCTTATGTCCTATTCTGCATATTGGTAGTCAAGGCTTTTTCAGATTATAGCAAGACAAGAAGTTTTGTAGAGCAGTGTAGAAAGCAAATGATCTGAATTAGAGAACAAGGCCCAGCTATCTTTAGTCACTTCTCATCTAAGGAATATCATGGTGAAAAACTCTTAAATGGTTGGGTGTGGAATGTCAGACTTAAAGTGCTGATAGTAGAACTAATTGTGACTAAACTTTCCTCATAGTATTCCTTGGAAGTCAATAAATTGTTTTGAGAGGAAAAAGAAAACAAAACAGCTTCTTTCTGGCAAGCGAATTAGCCTCTAAAGACAGAGAGATCCAGAAATAGTGAATCCTACCATTTCTCCTAGATTGCCCAAAAAAGTGGGGGAAAACTACTTCTAGTTCAGTGAACTGTTTAGTGAATTTAAAATCTCCTGGAGAGGCAAGAAAAACATTAGTTTGCTGTAGACACTTGATTATGCACAAGGGTAAGCAGAAAGGGGTGTAGAGGGTAATTATTCTCTTTACGAGGTTTTGGCAGCTCAGCTGCAGTGGGAAAACAGAGGAAATGTGTGTGTTGGAGGAAAATTGTAAACATTTTATAAAATTTAGCAACACAGGTTGTGTTGTCTTTATTAACTTTCTTTTAATACTAAATTATAGAGTACAGCTCAACAGCAGGAAATAAGGAAAACATCTGGGGTGGTTCAATTGATTCAGCAACTCACTGGGTAACAAGAGGGTGTTTAATTTTAGAGAGGCATTTGGGAATGTTTCCAGCCCCTAGTTTTCTTTCCCTCTTCCTTTCTTCTTAACAGATTTCTTGAGATATGATCTACATACCGCACAATTCACATATTTAAAGTGTTCAATTCAATGTTTTTAGTGTGTTCAAGGGTTGTGCAACCATCCTCACAATCTAATTTTATAATATTTTCGTCCCTTCTAAAAGGAACCCATACGCATTAGCTGTCACTCGCCATTCTTCCCTCTTTGCCCCCAGCCCTAGGCAATGACTAATCTTTCTGTCTCTATAGATTTGCTTGTTCTTGATATTTCATATAAGTGGAACCATATAATATGTGGTCTTTTGCAATTGGCTTTTCACTTAACATGTTTTTAAGATTCATCCATATTGTAGCATGGAGCAATATTTCATTGTTTTTAATGCCAAATATTTTCTTATATGGATATACCAAATTTTGTTTGTCTAGTCATTAGCTGATGGACATTTGTGTTGTTTCTACATTTTGGCTATTATGAACAATGCTGCTATAGACACATTCATGTATAAGTTTTTAGGTGTACGTATATTTTCATTTTTCTTGGGTATGTACCTAGGAGTAGAATTGCTAGATTATTTGGGAACTCAATATTTTATCTTTTGAAGAACTACCATACTGTTTTCCAAAGTGCATGTACCATTATACACCCCCACCAGCAATCTATGAGAGTTCCAATTTGTCCATATTTTGGCCAACACTTGTTATTATTCTTTTTTAAAATTATAGCCCTCCTAGTAGGAATAAAGAAATAACTCACTGTGGTTTTGATTTATATTTCCCTAATGGCTATGATATCAAACAACCTTTAATGTACTTATTGACTGTTTGAAGGTCTCCTTTGAAGAAATGTCTATTAAGAGCCTTTGCCTATTTTTAAATTGGGTTGTCTTTTATTTTTTGGTGGATTGAGAGATGAGACTCACCCTCACCAACATCTGTTCAAAAAAATCATCCTTAATAATTTTCTCTCAGTCTCCACACTTTTGCTCCTTCTCTACTCTCTTTCTGAATGAGGAATTTTTATAGTCCTGTTTTCATCTTACTGGGTCTTACTGGAGTTTTGAGTCTACTGGAGTTATCTTGGTGCCTCACTTGGCACCAAGTAAACATTGTATCACCTGTATTATAGCAGCTGCCCACCTTGCTGCCTTCTCAACCTCTAGCTGCAGAGCCCTAGTTCCTCAGAGCTGGTTTCACCTTTACTTTATACAGAATCCTGATTAGATTGGTTATCTGAATTAGAAGGAACAATTTAGAAGTTTGTTAGACTAAGGCACGCTGACAAGAGGATGCCTGCAGAGAGGAGCAAGAAAGAGACAGAAAAAGTACCCCAAAAGAGCATAATAATTTGAAAAGCACAGTATGTTGGGGCTGGTAGATTCAGTATACATATTTTGTTTAAGGAGGCAGGGATTGCATATAATCCATTTTAGAAATATTTCCTTCTGAAACAGTGTAAGTATAAATACATTTGGGTATTTTAGGGAATAAACCGTTAGCTCTCTGAATGAAAATTTTATGGCAGGAGCAATGACTAGGGAAGGGCTTTCTATTCTTGCATCCTTCATACACAGCAGCAAGTACAGCAGTGTGGCTTTGGTGGGCCAAGTGGAAAGTTCTCAGCAATACAGGTGTATGTGTAGGTGCTGGTTGAATTGAATTTAAAACTTGGCATACTTATTTGTACTCCATCTACATAAATAACTCTTATAATTTCTGGGTGTGCACCTTACATCTGGTAAAATAAAGCCAAAAAACAGATATGCAGCTCAAATAATTTTTAGTCCAATTGCTTCCTATTCTGTCTTCTTCTGACTCTGAATCCCTAGAATGCTGAAATTCTTTTGTTCTTCCTGGTATGAGAGGGATAAATGTTTGTTCTTTGCCTACATAGGTGAAGAGAGGCCTAGATTGCAAAGAGGTTGGTTCTGCATAGGGCAGGAGAAGATAATTCCAATTCTTTCTGTGTGGACATTTTCTCGCTCTTAAGAGAACTGGCCAGAATCTGATATTGGGGTGTGCTGGGATGTTTCCTTTCAGTATTTGTCACTATGCTTTCTGAGACTCCCTAAAGGCAGAAGAAATTTTAGGGTAAGAAAGGTTAGATTATACCTTATTAGTTTATTTTCTACATTCTCATTTCTATTTTATTTCTCTGTTTCCAGATTCAGGGAATCTTAACTTTAATTCTCCAAGTCTTTTTGCCTCATCTAATCTTGATGAATTTCTAATTAAAGTTTCTTTCTTTGTCAGATTGACCGGTTGACGACATCTCTTTCTGAATTTATTATTTCTGTAGAGTAAATTAGAATATTGAACTTCAGAGCTTGAAGGAACTTTAGAAATAATTTAATATAACTTCTCTCTCGCTCTCTTTTTTTTTTTTAAATAAACTTTATTTTTCTAGAGCAGTTTTAGTTTCATAGAAAAAACTGAACGGAAAGTATACCCGCTGCCTCCATACTTGCACAGCTCCCACCCACACACACACACACACACTGTCAACACCTTCCACCAGAGTGGTCCATTTGTTATAGTCGATGAACCTACGTTGACATGTCACTGTCACCCAAAGTCCATAGTTTACATTAAGGTTCACTCTTGATGTGGTACATTCATTTTATAGCAAAGGAAACAAAATTCAGAAGATTGTGAAGTGACTTGTCCCAATAAATGGCAGAGTTGGTCCAGGGACCAGTATTTCCTTTTCTCTGTCTGTCTCTCAAGAATCTTTCTGTGTTTAGAAAAGATAATATTTGCACATGGTACAAATTTAAGAAGTACAAAATGTTTTAATTTAGTCTCTCTCCCAGCTATGGCTCCTCCCTAAAGGTAATCATTCTTCCTGGTGTTTTCATCTCATATTGAACTGTGACTTTGAATAACATGCAAAGGACTAAAAGAAGTATTCTTCAAAGCTGTGGGAGATGCAAGTGTTAGATTTCTGAATGCTGCAGTTCAGATTCTGTGGTATAGTATAGTGACAAGCACCTGGTCCCTTTGAGTCAAACAGACCTAGGTTGGAATCTGACTCCAGGGTTGACTCTCCAAGTGACTTTAGGTGACCTATTTAACACATGAGTTGTGGGATGAATAACTTTTAGTAGTTTCATTGCATACTTTAGCACATAATAGGTGCTCAGAAAAACTGTCAGTTCCCTTTTGGTTCAGGGAAACTCTTTTTTAAAAAGGTAATTTTATGTAATATGCTCTGAAAGCATGCACAGTACAAAACACTATATTAGGTAACTAGTCTTGTTCTTTTGCCTCTTGCAAGTCTTAATTAAATTCTGTAAGTGCATTAGAAGTTCTGGAACATTACTATCAAAAGGATCACTGTGATATTTTAGAAGGCAGCATTTGATTAGTTTAATCTTTAACAGAGGTAAAGCCAAGCCCCAGCCGATACTGAATTTCAGTGTTAGGATTCAGTCAGCTTCATTTTGAATAGATTTATCATGTTCGTATTTCCACATGTATACATCCCTGTAAAAGATAAGGCCACAAATTAAGAAGACAGTCCACTTACAGTAGCATCAATGAGAATAAAAATATTTAGGAATAAATTTAACATTTTCCCAGGGCTGTATATTTTACAAAATATTTTGACATGAATTATATTAATAGTCTATGTCAAAAGCTTAATGCTTACATTATAAATGAGGAAACTGAGACCTAGAGAAGTTTAAATATCTTTCCCGTGTTCACCCACTTAATATGTGATTTTGGGCAATCAAATAGGAGCAAAAACAAAATTCACACCCAAATTCCCTGACTCCTGACTTCTCGGTGCTCTTTACTCCACAATGGCCTCTAAGGGATATACTTAATAATGTAATGGAAATCCGTGGAATGAGAAATGGAGCATAAAACACTGCTTTATGTTTCATTTTGTTTTGAAATGGAAACACATGTTTATTCATAATACTTTGACCATTTTGATGCTTCTGAATTTTTCCTGTCCTATTTAATTCAAATTTCTAGTCCTTCCAGAGAAATTCAGTCCTCCAGACACCGAAGATAGATGCTAAACAAGCCAATACAGTAAAAAACTCCATGGCTGAAGTTCTATTCTGTTCAGTTAATTTGCACAGATTGATTAGCTTCTAGCTATAGCTTTTTTTTTTTTTTTTTAATGAAAATGCAGAGGGCGTTGTAACTTCCCCAGAAAAAATAGAGCCTTTGAGAAAATAAATATCAGTCAATCTACTTTGTCCATTCATTCTTTGATTCAATAATCAATCACAGAAGAATTTACCAAGTACATACCAAATGCCAGACACTCTGCTAGGTTTACAAATACATAAATGATTAAGAGCCAGCCACTGTCTTCAGGGAGCTCCTAGTCAGGCAAACAGAGAGTTACGGTAATGTGTGATCTATAATTAAGAGTACCCAGAAACATGCTGCTGTTACTCATTAGAGCAGCAGTCCTCTAAGCTTAGATGAAGGGTTGTAAGGCTTAACCACAGACGCCTCTTCTCATGGCTGGCTCTGTGATGGAAAGCCAAGATGCATTCAGAAGGGAATGTAGAAATCCCCAGGAAGGAATGAGAAAATCCCCAGGCTGCCAGCAGGGTCATTTGTACCCATTTGTTTTCTGTTTAATCTGTTCTGGGCCGTTATGGTTTTTATAGATCCACACTGGCCTTTTCTTTGCCCTTCAGCCCTGTCCTACACATTTATACTGGAAGAGCCACAAGTAGATATGGAAGTTCAACTTTTCTTCAAAGCATCATTTCACTTATCTTCAGAGAGACCACACATAAGCACAGTCTAAGGAAATTTTACAATTTCTGGATATTAGAGTATAGAGACAGTGCAGTATGGCCCTCCTCTCAGTGGGACAGGAAGCAGCTTATCTATTGTGCCTTCACTGCTTCCTCAGTTGGTACTGTCACCATCTTGATGTGGAGAATACTGAAAGGAACTGGCCCAACAGTTTCTAACAGTTCGAGTTCATTGGAAGGACTTTTCTAAGGTATTTAGTCATTGTCAGTGCCAGCACCAAGCGATCAAAGTTCAACATTGGCTGAATCATTTGGCCTCCTGTTTCCTTGATGGGTCACTAAATCCCGATATAAGTCAATGATCTGGGAAGTTCACATTAAGGGAGAAGTGACCAGGTTTCATTTTGGGAGTGTAAGTAGAGGGTAATGTAGGATGTCAGGTACAGACCAAACTGTTAACCGGCATATGAATTCAGTGTGAGGCAAGAGATTGGAAGGAAAGGGCTGTCATTAAAAAGGGCTAGCTACAGTATGACCCTGGAGACCCAACAGAAGTCTTGGTAGAAGGAGGCTATTATAAGACTGTTTCTTAGCAGGAAATAGAAGAGGTGGTACAGAAGTTGCTGTCCATGGTGCCACTCAGGAACTCCAGCCTTACTTAACAGAGCGTGTGGGAACAGGGTTATCAATAGCCTGACAAGCTGGGATCTACTGATTCGGGGTTGGGGGGACAGCTGGGATGAAGTTGGTATGGGTTAGGGATGGAAGCAATGAAACGATCATTATAAACATGGGGAGGTAAGTATAGGGAGGCCATGGGGTACATGCTTTGTTCTTTTTTTAACTGTGGTAAAATATACCTGACATAAAATTTACCATTTTAGCTATTTTAATTCAGTAGCATTAAGTCCATTCATAATGTTACACAACCATCACCACTGTCTAGTTCAGAACTTTTTCATCACTCCAAATGGAAACCCTGTGCTCATTAAGCAGTGAGTTCCCCATTTCTCTCTCCCCCACTCCCTGACAACTGCTACTCTACTTTCTGTCTCTATGGATTTCATGTCAGACAGATCCGGGTTCATCCTGGCCCTGCCATTTACTAACAGTGTACTTTCGCTCAATTAACTTTGCTTCTCTGAGCCTCAGTTTTCCACAGTTTTAGAATGGGAATTAAAGTCCTTAGCCTGCAGGACTCTTGTGTGGGTTGATCGTATGTTAAATGTTTAGCTGAATAACTTCACTCTTGAGTAGACATGCAATAAATGGTAGTTATTGTTTGTTTCATAAAGCAATAACAGTGGGGTTCCTTTAAATTGTATGTTACTGTGTTTAAACTGCTTATTTACCAAAAATTAAGGTAACACAACATAATCAACTCCTCTGATAGGTGCTGAAGTAGGGAATTTGATTTTTGCTTTACAGGCTAGTTGAAGAGGTGAGAGAGAACTATATTTTCAAAGATAGATTATAGGCTACAAGCTTCAAAATGCTATTGGAATTTAGAAGAGAAAAGTCATTAATGGTGGTTAGATGCTTAATGAATATTTGCATTAGGGAATGAATGAATGAATGAATGAATAACCAAACACATAGCACGCCTATGGAGGAGGTGGAACTTGAGCTTGACGGGTCAATTTAATAAATACCACTGCTTGTCTTTCATCTACATGAGGATGCAGAGCAATCCGTAAGGTGGATAAAACAAACTGGATTTTGATGATTGTTTTTAGACTTTGATGATTGTTTGGCTTGTCCAAAACTTTTGGAAAATAGATGTACTTCTATCAAGGAAGTTTTAATGGAAGTAGATTTAGGCTAACTACAAGGAAGAATTTACTGTTAATGTTGGAAGGGAGGTGACAATCATTGATGTGTCAAGCAGAGGCCATTTAAGTTCTTTGACTTACTATAGAGAAAACTCATTGATCGGATTGAGCCAAAAGAGACTATCTCTAAATCTTTCTGCTTAGAAAAAAAATTCTTATTTCTTTATTCCTATCTGTGAACTTAATGGATTATTAGTTGATGAATTGATAGGAGTTATTCTTAATATCTCTCCGCAAGCTCCTCCCCTCATCACTATCCCTTTAACCTGTTTTGTTTTTCTTCATCACACTTGTCATTATTTGATATTATATATCTATTGTTTATTTGCGGTCCCTCTGCTAAAATGTAAGCTTCTTTGAAGCAGATAATTTGTTCACTACTGTATGCCTGGCACACAGTTGGCATTCAATAAACATTTGCTAAAGCTTTATATAAAAATAACATGTATAAATAGCTGTACAGTTTTTCCTAAATATAAAATTAGTACTTGTTCCTTGCAAAAAACAAAAAACAAAAACAAAAAAACAACAAAAAACCCCAGAAAAGTATAAGAAGAGAATTTAAAAATTGGAGAAATTTATGAACAAAAATGTATACCCCTTAGAACTGTGCTTGATTGAGTTCATGTTAAAGTTTGAGGTGCTTTGGCCCAGTCAAGCCAGTAAATAATGGAGAGATTTAATTCTATCTTTTTTTTTTTTTTAACCAAAGATCCTGGTAAGGAAGGATGACTCCAGAAGAATTACCTCTGAGAACACAGAATCCAGAGCCAAACAATAGGCCTTTACGTTATGTGGGGGAATCTCTTTTTTACCTCCTGTAATTGGTAATATATAATTAGGCCTGCATATTACTCTGAACACTGCCATACAATGCACTTCATTTAACTGGGCTTAGGTTGATTAGATCATGTACAAGAAGCTGGCTCCTTGGTTATGGAGCTTCGCAGAGTTGGGAGGCCTGAGGAGTGTGAAAAATTAGGGTTGATTTAAAGGGACAAGGTTCTTTGGAAAAGCACAGAGATTTTCCCAGCTTGTGACCTTTGGTTTCCCACAAACAGCACTGGTTACTACCTCAATACGTTCGGTAAATAAGAGCCTCTTAAACTTCCCTTTTCTTATCTTTTAAAATAGGGCTGCTAATACTGACTTTGTGAGACTGTTATAATTTTAATGAGCTAACTCTTTAAAGAATCTAACATAGTATGTAGAAGATAAAGATCCTAGCGTAGTTCCTGGAACACATACTAAGAGTGTAATCATTGTCAGTTCATCTTCTTTCTCTTTTTGTCACACTATTGGGCTTTAATTATTATAACAGAATTACATTTTGATATCCTATTAAGTTTGACTGGAGTTTTGAATAACATTTTGCACTTCTTAAGATACTTTAAGTTATTCACCTTGAATTATTGTTATTATAACTGTTTTACTTGTTTTATTCTTCCTACTAGATCACAAGCAATCTGAGAGCTAACTTATTCATGTTTATATATTCACTACAGCACCTAGGACAGTACTTTGATCCCAGTGGGTATTCAAAAAAAGTTTTTTGAATCCTTTTTAAAAGGTACAACTAAAATATATACTATAATTGTTGTTAATAAAAATCAGCATCTTTAAAAAAAATTACCATCCTCACACATTTAACCCTATAAAGCCAGTGCAGATCTAGGTATGCAGCATAACTTCTCTGAACATTTATTGATTTGGAGAGAATAGGCCCTGCCATTGTGGCAGTTACATCTTAAGAGTGACAAATCTAGAGCAAGCTATGTTTCTTTTTTTTTTTTTAATTTAGTTTTAACTTTTTCTATTTGGCATTAATTGTTTGTTAGTTCCTAAGAACAGGGCCTTCAGCAGTAAGAGAATTGTTCAGATGAATAATAGCCAGATTAGGAGATTCAGAGATAGTCAAAAGTAGGAAGGTAAGGGGTCAGAAAATGGGTTAATTTACCCATTTCACCTGGCAGTTCTTCAGACTGCGCACACAAAAGGGCTGCTGTCCAGTCTCCCTCCCTGTGTTTCAATCTGTCTGTCAGTCTCAAATGGTGTCATTGGCCTTAGGACTAGAATGTTCTTCAGGTAAGACTATAAGCCCTTCTAATAAGTGTATGGTGTTTGATTTCCATTCCTCTGGTCTTGCAGTCATGGTACCTCTCACCATTTCCTTTTCCCTAGGTGTATGTGGTCGGGAATGAACCTTTAACAGTTTTGGTGGACTCTCTGCTTCCTGTCCTGGGAGCACTCTTTTCTCTCTACTGTTTCACCAAGCACAGTGTGTCTCACATAAGGTAAATGATCAGAGAACCTTATTTCCTTATTCATTTATAAATGGTGAAGTCTTTTTTTTTTTGTACATTGTTCTTGTTCTTATTTTGAATATGACTTATGCCACCTTATAATTGTTTTTTTTTTTTTTTCTTTAAAAGTTAGGAAAACATTTGAGAATCCTCTTATTCTGCTCATCTAGAAAAGAAAGAGAGCTTTGCAAATTGCAGGAGACTGGATATAGTTTTTAGAATGGCTTTCTTCAGCCTCTGTGCTAGACATCAGAGATGAAATCTCTGTTTACATGTATTAACTTGCCACTGTTTGATCAGTGAGAAATACTAGAATTACATGTTTAGGAAGGAGGAAATAGAGGATGGATCGTAACTACCTGTGGGGAGTTAGAAATCAAGTGTGGGAAATCTGGATCTGAATGTGGCACTCTGTAATTTAGACTTGAATTTGGCGTTAATGCTGCAGTGTTGTAAAGAAGGAAGAGCTTTCTTAGTCATCCAGAAAATAATCTCGTGGTGGAATTAAATAGGCCTCATTTTTTATCAGCTCAATTTTGACAGTTATTTATGTTTTCTTCCTCCTTAGGAGAGTTTCTAGCCTTTCTAAAGTCCTACAGAATTCTGAGTTTTGGTGTTTGGGAATCCCTCATGTGTAACTAATATACAATAATAATCCTTTCTTCATTGGGTTATTACGAAGACTAACTATGCATTAAACTGTTAAGCACTGTCCCTGGCAAATAGTAAGCTATCATAGTCATCATCATCAAGTGGTGATGGAAAGTACAGTTGACCCTTGAACAACATGTGTGAACTGTGTGCATCCCCTTATACACAGATTTTTTTCCATAAATACCTGGACTGTTTTCGACCCATGGTTGGTAGTCTGTAGATAAGGAGGGCCAACTGTATGCATTAATCGATGCTATTTTATATAAGGAGCTTAAGTATCTTCAGATGTTGGTACTTTTGGGGGGTCCTGGAACTGATCCCCTGTGGATACTGAGAGACAACTTCATTTTGGGGGGAGTCAAAAGTTAAACATGGATTTTGACTGTGTGGGGAGTTGGCATCCTTAACCCCCACATTTTTCAGAGGTCAGCTATACTCAGTCTTGCATATTAGTCAAAGCTTACATACTGCCTTTGACTCTCTAATTTTCAGTTAACAAATCATTATAGCCCCAAGCCATAAGTGAAGTGACAACAGAAAGTGCAGTGAAAGATGGAGTCTATAAACATGTGAATTTGGCTTCAAAGGACCGTCTGTATCATAACTCTTGTTTCAGTTTTGAAACCCAAGTCCTCACAGCACTATCATGTCCATATCAGAGACTGAGAAGGTAGAAGCAAATGTTTATTCCACTTCTCTCTTAGTTAATTGGCATCAACAAAAGGGGATGAGGAATTGGCAAGAATTTGTTGGTGTGCTGTTTCTTGGTCACCAGCTACCGGTCCCATTGATAGTAGAGGGTTTTATCAGTGTAAACTTTATTTCACAGTGCCTAATCCAAAGGCAATGGGTACACTTGGAATTACCAAAAAAAAAAAAAAAATCACACAGGACTCATATGTCATGTCAGGGTTGCTTCTAGAGCCAAAGATTAGTCAGTCACTCACTGAATTTTAGGATATTTTATTCTGAAATTCACAAGACGCATACTTTCCATTCCTGTGCTTCAGTAGTACTAGGTGATTGTGCCAGCATTTAGAATGCAGTGGAACCTGACAGTCTTTCTTTCTTTTTTATGTTAGCTTGTTAGATGTGTAGAATAAGATGACAAGCTCATTTATAACTGTTTTTTTCTGCCAGGTCACTTTGCCAAGAGATCTTATTATGGATTCTGGGGAAACTGGAGAGAAAGAAGGCAATTGCCAGCCTGAAAGGATTTGCAGGGTTGGACAAATCTGTGCCTTCTCTCCATTCTCTGTGTCAGTTTAGAGCTGCCACTCAAGGTGGCATTATGATTACCATCAAAGAGGCCATTTGGTGAGTTCACCCATCTTTTACTGTCTCCAGATTTAATTGTACCCAAAAGGCCATTCTGTTACTTGTCCACTAAGGGGTGCTGATAGAAAGGAAACCAGAAACTCAAGAAGCTGAGGTGCTGCTGTTTATGATCTCTAAATGTAATGTGAGCCTTAAGTAATTTTCCAGGTTTTTCTCAGATGCTAGCTAATAGTGGGTAAAATTTACTAGAGCCTCACAGCTCTGCATCACAACAAGCCCACTTACTTCACAAGGTGTTTGCTAGTGAATTAGAGTAAAGGTCACAGACATGTTCACCTTCAACATTAGGACAAACCAGTGCTCTTTCTGACTCTCAAAATGGTGTATGTGTGTTCAGAGTCAGACTTATTCCTAAGGGAAATTGCCTGATAGCTATATTTTATGGTAATTTTATGATAGGGGTTTGTTTCTCCTAAGGATTGATTAGAAGTTACTTAATAAATGTTACTGGAATGGATGATTTATTTCTCCAACATCTCACAAGTATATTTTAAATTATTTCCATTTTCTGGGAGATGTGTATAGATATTATTACCTCAGAATGTTAAGTTCTTACCAATCAGATTTCATATAGTATTTGACTGGTGGCAACTACTCTACTTAGATTTCACATAGCATTCAAAATGCTGCTGTTTGTTAAAATATTTAAATTTTTTTTTTTTTATTCATCGTTAACTTTAAAGTTTTAGAAGACTCTTTCAATTTTGAGGAAAATAGGAAAAACACATTGATTGCAAATAGAAGTATAAGTACAAACTAAAGCTACTAATTCACTGAGAGTTGAGCATTAGTAGGTTCTGTGGTTATAAACTATGCCCCTGAATTGAAAGAGTTTTAAAAATTTTGTCATGTTTATTTAAAAAACAGTTTGGAACAGTTTAACTTGGGACCGATTTAATGATTATGTAGAGAATTTCATATTATTTAACTTATCAGTAGTTAAAACTTATTGCTATCTTAACCAGTCTTTAGTATACTTTTTAGTGTACATATGTCAAAATCAGCAGTTGTTATTGAAACTATAATTTCCCTTCATGGTAGGAAAAATAGTGAATAGGCAGTGCTTGAATGACTCTCTATCCACTACCAGATCCTTGGTCTGGGATCTCTATATGGACTTCTTAAGGTCTATAATCCCCTTAAAATTATACACAAGAAATTTTTGTATATGCAAACATGATTTTTTTCTTGAAAATAGTGTCCACAGCTTTCATTAGATACTTAAAATACTTCATGTGTTCTAAAAGTTGACACTGAAAAAGTATTTATCCTTCACGAATCTTTTCCCTGTCCTAGCAAATGACTGTCCAGTACGTGACAGCCTAGCTTCTGAGAATATTTTTTCACATGGAGTAACAGGAAAATTAAACAAAATTTTTAGATCTTTTTAACGATTTGCTGTTTGGAAATAACATGTTATTACTTTAGAATATTATTAATGTGGTTTAAAACAATATATCTCTAAATGATCGATCTTACCAAAATAAATCTGACTTCACATTGCAGCGATGAAGATGAAGATGAAGCCTTGTACCAGAAAGTATCCTCAGAGCTGTGCCAGGTGGAGTATATTGGGGACTTGCTGTCCCACTGCCAGGAATGTGGTTTGGCTGGTGATTTCTTCATCTTCTGCTTGAAGGTAAGAACTGCATATATAGTTTATGGCCGGCTTTCTTCCAGGGTAGTTTCAGAAGCCTCTTTGAATTTTCAAGGCAGTCATAATTTTAATCATAATTTCTAAAATTAGGTCCCTAGGAGAAATAATCAGAGGATACAAAGATAATTTATTTTTCAGTAAGTTTGGTTAAAAAAAGAAACTTACCTTCAGTAGTGCACATGTGATTGAATGTCTTTTCCAAGGTAATCTGTGCTGGAATTTTAGAGATGACCAAGCAGAACTATTGATCTATGAAAGGGTTAATCTTCACTCTGTGTTGACTGTAAGAACTCTTTTGAAGTTAATAGCAGGTTTTACAGCTATAGAGTAATCCCTTATCCTTTCTGACTGTTGTTTTGTCAGGTATTTGGAAAGGAGAATTAGTAGTTCTGCCTCTCTGATTTCACTTTGTAGCCACTGGAAACCTTTTCCAGGTTTGTTTCTTAGTGCTGGTGGTTGTACTTCCTTTTGTCCTAATCTCCAACAATAACTTGTACCCCATACCATAACTCCTTATTTGCACTATTTGAGACCATAAGCCAGGTGATCTTGGATTCCCTGTCCTCCAGCTCTGTGTCTCCATTATTTTCACTAAATAAAGTGCTGAGAGAATGATTGTGGAGTTTAAGGTTGGTGTAGGTGTGGGAGAATGCAAAGAAGAAATTAGGGTTACCATGTCTAGAATTTGAAGCATGGAATGCTTTCTGAGCATCCCCCTGCTCAGCCACTTATTGTCAGTAACATTACAAGAATATATGCTTTTACTTGGATAATTAAAAAAAATTTTTGTTTAAAAAAAAAAATCAAAGGGCTTTCTTTGCTTTAAGCCAAATTTCTCCACGTTGTACTATTGCCATTTGAGGCTAGATAATTTTTTGTTGGCAGTGGGTGAAGAAAGAGGTGGAAGGGGCTTCGAGGAGAGAGGGGCTTCCTGTGCATCACAGGATGTTTAGCAGCATCCCTTACCTCTACCCATTAGATGCCTATATTGCCTTCCAATTACGATAACCAAAAATGTCCCCAGACATTGTTAAATGCCCCCTAGGGAGCAAACTTGCTCAAGCATGGTTGGGAACCACTCCTCTAAACTGTCAATTACTTTGGTAAAGCATTAATCATTAAGAAATTTAAGGTTTTCCTTTTCCTAGGAAATTTGCCATGCAAAGCGTAGAGAGAAATAATGAATATGAATTATCTGTTAGTAGAAGTTTAGTTCTAAATATCTTAGAGAAAAAGGGCCGTGGTGCTGAGAACATCTAATAGTCTCTAAAAAGAGTTTGGAAATCTTACGTGGCCTCAGTTCAAAGAAAGCTAGTGGTAGAGATCATAAAAATACTGATAGAGTAAGTAGTCTGTCAAACTAGTTCTTTGTTTGTATGTATGTTTTTCATTATGAAGTTTTAAATTTTCATATACATGGTATCATAGTAATATATATTATTCTGTATGGGGCTAAAAAAATGATCATCTTTCCTCCCACCTTCTAAGTTCTTCTAGCTGGGCTAATAAATTAACAGAGATTAACAGGAGAGAATCAAATTTTAATAATACTAATGAGGAATTCACATATGCATGAAAATTCCAATGATAGTGAGGTAATATTAGGTATATATGACATTTTGGATAAAGGAGAAAAGGTGGGGGATGGGGGTCTTAGGTTTCAGAAGTGAGAATGGGCAATTTATAGGTATTTGAGGAAGAGCAGACCACACTTGGCAGGCAGGTTCTTGCTAGGCAACTAAGAAACAGAGAGACGCAGGCTATCTAGCTAACAGGCCCCTGCCTGAAGCCTTCTTATTTACCAAACTTAATTCAAATTAGGCTAAGGCAGACATCCTAAGATTTCCTTCCTGAAGCAGGTTTTTCTATTGGAATCTCTTGGGCAGGAAAGGGGAGAGGGTCAAAAGTTCTTTCTGAGTCTTTTGTTTCATAATAAACAGCTTAAAATCGATATCCAAAAAAGGCAGCTTCAGAGGGGCAAAAATTTGGTTTCCTTCATCTGGAACTTACATTTTTCACTCCACAGTGTTTTTGAATTGCTCTCTATTGATATCCATATAGATCTGGTTCATTTATTTCAACTGCTGCAATATAATAAATACATCACAGTTTATTCCTTCTCTTATTGCTGGACATTTTTGTTTCCAGTTTTTGGCTATTATAAATAATGCAGCAAACACAAGCTAGTTCTTTAAATACATATTTCAAACAGAATATTCTAGCTGTTTTTGAAGCCCTTAGTTCTGTAGGTTTTTTCTTTACTTTTTCTTTTCTTACACGCTAGGAGTTGACTCATGTAGCCGTGGAAAATGAAGCAGAATTAAAAACGGAACCCTTCTCCAGCAAAAGCCTCTTGGAATTAGAGCAGCACCATGTTCTTCTGGTGGAAGGCCAAGAGCAGAAGCTGCTGGTCCTACAGTTGATGGCTGTTCTGTGTGAGAGAATGTCTGAGCAGATATTCACAAACGTCACTCAGGTCAGTGGCTGTCACATTCCGAATGGCAGTTGTCTATTTTGGTTTCTTTATATTCTTTCCAAAAAATGTTCATAAAATGTTACTCAGCATGTGACAACTTCATCCGTGTTACCTAGAATGCTGGTTAAATGTGCAAATTACTTGGCTCACACTAGACCAAGAGAATCAACACTTTTCATGGGTCCTGGATTGAATCAGCATGTTCAACAAGCTCTTGAGGTGATTCTCAAGCACATAAAACTTTGAGAAATGTTTTAAATATTTATATGTTATATCACAGTGGTCTTCAACTTTTAGTGCAAAGGAAATCATCTGGGATCTTTTTCAAAATATTGATACCTGGCCCACTTTTAGAGATTCTGATTCTGATACACATGTCTTCTAATGTGCATCAAAAGTTGAGAATGATTAGAAATTCAAATTAAAAAAAAATTTACTAGTGAACAATAAGATCACCTTGAATTTCACAGATCTTCTAATTCACAGCTTATCTCTACAACAGCCTGTGAAGGTTTAAGCTGTTTTTTAAAAATGCTCTCAGAATAGGGTGACTATGTGAATTTTATTGATTCAGACTTTCTTTCTTAATAGGAAATAAAAGTAATAAAGCATAGGCAGTGCAGTTGCCATATTTTACTCCATTACCAGAATTAGTTGTTGGCTTGGTTGGTGAATAGTCAGTTGTAAGATGGTAGGATGATCACGCTGAAATCTGATTCTCCGGCTCTTTGTATGCTTCTCATTGTCATCTGCCTTCCAGTGTTGCTAAGCAGCGTTTCCTTACAGCTCCTGCTGAGAAAATGTGCAGCTGCCTGTCAGCTCCGGCTTATCACGACTGTTTAGTGAGAATTATGGTCATAATTTCGGTTCACCGACCCTTGTTACTCAGTAGGGTGATTTGTTTCTCCTGTGTTTATATCAGCTCCCTAAAGATTTTTTCATACAGACCTTCTGTTTTTGTCTCAGGATGCTAGTTGGAAGGGGAAATGGTCTAAAAACTGATATGGCTTGAGCTTTTACACTTATCTCTCTTTACTCCTAATTAAGGAACAATGGTTTTAGGCTGATACAAAAAGTGATTTGCTCCATTAAATTATCCTGCAGCTAAGGTTAAAATATATTAGGACAAAAAGAACCACAAAAAAATGTAAAATTGCATTTAGTAATCTTACTGCTAGTGATAATTTTGGTATGCTCTTTTGAAATACACACACACATAGATAAGTTATAATTTCATTACTATCTTTAGGAACAAGATTTTCAGTATAAGGAGAAAAGTGTTATAAAATAAAAAAAAATGAGTAAAAACCCGTTAATATTTAATTTCATTTGGAAGTATGAGTATGAACTCATGATTTATTTTTCTCTTTTTAAAAAATAGGTAATTCCTAGCTCGATCCACTGTCAATGCCAAGAAGCAGTGACAACCCAGTAGTAATAAGCATCTTTTGTGCCAGATTATAGTTTCTAAATATCGTTTCCTACTAAAAGAACACAAAGCTTATTGGATTAAAGGTTTATTTGAGGTCTAGGGTAGGAATTGTACACTGTAAGCCTAAGGGCATCTTGTGGTACCTGAATACAAGGAAGCTGTCTGAGATTAATGCAGTCATGTCAGTAGCACTCAGGAGCCCGTTTGAAGGGGCTGTCATGGGTCGTAGATAGGATATTTTGAGCATTAAAAAGAATAATGCCTGCAATGGGTCGAAACACATCAAAGTTACAAAAATTCGATTCCCCACAAAGAAATTCCTTTTTGGACATTGTTGAAGGTTGCTAGGGCATTAACTAATCATTTTGTAAATTCATAAATGAAGACAAAGAATAAAGCATTTATCTTGCCTTTCCTTAGGAAATATATTTCAATGTAAGCAAATAGTCGATGAAGTAAAAACTTTCTTTATACAAGAATCATAGCCAAAAATTTCAAAAAGAGAACTAGAATATTGCATTTTGCAATCCTCTAATGAAATAATGGATCTAGGTAACAATGATCAGTGTCTGCTTAAACCATTAAGAGTACTGTAATTAAACCAAATACACCTGAACCAACTGACCCTTCCCCCCAACCAAGCGTTTTATTATGAAAACTTTCAAATCTGAAAGAATTTAATAGTGAATACCTATATACCCATCACCTAGATTCTGCTCCTAGTATTTTGTTATATTTGCTTTATTACATATTAGTCCACGTTTTCATCTTTCTAGCCATCTCATTTTTGATGGATTGCAAGGTTAATGGAGATAGCAGTGTATGACCTAAATACTTCATTATGGACTGATTGATCTGAACATTACCATAAGTTGACAAGCAAACATTATATGCCTCCTGATGTAGTAGGAAATATGCAGCATCACCTGGGAAGGGTTCTTGCCAAAATAATAATATTATTATTAATAATAATAAAATAAGTAAAATTAAAAAAAAAGAAAACAGAACAAAAAGTCTCCAAAATGTGAACCTGAATCTAATCAAGGAAACCCAGGACAGAGGAGTAAGTTAATGCCAGAAGGAAGCAATTGGCCAAATCCAGAATTTGGGAAATTCTACAGTACAAATGACCCAGTTTCTTCATCAAATAAATGGTATGAAAAAGGAGTAGGGCTGTTTTAGCTTGAAAGGGACTTAAGGGATGAATCAACTAAATGCAATGTGTGGATCCTGATTCAAACAAATGATATTTTTGAACAGTCACGAACTGAGTATTAGAAGATGTAAGGGATTATTATTGGTATGGTAGTAACACATGCTCACTGTAAAAACATTTAAACAAAGTAAAAGGGCAAAATTTTAAAATTAGGGGCTTCTGATTAAACATGGTGTATTGAACATGTGTTTATGGGCTCCCTTTGGCAACGTCAGGGCCAACAGAGCAGGAAAGAAGACAAAGCACTGTATTTCAATAAAACTGCTAAAAAAAATTTTTTAAAGAAAACAATAGAAGCAAGCTACTTCTCACTGCAGAGGCCCCACGTAAGCTCCAAAGATGGGACTGACTTGAGAGCTTAAAAACAGGTTGAAAGGCTCTATTAGCTTCTGTAGACCCCTCGATTCCCTCCGCAACTTCATACAACCATCTCCTCTCCCCTCCCCAGCAAAAGACTGGAGGTTTATTTTTGAGAGAGGTTGAACTCAAGAGACCCTGAACTTGGGTGGTAGAAGTGAACTGAAAAGCTGGAGGATTAAGTTGATGTCCACATACTCAAGTCAGGCCTCAGCCCCCTTCCTCTCGGTTGCCTGTTAACAGCAGGTTCATGCATCTCCATAGGGTTATTGTGAGATTAAGTGAGTTAGTACCTGTAATGTGTCCAGAATGATACCTGGTAAGTAGTAAATGCTTAACGTTGTTATTAAGTTGTTATTAAATTAACCAGCTAAATAATTAAAAGTGGTAGCCTCTGTAGAGCCAGATTCAGATGAGGAGAAATGAGATTAGGCCCTGCTATTTTTCATTATAAACTTTCAGGAATATTTGGCTTTTTAAATTAGGCACTTTTACAAAAAAAATTAAAAAGTGAAAGTTTCTCCCCCTTCTTCACAGCATACATAAACTCTAGAACAGGCTTTAGTCACATACCTGTCCTTGTGGCTGGCAGTCCCCACCTGAATCACAGGAAATGAATAGGAGGGGGAGGAGCTGTTGTACAAATGGATATAGTGGTTTTGTTGTTACAAGAAAGTTTGGGGGAAAGTTTACTTCAGAGATGACAATAACAGCTGGCTATTACATTAGTTAACAACTCCCAGAGTTTTTTTTTAACATACAAACAGACAAAGAAAGCTTCCTTCTTAACAAAAAGGGGATGATACTACTGGTTTTGCAATATTTAAAAAATATATATTGTGGAGAGGAACTTAGAAAAAGTCAGAAGGCTAGATAGTTCTATTCCAGTAATTTAACAATACTGGGCAAAATAGAAGCCTCACAAAGAGTGCTTTAGAAAACTCCTTGAAGGCAAAAATAGGTGGCCCAAGATGGTTGATACAGTAGTTTTTCTAGAAAGGACAAGTGTCCTTAACTTCTAGTATCAATACAGTCCTAGGGTAGAGAGAATGATAAAAATTGCCATAACCAGGATTGTTCATTTTAGTAAGTGGAACTTTTAATAACCTTTTTAATTTCCTGCCTTGTTCCAAAAGACAAGTGTTAACAAGCCTTTTATTTTTATTTTTTTACTTTAAGCTTGCAATAAAGATTCTAGCATAGCATGCGGTTTGCCCAGAGAGTTGAACATGCAGGTTTGCCTGGTATTTAGAGGCTTACTATGACCTCTCTCAGCCATTTCATTTTCAAAATGATCTTTCCCTTTTGAGCTATTAATCCTAATATGCATGTGTGTCTGTACACGTGTGTATGTGTGCATATGCACATGTGTATGTGTATGCTGTCTTTATTCTAAGGCGTTTCTACTTAAGGTGATTAATCCGTGTGCAGCTAAAATGATGCTGACCAAATTAATTCAAAACTTAGTTGTTAGCCAAATGCTATGTCAAATCTTATTTATGAATAATCTTAATCCTTTAAAAATATTTGCTACTTAAAAAATGATTGGGTCATTTTTACAGATTCTTTGAAGACACTGGCTTCAAGATAAAATTGAGCGCCTCTTCCGCCATGCTTTGTTTACTAGAATTAGATTTTCAAAATGGCAGGGGTAGGGGAAGAAATGCCTGAGAAGGAAATCTTAGGAGAAGCAGATCTAGGACCTTCTAATGGAAAGAAAGTAAAAAATCATTTGTTTTAATTTCCCATCAAAGTTCATGAAAAATAAAGGAAATTAGATTAGTATATTAAAACATTTGAGACAGTATAATTGGGCTTTCTCATTTATTGATCGTATGGCCTTGAGCAGATAACCTCTTTAAGTCTTGGATTCTTCATCTCGAAATGAAAATAAGAGTACTGACCTCCGAGAGTTAATATGAGACCTAAGTGAAATTGTGCATGTAAAACACAGCACCATGCCTGCCACACAATATCAGTAGTTCTTGAAGGTTCTTGCTATCATGATGTTGGTGTGGAAGAAGATGAGGACTTAGACGTAAGATGTGGAGAGAACTTTGAGATTTTTTTTCCTTACTCCTCACTGATTCTGTGAGACTGACATGGTACTTACTGCACTTACAAGGCACCTAACTCCTCACTGATTCTAAATCCCATTTCTGTGATAGGTGGTGGACTTTGTAGCAGCAACACTGCACCGAGCATGTGCAAGCTTGGCCCACCAGACAGAGAGCACTGTGGAATCACAGACACTGAGCATGTCCATGGGGCTGGTAGCTGTCATGCTGGGAGGAGCTGTTCAGGTGAGTTGCAGACATAAGTCAAACTTGAATGGAAGGGAAAAGAAAGAGAACAAGAAAACTATTGTTTCCCTTCTATACCCTTGTGAGAAATAAGAATGGATATTGCATTTGTATATAGGAGAACCAGGATAAACAAGTCAGATTGTTAATGAGAATTGTCTCCAAAGTAGAGGTCCAGAAAATTGTGCCACTTCTACCTTGTCACTTGTGCAGAGTTCACCATCAGAAGGGTAGGGCCTTTTCTGAGTTGGTACAAGCTTGATTTAGAAACACCTAGCACACAATGTTTTGCATCCATGGAGAAATCTCTAACCCTCTCTGTCATGGCTCTCCAAAGCTTGTCCCTGCTGTTGTAGTCAGGGAAAACCTTTGTAATCTGCTGGTTGCTTAAGATTCCATCATTTTTTAGTAATTACATTTTAGCACAGGATCCATTGTTCAACCCATGTCATGTAGCATGTTAAAGCTTTGTTTCCAGTGTATGTATCTTTTTATATACTTAATTTATAATCTTTTATTCACTCAAAAAATACTTACTGTATACTTGCCATGTGCCAGATAATGAACTAAGATGCTAGAATACAGCAGTGTACAGAGCAGACATGGTCCCTAGCCTCATGAAGCTTATAGTCCAGTAAGAGAATCAGATACCAAATAAATATTCAGAAACATACTTAGAATTGAATGATGTGCCTCAGAAGAGAAGTGGAGAGTACCAAGAGAACATAGCATCCATCCTAGGCTGGGAAGGTCTCCACTGAGGAAGTATAAGTTTAAGCTAAAATTTGGATAGGAGTTTGGGAGTATGTGTGGTGCAGATGAAGGAAACTCTTCCAGTTAAAGAAGACATCCTGTACAAAGTCTGGAGAGCAGGAAAGCTTGGTATGTTTGAGACACCGATAGAAGGCTGGTATAGCTGAAATGTAGAGACCAAGGAGTCAAAGTAGTGCCAAACAATGTGGAAAAGTAAGCACGTGTGTGTGACTGGTTAATTACATACCACTTTAGGTTAGGAGACTACAAGAAGACAGAATAGGCTTAGTACAAGTATTATGAAATCTAACTTGAAATCAGACTAGCTGTAACTCTTAGCAATGAGTAGGGAGCCTTCTGCGAATGGATTTTTGAGTTTGAGGATTCAAATCTGATACTGATTCTTGGTATATTAGAATTTGCCTCTCTCTGGCCTGTCCGTATGGGGAAAAGGAATTCTATTTGGACCTATTGTTAACATGAAGCCCAATTCTCGGTAGATTTACTTAGCACTCCTAATTTTATATTTACCATGTAGTTTGAAAAAAAAAAAAAACAGTTTGGGTTCAGTTTCTACAGTCATATTATATACTTGCTGTTAGAACTGTCAAGGAGGAGTTCACCAATGGAATAATTTTTGTTAAATTGTATTGTTATTGGATTTAGCTGGCCTGATTGATTTGGGTTTTTTTGTGGCTCCGTATTAACTTGAATAGTCTTTGTTTCTGTAAATCGAGAATGTGATTTTTAAAAAATTTTCTTTTCTCTTTTTTAACATCATTGCTAACCATATCCCAAATGGAAAACAGAACACAGAAACCTCCATTTCCCTTTCTAGAAGCCCATTGTTGAAGTGCTGGCTGTGTAAATTAGTCATATTCTAAGAGTGATTCACCTGAGTTACGCAAATGTGTATCCCTTACCTGTTCCTGCCCTTCCATGAGCCATCTTGACTCACTGATTATATCCTGGATTCTTCTGACTTTGCAGTTACTTAAGTGAACATAAACATGTCACCCGTATACTTTTGCCCTAAATTTATTATTATTTTTTCTGTTTGATTCATGGATTTATAAGTGGCTTCTAGAGTAATGAAATCTAACCTGAAATCAGACTGGCCGTAACTCTTAGCAATGAATAGGGAGCCTTCTGCGAATGGATTTTTGAGTTTGAGGATTCAAATCTGATACTGATTCTTGGTATGTTAGAATTTGCCTCTCTTAGCCTGTCTATATGGGGAAAAGGAATTCTATTTGGGCCTATTATTAACATGAAGCCCATTTCTTGGTAGATTTACTTAGCACTCCTAATTTTACATTTACCATGGGTTTTCTGTCTTTGTATTGGAAAAAAAAAGTCATGATTCTGAATTGTTTTTACATAATCATTGTCAGCCTTAGGGTTTTTTGCTTCAGAGTCTAGAAGATTATACTGTACCTATTCCCAATTAGGATTCATTGTTTTAGCTAATGAAACAGAACCTAATAGCATTTGAACCTTTTTTTCCTCTCTAATTTATGTAATTAAGGTGATTATTAGGACACAGCGTCTGGGAAGGGGAGTTAATTTGGAGAAAGTGTAGGCTTAAGACTAACACAACTGTAATTCCGAATTCATTTTGTAAATTTCAGGGTGGGTCATCAGTAAAAGGAACATGATGTTGGTAGCTTCCCTGTCTCCTCAGGAAGCAGTTTCTGCCTTATGTTCCCTGGCCTGTTGGGTCCCCTGAAGCCCCACAGAGCTCACCTGAGCTTGGAGGCACAGGTGGTGTGCCTGGGATTTGAACCCAAATCTTGAGATCTCATACCACATTTTATGAGAGTATCATAGAATGAACTCATTCAAGGAATATTTATCAAGCACCTCTTCGCCCTTCTGGAGCTTACTTTCTAGTAGCTGTGATTAATCTGATGAGTTCTTAATTGTTTTTTTAGAAGGTTCTTATTTTTCTACCTTATGTCCATCTTTATGTATAGCTCAGTATAAAACAGGGCATATTGCACGCTGACTTAAAACCAAAGTAAAAATAACACTGGTAAATAAATTCAGTGACGTTATGTAAATAAGGATCCAGACATAAAAACTGGCCAGCTAAATATCTGAAGAAACATAGGCAATAAACAGAAATGAGAACACAAAGAATAAATATAAGTGTTTTTCAGAATTAGAAATTATTAGGTCAGAAGTTTATTGCTTGAAGAGACCCTCAGATTCTTCCAAAATAGTCATTCTCCCTGGAGCAGGATAAGGCAGGATGAGAGTTATGCCTGCCCCATAGTGGGCTCTGTAAAGTCTCAGGTGGGGCTTTTTCAGTGTGTACTGCCCCGCTCTGGCTGTCATGCCAGTTCTCATGCATCCTTTAGAAGTACCTTCTAACTGGTTCACTCCTAACACCCTGAAAGAAACCGTAGATGTGGGCTGACACAGCTCTGTTCATTCCATTCCCAAAGTATTCTAGAAACTGGGAGAGAGGCGGCTGGATAAAGGAATCTGTCACTCACCTGTGGGCTGTTCCTTCAGGCCTCAGGGCTTTTACACACAATTCTGAGATTTCTGCTGAGAAGCAGTGACAGGAGTAGAAATGAGGGCTTTATGATCAGTTCTAAATTTTGTTGGTGGCCCTTGGCAACCCTTAAAAACTAATTAACATTTTAATGCTTCAGTTTTCTCATCTAGCAATTAAGTGAATATTATTTTATACCTCAAGAAAACTTTTTGAATATTTATGAACAAATAGCTGGCACCTGTAGTCTTAGATTTCCCTGATTATTCTAATAGTGGGAAATCTATAGGCTTATGAAGCTGAAAATATGCATTGCTTTAATTGCCTTATTAGCTCCTATTCGGAATCCACATACCCGCCCGTGGTGATTAGAGAAGTTACCCAGTTTAATAAGCTGAATACCCCAATGACTAAGAAGTTTGAAAACAGGGAGAAAAGATATTTTGTTTTGTTTTTAATAGACTTTAGTTTTCAGAGCAGTTTTAGTACACAGAAAAATTGAGCAGGAGGTACGGAGATTCCCTATATACCTGTCCCCGCACATGGCCTCCCCGACTATCAACATCTTGTAACAGTGGTATGTTTGTTACAATCGATGAACCTACATTGACACATCATTATCACCCAAAGTCCATAGTTTCCATTAGTTTATTCACCGTGTTGTACACTCTGTGGGTTTTGACAAATATTTAATGACATGTATCTACCATATGTAATAGTTTCACTGCCCTAAAAATCCTCTGCGCTCTGCCTGTTCATCTGTCCTTCCCCAACCCCTGACAACCACTGATCTTTCTATTGTCTGCACAGTTTTGCCATTTCCAGAATGTTACATAATTGGAATCATACACTATGTAGACTTTCCAGACTGGCTTCTTTCACTTAGTAATATATATTTAAGGTTCCTCCATGTCTTTTGTGGTATGATAGCTCATTTCTTTTTAGTGCTGAATAATATTCCATTGTCTAGATGTATCACAATTTACTTACCCGTTCACCTACTGAAGGGCATCTTGATTGCTTCCAGGTTTTGGCAGTTATGAATAAAGCTGCTATAAATATGTGTAGATTTATATTTGAACGTAAGTTTTCAACTAATTTGGATAAATACAAGGAACATGGTTGCTGGAACATATGGTAAGAGTATGCTTACTTTTGTAAGAAATTGCCAAACTATCTTTTTTAATTTGTAATCCTTGATGACAAGGGATGTTGAGCATCTCTTCTTATGTTGTATATCTTTATATCTTCTTTGGTGAGGTATCTGTTCAGGTCTTTTGCTTACTTTTTAATCGGGTTTTCTTTTTGCTTATTGTTGAGTTTTAAGAATTTTTCGTATATTTTGGATAATTGTCCTTTATCAGATGTGTCTTTTATAAATATTTCCTACTAGTCTATGGCTTGTCTTCTCTTTTTCTTGACATTGTCTTTTGCAGAGAAGTTTTTTTTATTTTAATGAAGTCCAGTTTATCAATTATTTCTTTCATGGGTTTCTTTTCATACCCAATGTCATCTAGATTTTCTACTGTGTTATCTTGTAGGAATTTCATAGTTTTGTATTTTACATGTAGTTCTGTGATTCATTTTGAGTAAATTTTTGTGATGGCGTAAGGTCTGTGTCTGAATTTATTTATTTTTTGTATGTGAATGTCCAGTTGTTTTAGCACCATTTGTTGAAAAGTCTGTGTTTTCTCCACTGTATTACCTTTGCTCTTTTGTCAAAGATCAGTTGACTGTATTTATGTGGGTCTATTTCTGGACTCTCTGTTCTGTTCCATTGGTCTATATGTCTTTTTTTTTTTTTAAGATATTGTATATAATAGAAATGAAAGAGATGGTATACTGTAGATATAAGTAGATGCTCCCATTTCAGATGCTTAAAGAAAAAACAAAAGTACATAATACTACAGAGGCACTGCATGAAGTCTAACATAAAAACACTAGCAAAATTATTCTAAAATGTCCTTTTCAGTTACACATAGATTACTGATAAAATTGACTCTTTTCTTAGATAACATATACCTTAACTCTGGACATATATATTCTCTTCTTCCCTTAATAGGTGGTAACATCAGAATGGTCAGTTGTTTTACACATGAAAGTAAGCTAACATATGTTGCAGAACTAGAAATTCTACCTTATGTCAATTTTGCATTAGTTTCTAATTGTTTAAACAAAGAAATCTGAGGGGAGTGTATGGTGAAATTCTACAGGTACAAACCTGTCATGTACCTCAGGTTTTCATTTATTTGGGAGGAAAGTGGTGGAGAAAATGAACAATAACAATTCTGTGGATCTGTGGATTTAATAGTGTAAAATGAGAACATTATATAGGTCCTATGAAAACAGTTGGTTAATTGCTTCGTTGGTTGGATAATGAAATGAGTGAATGAGTAAGTAATAAATATCCTTTGTTCTAAAAAGGATTTAAGGCCTTCAAAATTTTCAAATAATCAGGGCCTCATGAAGCCTTATATGATAATTTTTCCAGTATTATCAAACAGAAAAGGATTACCACTGATTCTTCTTTCGCCACTGACTGTACACTTACCTTTCCTAGTAAGGTCTATGGCATTATTAGAACAAAGTTTCTAGAGAGAAGAAAATCTTACGTAATTTTCACTCCCACTTTCTAGGAGAAATTCCCTTTTGTCAATTATTGTCCCATTCCTTTCTGGACCTATGGTGCCCTTGAATGCTGGCCAACCCCTTTAGATCATATACTTAAAAAAGCTTTGTTCATTCAAGTGAAACCTTGTAGGGTGTTGGGTAAGAGTGTGGACTCTAGAGTCAGACTTGTTGAGTTCGCATTTTACCATCTTCTGGTTGTGTGACTTTGGACATGTTACTTAACTGTTCTGTGCCTCAGTTTCCCTGTTTAAAATGTAGATAATAATAGTAACTAGATCATAAGGATGTCAGTATGTGTGTGTGTTTTTTGTTTATCATATTTACGTTTAAAATTTTACATAGTACTTACTATGTGTCAGGCACTAAGTACTTTGCTAACATGAACTCATTGTTTATGGCAAAAGGTACATAAAAGTCGAAAATACAATAATACGATAAAAAGATACAACAAAGGTCAAAATACAATAATCTGAAAAAGAATTTCACCATGTGATTGGATATTAAAATCTGATATGGTAAGAATAGCTGTAGAGATAAACTGTTTAATGGGTAAGTGGGTACAAAGTATGTAAATAGGCTGTTCACAGAAAAAGAAATGCAAACAGCGAATAAACGTGGAAGGATGCTTAATAATGCTGTTAGTCTGGCTAATGCAAATTAAAACTATAAGATACCTTGTTCTGCTCATCAAATTGTAAAAATTAAGAGTAATGCTGATGTATTTTTTTAATTAGAAAGTACCCGTGTAATTAATAAATTTTTTTGTTGTAGTAATTATTCAACAGTAGTTGTTGAGTGCCATACTCAGGCTATGTGTGGATTACATCAGGAACAAGATTTAATCCCTGCCTCTTTTACTCAGGATATGTTGCCTTTTGCTCAAGTAATATTAATGTATGCCCTGTTAATTTGAGTTTGGCATTTTTCATTTCATTTTGTAGTTGAAGTCAGGTGATTTCGCTGTCTTGAAACAATTGCTGCCTCTGTTGGAGAAGGTCTCTAACATATACCCTGACCCTGTCATCCAAGAACTCGCTGTAGATCTCCGCATCACCATCTCTACTCATGGAGCGTTTTCCACTGAGGCTGTCAGTGTGGCTGCCCAGAGTACTCTGAACAAAAAGCATCCAGAAGGGAAAACAGAAAGGCAGCAACAAACCAACCATGAAGGATACACTGATATGTCTCATAGCCACCTTGAACAACAGAAATCCAACCAGACAGGCCTGAAATCTGATGCTCCATTCACTTCTCAGGATGTCAGTGAACCTGGCACTACTACAAACCAGAAGTCTGGAAGCATAACCACAGAACAGCTCCAGGAAGTTCTTTTATCTGCTTATGACCCTCAAATTCCAACACGGGCTGCTGCCCTGCGAACTCTCTCTTGCTGGATAGAGCAGAGAGAAACAAGAGCCTTGGAGGTGCAAGAGAAGCTTCTCAAGGTGAGTAGAACACACCATCAATACACACATCTGCAGGAGGGGCGGCTTCCGGGAGCTTTGACTGTGTATTAAGCACTGTCCTGGGCTCCCCTTGGAAACTGTAGTTGTTCTGAGGAGGCAAGATGTAGATACAAGAAAGACTTAGATAACCACACAAGGCTAAATGGAACATGAACAGAATACCAGAATTTTTACAGGCAAGAAATGCTGTGGATAGTCAGGAAAAGGAGAAAGGTTGAAATCTGGGAGGAGTTGATCTTGATATGGCCTTAACAAACTAGTAAAGTTAGTGTGGGTGAAAGAAAAGGGGATGGAACAGCAGGAGTGAATTCCCAGAGATGGAAAAGTACCTTTTTGATAAATAGGTCCACCTTCAACACTGTGGCCCAGCCCAGATAAGCCACCTGTTTTCTCTGGGCCTCTTTTAGAGGGGCATCAGCCAGAACTGGGTTTCCTCCCCTCTTCGCCCTTTATCAATGAAAAAGCTGTTCTTTACATTGTAGATTTATGTGGGAGAATATATATGCTTAGCTGGGGATTTTTTCCCTTTTGTAGAAATTGTCCTGACCTCAGTATAAGTTAGAGGTTAAGAGCAAAGGATCTAGAGACTACTGATCAAATTCCAAATCAGTTTCTTAGACAAGTCACTTATACTTTCTGAGCCTCAGTTTCTGCGTTTGTAAAGTAAGGATAATAATAGGACCCTCTTTATGTTGAAAGACTTAAAATCATCCATGTAAAGCACTAATTATAGTGGTAGGCACATAATAAGCACCAAATAAAGGCTACTTGCTGCTGTTATTATCTCTTCCATAGAGTTTAGCCATTAGACTAAGAATTATAATTCTGATTGAATACATTTATCTTTAGTCACTGAAGTATTAGAACCAACAATATAATAATAACTGCTGTTTATTGAGCCAGGCCCCTATACCTTTCAGATGTTGTCAGTAGTCCTCACAACAGCTACAATATTGGTATTATCCTCACTTTATAGATGAGAAAACTGAGGTGTGGAAATGTGCCAAGGATATGTTGTCATTTAAATGTTGCCGAAAACCTCAAATTATATATCTCTTTTGAGTAATCATTAAATTATCCCATCATACACTCATTTAGATGGCGAATGCAGTGAATATCTTTGGAATTTTCTTTAACTTATTTAACCTTCATCTGCTGTACATAAATAGTCATCAAATCCTATCAATTCTTTTTCCAAGGAGTCTTTTAAATCTCTCTCTCCCTCTTTATTCACATGGTTACTACCCTAGACTAAGCTTCCTTTACTTCGTACATGATCCCTATTCCTTCCAACCTGGCCATCTTCCCGGGTGAACTAATCTTAGGCTCTTCCTAACATGCAGCACATGTGGAGGCCAGCAGCATCAAGTTGGTATCAAATATCTCTGTGCCAGAGAAGGACGCATCACTACATATGGAACAGACACCTCCAGCTTTCCCTAGGCATGAAGCAGGAGGAACATGGGCACGTGGCCACTGTCTTTCTCTGCCCCCCATATTAGAGCCTAATTCTAACATGTCACTGTCATATCTTCTAGATGAGAAGTACCCACAGCAGTTGACATGCCCTGGTGGTTTCCTAGATTGTAAAATGTGTTGAGATTAATTTGTTACTAATGTCAATGTAAGGGCTAAAATTTGAAAAGACTTTAAAAAATAAATTAGAACAGATTTAAAGTTATCAAATTATAACATCTCTGTCTCTCACTTGCATTTCCATATGCTTTCTGACTGTTAGAGAAAAGGATCAAATTATAGCAAATGTGCCATCAATTGGGCATAGCCCCAAACCTGGCCTCTTGTGTTCTTGTGTGTCATGGCCTATAGTCTGTCATGTTGGTATATGAAAATGTTTTCCACCGTGAGCTGTAATGGAAAAAAATGTTGAGAATTGTTCTTCTGGATTTTGGTTTCCATGCCTACTCCTGTGTATTCGATTACTTCAAGAACTATCTCTTCTTAATCACTACTCTTTTTTAACTATTGTAGAAATGGGACTTCAAACTTATATACTGTTTTCCCCACAAGACTTTAAAGTCAAACCAGTGTCTAGCTAAGACAAACAAGAAGAAAAACATTTATTCTTTTGAGGCTACCATAAGGGTCTTAATCTTGCTTGCTCTTTGTGAGTCATATCACTGCTGTGTTTTCTGGTTCCAGATATTTTTGGAGAACTTGGAGCACGAAGACACCTTTGTATATCTGTCTGCTATTCAGGGTAAGTTAGTCCTGGTTAAAAGACTTTGAGTCCGTGGACCAAAGAATATATCTTGTAGATTTGCACAAAATCTCTAAAATCCTAGAGCCACAAGACTGCTGCTCATTCTGTCTAGTTTCCTGTCTCCTACTGAGGTCTTAATTTAAGTCACAATAATAAAATGCCTGGAGGGTTCCCAAAGGGTCCTGATAGAGTTTCAATCTCTCATAATGATAAGGAAGTCTATATTTATGTTTACTTATCCTATATATTAAATCCTTTTTCCTCCAATTCAAAGAGGTAAAGAATGGCTCACATATGAGTTATTACATTAACTTTTTATGTATTTAACTATTGTCAGTATGCACTTTTGCTCTCTCTTCAAAAGAATCTCAGGGTCTTTAATATTTCTTCGTCGAAAGATTTTTTGCAATACATTTATTTCTCTTTTGTGATCCTTTGTTATTCTCCGCATCTCCATTAATTTTTGGATTCTAAATCTAGAAAGGGGCCTCATGAAAAGCGGGTAGAGAATTAGGCACCCAAATGGGTGAGAAGTAGACATGGTGAGGTCAGAATTAACTCACGGTATCTCTTGGCTCCATCAGTGGAAGATAGTCATTAAGATCTAGGACTCTGGAGACGAAAAACTTGGATGTATCTCCCATTCTCTGCTTCTCAGTTGTATGAACTTTGGCAAATACTAAATCCCTCTGGGCTTCAATTTCTTAGCTATAAAAAGAAGGCTAAATAGGAATGCAAAATTGTACATTGCTTTGGAAAACAGTCTGGCAGTTCCTCGAAAAGATACACATAGAGTTACCACTTGAGCAATTACACTCCTAATTATATACCCAAGAGAAGTGAAAAATATGTCCACTCAACAACTTGTAAATGAGTATTCATAGTAGCCAAAAGGTAGAAACAACACAAATGTCCATCAGCTGATGAATGGATAAACAAAATGTGGTATATACATACAATGAAATGTTATTTGGCCATAAAAAAAAAATAATGAATTAATGAAACATCCTACAGCATGGAGGAAACTTGAAAACATTATGTTAAGTTATAAAAAGCCAGTCACAAAAAAACACATATTATATGATTCCTTTATATGAAATGTCCAGAATAGGCAAATTTACATATAGAGAAGGTAGATTAGTAGTTGCCGAGGGCAGCAGAAGCGGGGTGTTGTGGAGGGAAGGAGAGAAAGGGTTGGGAGGTGATAGCTAAAGGGCACAGTGTTTCTTCTTGAGGTGATGAAGACAGACCTTCTAAAATTGATTGTGGTGATGGTTGCACAGCTCTGTGAGTATGCTAGGAACCAATGAACTGTACACTTTAAATCAGTGAATTTTATGGTACAGTGGTCCACCTTTATCCACGGCGGATAAGTTTCAAGACCCCTAGTGAAACCTGAGAACCCTAATCAACTTCTTCAACTCTGCCAGAAATGTGGCAGCAGCTTCTTCATTGGCAAACACAGCCTCTTCAGTAATTTTCATATTTTCAGCCCAAATCTATTTCCAAATCTGTGTAACCATCCCTTACTTGTGTAAATGGCTTGGTGTCACTCATTTCAGAGGATCCTTTGCTGAAGTTTTCATGTAGGCTCAATGCTTTCTGGAACAACACATTGCCATCAGTCAGAATACGTTCTCTGCTTATGTCTTCTACCCACAAATTTAATGTCTTTTCCATCTGAACTAAGTACTTACCATGTATTGTGGCCATAACTTTTGCAGTTTAAGGTATGACGGCAACTGGCATGCATTTCTTTTTCCTTCTTCACAGTGTCAGGGATAGAAGATTCATTCTTACTGTAGATTTTAGCAATCTCAGCATATAATTTTTTCCTTTCCTTATCAGATTGAGAACTTTTACCTTTTCATTTGAAGCACTTCATGCTTCTCTTGGAATGTCTGAATTGCCAGCATCATACTCTTGCACTTTTGAACCATTATTCAGTGAAATAAAGGTTACTTGAACACAAGCACTGTGATAGCGTGACAGTCAATCTATCTGATAAATCTTATAACTGAGAAGGCTGCTCAGTGACTAATGGGCGGTAGCGTATACAGTGTAGGATATGCTGGACAAAGGGATGATTCATGTCCCAGGCGGGATGGAGCGGATGGCACAAGATTTTATCGGGTTACTCAGAATGACGCATAATTTAGAATTTATGAATTGGTCATTTCTGGAATTTTCTATTTAATATTTTTAGACTGTGGTCGATTGCAATAACTGAAACCATGGAAAGAAAACTGCAGATAAGGGAGACTACTGTTCTTCTGTTGGATTGCTAAGTAATAATGTGGTGTTCTATGTAACTTCTTAGATCTAAAGCTTCAGTAGGCTGATTTTATCAGTTATTGCTACGTAATCTACCCCAATACTTAGTAGCTTAAAACATCAATCATTTATTATCACTCCCACATCTGTAGACCAGTGGGGTTCAATTGACCTAGGCTGGGCTAAGCAGGCCAGCTCTGCTTCTCCTGTGTCTGCTGGTCAGCTGCGTGACTCTGCTGAAGGTGTTCCTCATCATCCCAGGATCCAAGACCTCCCAGGCATGTTCCCATAGTGATAGCAGAAGTGTAGGAGAGCAAGGTCTCTTCAGGCCAGAGCTTGGAACTGTAATCCTATCACTTTTGCCTCATTCTGTTGGCTAAAGCAAGTCATGTGGCCTAATCCAAAAGACAAGGGGTGGAGAAATATACTCTGTCCCTTTAGTAGGATATACTGCCAAGTCACAGAGCAAAGGGCATGGATGCAGGGAGGGGTGAAGGATTGAAGCCAGTAATGTAGTCCTTCACACTGATGTGTTCTGTTTATCTGCAAAAGGCAAGGTTCTCTGCAAGCACAAAAGCATGCACAGGTACTTACTGGCTTCTTATTTCCTGGTATAATCTGGGTATAATTGGCTCTCTACAGACCTAGTAGCTAAAGCTTAAGAGAGAGTGCAAGTGGGGAAAGTATATAGTGATGAAGGCCTGAGCCTTGAGATTCATTTTTATTCAGCAAACATTTATCGTGCACCTACTATACACAAAACACTTTAACAGTGAGGTGTTGTGACCAGGTTAAAAAGCAAAAGAAAATTCTTCAAAGCAGACAAAATGATCACCCAAAGAAGTAAAAGGACAAATAGGTGAGAACAGAAGCCGAAAGAGTAGAGGATTTCAAGAGACAAGTAATGACTGCAGCTGAGAGGCTGAAGAGTCCAGGAATTGAAATAAGCCTGGGGGCTCGTTAGGGTTCCGGAAGCCATGTGACAATAATGGTACTTATGGGAATCAAATAAATCAATGAAGTGAGAACCTAAAATGCCTATAACTATTAAGTCTCAGAAAACTAATCATCCTGTACCTTTCCTAAGAAACTGTAATACTGTCAAGGAGATGTTTCTCATTGTTTCTTTTTTTAAGACTGGGTTTTCAGGAAGCCATGGTGTGTCATTTTAATGTGGCAACATTACTATTTGGAATAAGCTTCTTAGCTGATTAACCCACAGAGCTCATTAGCCTCTAGGCTCTGCTATAAAAATCACAACTGTTGGTTTTGTGTTTGTTTTTAGTAATTTTAATTGGTGTGCTAATCAGTTAGCAGCTAATTTGATGATGAAGAACATGAGAAGTAGAGGTGTAATTTCTGTTCTCAGCTCCCCTCAATGGACAAGTTTGAATTAATTGATGTTTTTGGTGTTTGTAACATGCACTTAATGGGCAGGGCCTCAGGTGAATTTCCCATTAAGAAAGGAAAGAACTGAATTTTCCCACCTGCATTGCCAATGTCCTTTGCCCAGGCCTAAAGCACTCCAGGAGCCAAGCCATTCTGGGCTTCCAGTCAGACGAGACCAGCCTACTTGTAAATGTCCTGTAGTACTAGGGGCTCCTGGTTGTGGTTTGAGTAGCATTAGTTTGGGGAAGTGTGCATGTGAATGTGTGCTTAAGTGTTCCTTTCCTAGGCTGCCTTAAATGGTTCGCAGTGTACCTTTTGCCTAATTTATTGATATTTTAGATTTCTTTTGTAATTTCTCACTAACTTTGCAGTCTAGGCACAGAGCAGAGGAAAATTAAGCTCATTCATTCAACAAATATTTATTGATGGCTTATGTAGGAATTTCTCATGTGTGTATTATCTGTCCATCACAACAATCTGAGAACTAAGATCCCTGTCAGTTGTATTTTAGTTTTATGAAAGACTGTCTGCATCTCCTTTTAGTCCTAGTGAGAAAGTGATACTTGGTTTAGTTCTCATAGCAGAGCTGATTTCGTACTCAGTAGCAGCTTTGTCAGGCAGAGAATTAAATACCAAGTTGCTGAGTTCCAGTGATAATTCAGAGTTTACTAATAGGTAAGACTTAATCTTAGACTATGGTCATTAAGTGTTTCCCCTTTTTAGACTCCTTATATGTTATTTTTTCATTATTTTGTTATTATCATACAAGTTAATACAGTCTCATTGTTTAAAAACATTTTAAATGACAAGGAGGTATATAAGGTAAAAAGTGGAAGTCTTTCTCTTTTCCAAAATTGGAGTTAAAATATGTCCTTAAATGTCCCATAGTTTATAATCAATGTACTGGGTATTTTTTACATTTTAATTTTGAAATAGATATTCAGTGATGGATGTGATAAATAAATAAATGATATTCTTCAAATGAGATATTATAGCCAGGTTATTTATCATACTATGGGTATACTCATTAGTCCTCTTAGTCACTTTCAGTTATTTAAAGAACATTTTGAAAGCAATACCAGAAATAGATGTATTTCAGGGATCCAAGTCATCCCCATCAGTGTCAAAAGGATTTTTGGAAAAAACTACCAGGCTCATTGGGGAAAACACACACACACACACACACACACACACACACACCCCAAAAACCAACAACCAAAAAAAAAAAAACAAAAAACCTAGGCTCTGAGCCAGTCATGGGAGGTGAAAGTAAGGCAGTGTGTGTAGTGACGAGAATCTAGACATATTGACATGCCCAAACTAATCGCACAAACTCTTCCACACTCTCTCTTTCAGAGAAAGCTTTTTATTTCTGGCAAAAGAGCCAAGGAGAGGGGAAGGCAAAGGGCTCAGAAGAGGGGAAGGTAGACACAAGGTAAACTTGTTTTTACAGAGTTTCAAACTGAGCAGGATTACAAATCTTAACTTGTCAGAGGCTGAACTCCCTATCTCATTCTCAAATTTCTACTCAAGTAAGGTTGGGAAACCATTAACTGAAAATAATTCTATCCCTTGAAGAACCATCTAATTGGATCTGGCATTGAAATTTGGAATACAGCCCTGTGAAATGTATCATCTCCATTTATGTCCTTGAAATGGAAAGATTTCTTTTATGTCCTGACCTGGTTTCTGTACCACCTAATTAATAAATGAGCATTTAGCGAATGTCTCATATATGCATCTCAGTAAATTCTTGAAGTAGTTCTGGGAAGTAGACATTATCCCCATTTTTTAAACTTCTTATTTGAGATACAATTTATATACCTAAAATTCGCCTGTTTAGAATTTGCAATTCAGAGATTCTTAGTATATTGAGAGTTGTATAACTATCACCACTGTCTAATTTTAGAACTTTTTCATGATCTCAAAAAGAGGCCATACCCATTATCAGTCACTTTGCATTCCACATTCTCCCTGGCCCCTCACAACCACTAATCTACTTTTTGTTTCTATGGGTTTTCCTATTCTGAACATTTCATATAAATAGAATCATACAATGTGGGATCTTTGGTGTCTGGCTCTTTTGACTTAACATAATGTTTTTGAGGAACATTCATGTTGTAGCATGGATTGGTACTTCATTACTTTTTAAGGCTAAATAATATTCCATTGTATTGATTAACTGTATTTTGTTTATCCATTCATCAATTGATGTTCATTTGGGTTTTCACTTTTGGCTATTACGGATAATGCTGTTATGAATATTTATGTACAAGTTTTTGTATGGACATATATTTTCATTTCTCTTGGGTATACGCGTATGAATGGAAGTGCTGGGTCATATAGTAACTCCATGATTTACCCCTTGAAGAAATGCCAAACTTTTCCAAAGTTGCTGCACTATTTTACTTTCCCACCAGCATGTATGTGGATTTCAGTTTGTCTGCATCCTCACCAATATTTGTTATTGTCTATGATTTTTTTTCAACTTTATTTTATTAGTTTCAAGTTATTGTCTGTGTTTTTGATTCTCATCTTAGAGGGTGGGAAGTGATATCTCATTGTGATTTTGATTTACATTTCTCTAATGACTGATAATGTTGAGTTTCTTTTCATGAGCTTATTGTCCACTTGTATATCTTCTTTGGAGAAATATCTTTTGAGATTATTTGCCCATTTTTAAATTGGGTGATTTGTCTTTTATTGAGTCATAAGAGTTGTTTATATATTCTAGAAACAGGTTCTTTATCAAGTATATGAGTTGAAGATATTTCTGCCAATATGTGGGTTATCTCTTCTCTTACTAATGATATCATTTTGAGCACAGAATTTTTTATTTTGATGAAGTCCAACTTATCAGTATTCTCTTTTATTGCTTATATGGTTTGATGTAATTTCTAAGAAATCATTGCCTTCATTACCTTCAAGATAATGAAGATTTACTTCTGTGTTTTCTTCTAAGAGTTGTATAGTTTTAGCACTTACATTTAGATCTGTGATCATTTTGAGTTAATTTGTAGATATGAGGTGAGAGATCCCCCTTTTACAAGCTGAAGATTCAGAGACTTAGATTAAATCCCTTTTCCAAGATTATGTAGCAAGTAATTTGAACCATGTTCTTGGCCTTCAAATCTTGTTTTTTCCTTCCCAATACATTATATTACTTCTCTAGAACTTTTCAAATAATGATAGAAATTGGCTCCGTTGTCATGCTTTTTAAAATGAAAAACAGATATGATTATCAAGAATACTTATTAAAATTGAATAATGCTTAATCATCTAGAAAACTTTGATTCTATCAGCAATTCTGAAATACAATAAAAGCAGGTATTATAATCCTTCTATAAATGAAGAATTGACTTGCTTACAGTCATAAAAGTTGGGAGAGTGGTGGAGCTGGCACCAGACCCATTTCTTAGGGATTCTCAGTCCACTGTACCTTCTCTTACTACAGCCCAGATGATATATGTGATGCCTCTCCTCCTCCTCCAAGTCAGAGACTGCATTTCAAAGCCCAGAACACTTGAGTTTTATATTAGCGTTGTTTTGGGGATATCTCTCCAGTGTTTTTCTGTATCAACTGAAGATAGTTACATTCAGATTTACATCGGAATATTTAGTAATTTAGTACTTTTACCTGTAAGTAAAAGATGAACTGGCTGCTTCAAGGTTAGTTATTTTCACTGTCCAAGATTGCCTGGAAAATAGTCATATAAGAGAAATAGCAGTAAGTACTAAAGAAGTTACCATTTATTGAGTGCCTATTATGTACCAGTCACAGCAACCCTGCAAGTTAGGAAATATTATCCCTATTTTACAGGTGAGGGAACAGAGGTTCAATGAGGTTAAGAAACTGGCTCAAAGTGACACAGATACTAAGTGACAACATCAGGATTTGAGTCTTAAATCTCTCTGGCTCTGAAGACTATGCTCTTGTCATAGGGAAAAATAATCCTTGTTCCTCTTCCCAAGGTACAAGGGCTGAGTTTTCAGGTAGTCTTAGGTATAGGAGAACCAGCCTGCCTATGGGAAAGCACTACAAATCAACCCTCTCTGTAACTTAATACGCTGACGTCATGTGCGCTTGATTTTTTGTGTGCAGTTTTGCTCATTTAGCAATGTGTACAGCATTATCTTTTAAGCTATCTTTGTGTGTATCTTTCAAACTTATTTTCTATGAGAGTGTGTTGCCTCACACTGCTGGCCCTGCTTCCTGCTGGTTGGCATTATTGTTTCAGCATTGAGGGCGTCAGCACCATTTTAAGAGCATCAGGAAAAGGGCTTCAGATATCAATCCTGGGATTAATGCAGTTGAGATCGTGGGTTACGTAAACATGTAGTTCTCTGTATAGAACTTTTAATATTTGTTGCATTTCTGATGGTGGAAATGTGAAATGGTGCAGCCACACTGGCAAACAGACTGGCAATTCTCAAAAAGTTAAACATGGTTACCGTGTGACCCACCAATTCCACTCCTAGATATGTACCCAAGAGAAATGAAACCCTATGTCCACATAAAAGCTTATTTATATATGAATGCTCACATCAGCATTATTTATAATAGTCAAAAAGTAGAAACAACCCAAATATCCATCACCTGATGCATGGAATGCATCAATGGAATGTTACTTGGCAATAAAAAGGAATGAAGAACTGATTCATGATATAACATGGATGAACCTTGAAAACATGGTAAGTGAAAGAAGCCAGACCCAAAAGGCCACACATATTGTATGATTCCACTCATATAAAATGTTGAGAATAGACAAATCTGTAGAGACAGGAAGTAGATTAGTGGTTGCCAGAGGATGGGAGGAGAAGGGGTTGGGGAGTTTCTTTTGGGGAGTGATGAAAATGTTGTGGAATTAGATGGTGATCATTGCATACCTTGTAAATCACGGAATCATGCATTTTTAAACATAAGAAAGAAACTTTAAAAATTCAGAACAGTAGTTTTTCATGGTGCTCTTAGGACTCTGAAGGAGGGATGGGCAGGATTTAGACCTGTGCTCATGGAGTAAGGGGATGAAGGCTGAAAGAAAAGCAAAGATAGGAAGACATTGAGGAGTGAGGCAGATCTAAAGGAAGATAAGCAATTCAAATTGTTGGTGGAGCAGACTGGGCGTGAAGGGAGAGTGGGATTTGGCCGGGGTGCAGGAGCTGTTGGAACGCCTGGACAGCTGAGCTGCTCTGGGGCTTGTTATTACCAGCCCATCAGTGGTGTCTCTCTTGGTGATGGACTTCCTGGATTTGAAAATACCATGCTTGTTAATAGTTATTATATTTCCTTTGTTCTTATTTTCACTTACGATTTATTGAGCACCAACCACGTATCAGGTGTAGCTTACATTGTGTCACTTACTCCTTATCACAACCCCGAAGACCAATATCTTTATCTCTCCATTTTTCAGACAAAGAAACCAAAGCTCATAGGTTGTTACCAGTAAAAGGCCAACCCCTGAGCAAGAGAGTCTGGCGTCAACTCCAGAGCCAACGCTCTTAACCCTCTCTGTGCTTCCCCTCCTGTTGCCATTCCATTTTCTCACCTGTATCAAATCATCATGGCCTCTGCTCTTGCAGACAGTAAAATTAAGCCATGGAACCAGTGGATCCTGACATTTTCATCTAAGCAAGTAAATACTTAATTTGCTAGTTTCCTTCACTTCAAATCCTTTATGTCCTATTCATGTAAGCCAACTATCACAAAAGCAGGGCTATTGTGATATACCTTGGGTTAGTGTCAGTCACTTAAATGTCTACAAATCATTAAGAAGATGTGAGTACCTTCCCTGGAGAACAGCTACTTAAATCTTGCCCTGGAGTCACCCTCTCTTTAGTTGAAGGGGAATTTGAAGGCAAGTTAAGGAGGATAAAATAATGAGAGAACTCACAATTAAAATAGCAAGTTCCTCTTTAGACTTATCTTTAAGTACAATATTCCTTTACTGTCTAAGGAATCAGTTCGTTTTACTAGAACTGCTTTGAGGTAGCAGCTGGAGGGGGCACCCTGCTCTTGCTTTTCCCTCCCAAACTAGAGAGCAGGCAGCCTACATTACCCTTCATTTCAAATATAAGTTAAAATTCCAAATCTCACCAGACGTGACTAAGATAATCCTTGAAGCTGTTCATACACTTAATAGGCACAATTATATTTTTTATTAACCCTAACATAGTTCCTTTGTTGCTGAATCATACGTTTAACATTTTTAACTCATTAAGGCATCAATTTCCCCCTCTTTGGTCATGCTGAGATCTTGGGTGGTGATGGAAAAGTGCATTTAAATGGTGTTTGTATCATTTTGGAAACTTTTTTAGATTTTTACAGTAGATTTTTAAACTTGGTTTTATTTCTTGACCTCATGGTGCCTCTGCTGTTCCTGAGGAGGCTGGAAGGTTGGGAATGAATTGAGCCTCAGGGAATGGATCATAGACAAAGAGCTACCAAAGGCCTAATTAGGTCATCTCTCCCTTCCACCTGCCAGGGCATGACCGCTTAAGTTTTCTTTCTTAGGAGAAGGCTGTTTTAGAAGCCCTCTAGCTCTTTATGTTCCATTTTGTTCTCCATTATTGGTGGCCTGACTTTAGTGACAGAAAGAATTGTAAAATATCTTTGTCCATTGATTTTTTTTTCTTAATGGTTTAAAATATTTGTTCATTCATTCAGCATATTTACTGGACACTTACTATGTGGGAGGGCACTATGCTAGGTCCATTGCTGAGAAAAACAGTAATGCACTGCCTTTGTGGAATTAACAGTCGGAGGACATGAAGGTGGGTAAATATTAAATAATCATACACATGTGAAATGTCACTTTGATGGGTGCTGTGAAGAAAAGGTACACCATGATGACAGAGCCTGTCTAAAGGCCATTTTACCTGACAGGGGAAGAAGAGAGTGACCCATAAGCCGAGATCTGGTAGAGGATTAGGAATTAATCTAGTAAAGAAAGGAGGGAAAAGTGTTCCAGACTGAGGGAACAGCAAAGCAGCCGTGCTGTGGCAGGGAGGAGCCTGCAACCGGAAGGACTGCATGAATGCCTGTGTTCTGCAGGACCCTTGGGAATCAGTTAAGAAGGGGTTGGCCAGGTGGGCTCAGAGCACCAGGCAATTCCATTCTAACTAGAGGGCTCTACTTTTCTCTTTCATTGAGCCTCTTCTAAAAGTTTCATATGAAAACAAGGTTCTGTTGTTTTAAAAAATAAAGGGACGGGGTGGGGGAGGGCGGGCGGGGATTTTAAAACTCTCTGTCTTAGGCCATCTACTTGACCTAGCAAGGAAGTTTTATAGCACATGTCATATGTGATGTGTCACGCCACACAACACTTTTCATCACCTCTGCTCACCACTGTCAAGAGAATGCTGTCTTTCTTTAAGCCTGTTTTCATGAAATGCAGTATGTTTGGCTATCTCCACAAATCTCTGAACTCAGTTGTTCAACGCACAAGCCTTTAGCCATTACAAAAAGCATTCTAATTGCAGGTGAAAAAGGTAAAGACCATATGGAGTTATTTTAGGCCAGTGGTTTTCAATTTTTTTTTTTTTTTTCAGCGGGAGAATTCATTTTTCAAACGAGATCTAACATGAAGGCATTAAAACCTCAAGTGATCTTTATTTTCTTATTTGTGTCTTTTTTTTTCTATATTTTTTCACATTTTCTAGTACAAACACTTATTGCTTTTATAATTAGAAGATAATGTTTTTTAAATTATGTGGCTATGTAGGAAAACTGAATCATTTCATGATAACAAGTTTCAGGGACTAGAACAGATTGAAACAGATGGCTCCCTCTGTTGTAGTACCCCCTGTTGACCTTTTTACAACTAGGGATTACTAAATCACAGGATGACCATGGCTTTTTCCCCATGAATTTATATGATGACAGTAGAAACCTTACTGACAAACAGATGTTTTTCCTAAGCGGAGCTTTTCTTAATGAAACAGTTGCTTAGAAACCAGACCCTACTAACTTTTCTATATTTAGTTTGTAAAGTGATTCAGTTTGCAAAATTATTAATTCAGAGAATACTAATTCGATAAAATTAAACATAGTTATTATTCCTTGTCTTGCAATTCAGTGGTCACATGGTTAAATTAGAAGCAAAATTTCACCCAGATGTGTCTACATAGATGCTATTCCTAACAAGGACATACAAAGAACATGACAGCTCTAGAGCCGCCCTGCTCTGCTCTCACCTGTGATTCTCTAGCGGCACAGCGTGTTTGATCTTTCACCAGTATGTATTAGAAGCTGTGACATGGAACACTTTTTAGGTTGCTGAGAGGATCAATTAGGTCAGTGGGTCAAAAATTGTATTTTTACAAAAAAATATAAAAATAATTTCAAGTTAAGCTCAGTGAGACAGCAGTGTAAAGGAAAGACTTGGGAGTAAAGATACTTGTTTGGGATGACAATTTATAAGTGGAAAATCTGATATGCTAACTGTTGCTAACAGAGATACTTCAATATGTACTATTTTGTCAGGTAAATTAAAACATTAAATCTTAAATTCTAACTGGACAAAATTGAGAAGAAAAGACTTTTTTTTTTTTTTAAAGAAAATTAAAATTTTCTTTAAAAAAAATTTTCTTTAAAGAAAATTTTTTTTTTAAAGAAATGGAAGACATTTCCGTCTTCCATTTCCAATAATGATGAGACAGCTCAGCTGAAAACAACTATTATTCAGGGACCCCCAGAGAGTTCATGACAAGATCTGGTCACTCCCAGAAGCCATAGGCAGAGCGTTTATGTGTGTATGTACATTTATGGTTGCTGATTTCACAGTAATCACTTTTTCCAAGCCAGTCCTAGCTTGGAGTGCCTGTCACAAAGACTTGCCTAATCATCTCATCAAGACAATCTGCTAGGCTTAACAGAGGAAAAAATGGAGAATTTCAGAAGATTGTATCTAGCCTGTATGCTGCTTGGTGCCCAGAGCACAGAGCAAGTCTCCTAGCCCTTTGACACCAGAGAATGTGAAAATTAGCCCTACCTTGTTGGAATTTCAGGCCAGGTGACAACTACTCTGGAAGGCTTCAGCTCTCTCAAATCTAGTGAGAACCTGACTCATCAGTCAGCTTGGCTGATTCTGCGGTTTCTCCTTGCCTAGGCTTGAGGTAAAATACCTGTAGAAACTTAGGAAAAAAATGAATCTGAAGTTCAGGTGGTACTCCTCCCACCAGGACCACCCGTCTTGGAGTCTTTAGGAGATGTAAAGGGTTTCGTTTTCTTACCCAGCTAGTCTAAAAGAGAACCACTTACTCTTTCCTGGGGAATCAGAAACCCCTCTTTTTTTATTTTTTTAACCAGTAAATATTTCTTTCGATAGCATAAAAAGAATGTTAATGTGCTTTTTCACTCTTTGAAAGCTACATAAAGAGAATTAAATGAATGATATTCTGCTTCTTATTTCTCTCTCACCCATGATCAGCTGACCTGTAAGTTTCTCTGAACACGGAGAACAGTAATTGCTGTCAAAGCAGCGGTAATTGCTATTTTCTTTTTTTTTTTCTTCCTCACTTATGCCAGTCAGTACTAGGGTAGCTTTGCTTGTATTTCTGTACATGCCACAGAACCCTTGATCACCATGGTGTTTTTGAGGCTCACTTGTTCTCAGCTCTGTTCACTTCCTCTCTCTCACCTAGAGATATTTGATAGGGAGATCCCTGACAAGGTAGACTCTAAGCTTTTCGGTGCTGTCTTGGGTTCTATTTTATTCATTTGGAGAGGGTAGTAGAATAAGAGATTTAGGGGGCTTGCAAAAGCCCATAAAGATGCTGTGCACTGGAGGTGTTTAAGAATCACTACTTAAAAACTGAAACTCATGTATAACCATGGGCACAGCACTGCTCACACCGTGGCCCGCATCCTGACTGTACCACAACCTCTCCGGAGACGTGAGTCCTTGGAACCTCTTTAGTGCTGGAGCTTGGGCTGCAGGCAGCTTCACGGTGGTAGAACAGAACCTCTGGAGTGGATATATTCTTCCCGAATAACTGCTAATTTGCAGCAACTGGACAATGTTCCTCACTAATATCTTTCTGTCAGCATAATCGTCACATCATTTCACTTCAGTGACAGCGACTCGGCTCTGAAATCTATATAGAAAAAGCACCTGGATCTCAGTCCTTCAATGGCTTCAAAACAATCAGAAACACCTGCTCTTGAGCCTAGTGGGCCTCTGGGCAAGATATCCCTGCCCGTCAGGAGGTGTCTGGAGGACCCTACGCCCATGACTCCTCCTCCATCAGTCATGGGCAGCATCCCCTGGAAGCCAGTGATTCCAGAGCACAAGTATCAGCAGCACCTCACCCAGGTGGAGGAAGGAGAGGTCAGTGTCTCCTTCCCTACCATGACCCTGTCATCGGCCATTGACTGTATGGAAAAGGTCCCATGGTAAAAGTTAAAGCTACCTGCATCATCATGGATTCTCTGATCACAAAACATCCAGGAGAGCATTCAATGTTTTGAGCAACAGACAGGGCTGAGAGATGCTGGCTACACACCCCACAAGGGTCTTACCATCAAGGAGACCAAGTACCTTGGAGTGGCAGAAGCATTCCACAAACTAAAGTTGCACAGTGGAAAGATAATGAGAGAAGAGAAGTGGCCAGTGTCAGCCCAGTCCACCCCAGCAGCACCTGGCACTCTTCCACAAAACAGAAGCCCAGAGGCTGGTTCCCTTCTGCCTCTGCCCCAACCTTACTTGGCCCAAATCTTAGCACCATTGATTCTGGAAGTGGGGTTAAAGACAGAAACTTGGCAGATAAATGGAGCCTCTTTGGACCAATATGCCTCCAGCAGTCTGATTCGGGAAATTTTGCCACTCAGGCCTACAGAGGATCCCAGAAGCCTTTTCCAATGAAACCGATCCACGCACAGGCCACGCAAATGGCCAAAGATCCAGCAACCTTCAAGCCACCCAAGATGGACATCTCAGTGATCAAAGGGAAGAAACAACCACCACGGACTCAAAATCTCAAACCCTGTGACTTGAATGCGCTCACACATACTGGCTTCTAGAGCTTTTTCTTCCAGAGACTCTGGATAGAGGATGTCTTGTACCTGCTTCCCTTTTACATTAGCCTTGATATAGGAAAGATTTTTTTTTTTTTAATCTCTTAAGCTGAGGCTAGAGCTAGAGACATAAATGGTTTCTGAGAAATGGTGCAAAGCTTGTCTTTGTGTAGAAGAAGCTATTGTGTATTGCTTTAATTTAAAGTTAGACTAAATCTCAGCAGTGAGGTATGGAGGTCTCATTACTATTTTTGTATCATTTAGCCTAGATAACAACTATGGTTATGCCTACTAGGTAAATAATGTTTGTGTTGTTCCCAAATCGAGGCTTCTTTGATTTACTACGATCAGTGTGATCATGGAGAAGTTGTGACATAGAGGTGCTCACTGACTAGTCTTTGGCCCCTCGACTGTGCTGGTGCTGCATGCTCCAGCCTTGCTAGTTAGGAGGGCTTACAATCTGTGAGATCTAGGCACAATTAAAAACCAGACTTGGTAGGGACCCTCTTCCTGCACTAAGACTGGAGCCCCTCGGTTTCTGGCAGAGCCAGTTGTTACTGCAGTACCTCTGGGGCTATGCTACTGGAGTGATGCTTCTCTTTCACATGTCACAGAACAAACACAAGTCTTCCATATCCTTTGTTGCATTTTAAAGTGAGATTAATATAACTCCAATTTGATTGAAAACTTTCTATCAGCTTACTGGTTTGGTATAGATAAATGGATATTAAGCTTTTTTAAAGTAAAGAAAATGGTAACTATATGAATAGTCTTGAGGTTCATGTGAAACTAGTGTCACCCTATTTTGATATCTTGATTCAGGCCTGAAACTTTTCCTGAGGGGTAGAAGAATGAAAAAGTTACAATTGCTGTATATAATCATTTCCCCCCAAATGAGCCTCATACCTGTATAAACACAGAGCTTACTGAGGAAAGGAACTAGAGAACGGAACCTGTTCACTTCTCCTCACTATGCACATGTCCAGTCATTGTCCTGAACACCGTGTCAAATCCTTGCTGTTTTTGCTTTGGACAGTGTCTACATAAAGAGCTGAGCTCACTTTTCCAAAGAGAGGCCCGGGGGTCTCGAATGAGTAGGACAATTAATTTATTTGTGTCTTCTGTTATGCCTGTATTTCTCACTTGTTTTGACAATAAAAATCCATACTACTTTCAAAATAAAACTGCAACTTGTTAAAGTCCAAGTTTTGGATTTCCTTTTATATGGCTCCTCTGTCATTACTAATGGCAGCAGCATCTCTAGTTGGAGTCATTGGTGAATTTAATTAGCATTACTACTTCCCTTTTCCACATACTGTTTAAAGATACCCACTGGAAACAAAGCAGTCCCTATGAAAACCTACTAGACCCAGTAGAGGACTCTGCCATTTATATGGGATGCAGTGTGCAATGTGTCTCTCCTTATGCTGGTCTTGGAGTCCAGTAGAAAGTAAATTTCACAGAGCGAGGCTGACACCATATACTTGAAAACCTTGTAAGGTTTGTATCTTTGGGGTTAGGATTTGCGAAGCCAGCACTACTATTCCAGCAGTTCTTTTCCCATAGGCACTACTGCCAGCTGAGCCGTGGGGTAGCAAAGCTCAGGTTTGCAATTCCACTCTTCCAAGTGGCAGCTGTTATCTTGGGCCATATTTTTCCCTCCTCTGTTCCTCAACTTCTTCTACAGTAAAATTAGGAGTAATAATAGTACCTACTTCAAAGGATTATTGAAAGCATTAAATGGATGAATTTATATAAAGTGCTTAGGACTTTGCCTGGCATATTCAAAAGACTAAGCAAATGTATGGAATTTTTATTTATTATAATAATATTCCATGATCCAAGTGGCTTCCAGGAAGTATAGTTAACTGTCAATAAATATAGATTATTCACTTAGTTTTACTTTTTCTCTTTCAAAATCGGAATTAGAAAACGATTTAAGCAAATGCATTAGCATTATTTTAGTGTTAAAATATGTTATTTAAGTCATGATTTAAAGAGATAGGTACAGCTCTTACAAATATTTAGATGTTAGCCTTCACAGCTTATTAGCCTAACCCTGTTTTTTCTTCAAGCCTGAGTAACACTTATTCATCTTGAATCTTTATAAATTTGTTGGGACTTGTCCACACCTAACACAACTTGCAGCTTTAGAGAAACTTAACATCAAATTGGCATGGTAGACGTTATCATTTACTGTAATTACAAAGACAGCCCAGCTATTCAGTTGAGCTCCCATACTTCCTTGATTTAATTACTAACTTCCGTAGTTTGTGCAGCTTCCTGGATTCTTGGAGCTGAGTTATTATTTGTTTTCATCATAACAAGAGGTCTCCCAGCTAAAGAGAAGTATGTTCCTTCTCTTCAGGTTCTACCTTTTTTATCTTTGTGTCATAGAGCTGCAAGAGAGGAAAATCACAGATTGGCGATTATCTTTTTGTAATCAGAAGGAAAATTTTTTTGTGCCTGACCTCTTCTCTTAACCATCATTGTTCTTTCAAACTAGAGCTTCCTCCATAAGTTAATATACATTTTATCTTCTTATTAGTTTTTCAAAAGAACTTATCTTTATAAATTTACTTCGAACATAGTTTGTAAAGAGTCAGAAAGCTTATCCCCTGCCCTGCTTCTTTCCCCCTCACAGTTCTAGTCTCCAGAGATAACCATTCCCCCTTTTTAAGTAGTTTCTTCTGGTAATTACCTCCCCATTTATAAAGAAAATGCTTACACAGATGTCTCTTGATTAAAAAAATATTTGGACATTATGCACATTTAATTTGTTTTCTGTTTTTCCTATTACAAAGAATGCTACAGTGATGATTTTGTACATAAGTAATTTCTACTTGTGGTAGGATATCTTTTAGGATAAATTACTAGAGTAGAATTTCTGGCTTAACAGAATTTATATTTTTCAAAGTAATAATTTTCTTATAAATGGAGGACAGAGTCTGTGAAATGTGAAGTGTTCGATTCGATTTCCCATTCAAATAACATCGTTTTCTCCCTCCTCTCTCACACTGCAGAGGCAACCAAAACAGATTTGGATGCAAAAAGAAGCTGATACTTTGCTCTTGGCAGTAGATTTCCCTTTACATTTAAGATATGCTATATTATTTTCTCTTCTTTTCTTCTATTCTAAAAACCTAAAAGGGTAGATATGAAATATTTTCTTATAGTTTTTTATAACAACATTTTGACATATAATTCACATACCATACAATCCACCTACTTAAAGTATACAATTCAGTGTTTTTTTCACAGAGTATGTAACCATCAGTACAATCAATTTTAGAACATTTTTATTGCTCCAGAAAGAAACTCCATATCCCCCAAGCAGTCACTCCCAGTTTTCCCCAACTCCCACAGCCCTAGGTAACCACTAAGTATACTTTCTGTCTATAAATTTGCCTATTCTGGACATTTCGTCTAAATGGAATCACACAACATGTGGGGAATTATGTTTCTTATAGTTTTTCGTCAGAAATCCCTGAAAGGTTTAAGTAGGTGTTTTTCTAGGTTGATGCGGTTATTTGGGAGGTAGGTGGTTATCTGCCCAGGGGAATGAGGGCAGATTGTTTGAAGTAAGGTTGGCTTAGCAAGTTCCTGGGATAGAGCCAGTAAGCAAAGACATTTAGAATTAGACGGTCTTCCATACAATGCAGGCACACCGTGGAAAGTGAGACTACACCTAAACTACTTTTACTGCCTAAGGTCTGCAAAATCACTGAGCAGCTTGCTAAGGGGTCATCTTGAAGTCAGTAAATTTTTTATCAAAATGCATTTCTGGCTTTGTAATGAAACTCGTTGGGGGGAAAAGAACAGTTATTTTACAAAGTTGACTATCTCTGTTGTGTTGCATTATGTACTTTTAATAATATTTTTAAAGTTGATTTGCCTATATCCTATGCTTTGCCCTAAAACACAGGTCAGAATGCTTTCATGAACTCTTGCCAATTTGTTTCACCTTTACCTGCTACGTTTCTTATCTCTTATACCACATCTATACCATGCATAGTCATTTGCCTGAGATCAGATCAGGAGCAGCTATTGCTCACACAATCATTTGGTTCTTATTGCCAAATGGATTGATGTGTCATGTTTCCTTGAAGCCTGTGCTGACCCAGAAATTACCTCATTTTCAAATTACAAAGGAATATCAAGTGTGAGGGGCCAAGGGTTGTGTGAAGGTTATGGCCATGCTTTTTCAGTGTCAAAATTCAGAAAACGGTTCAAACAAGAAACAAAACAGCCACACAAAATCTCATTCCTTTAAATTGTTATAGTCTTAACCATCACACATGGCTTTCTTCACTGCTTGGTGTAATAGTGAGGAGGGAACTGCCCTTGTCCTCTACGGATTTATAAACTGTTAGGTGGCAACTATATCCTAGAAGGTAAAACTCAAACAGTCAGAGGGCCATTTGGCAGCAGTTTGGAGCAGGCCAGCAGGAAGATAAACAGTTGCTAACATAGGACTGTGGGAAGCAGGGAAACTACTTTGCTGTTGGCAGCCTTTTAATGCAAGAATGGGAGAATTTAAAGCTCCCTGGTAGAATTAAAAGTTTGGCATTATAGGAAAAGTAAAAAAATAAATTCGATATTTAAAAAAAATCTGAAGAAGGTTGTGTTTAGGTCCTTTGGTTGAAAAAAATCAAACTGGCATATGCATAAAGGATATTTATTGGCTTCCGTGTGTAAAGATTCTAGTGGGTAGAAGTACAGTTGGATCTAGGTATTCAAAGCATGCCATTGGGTCTCTTTCTTTTCTCCTTCCCTCTCTTGGCTTGACCCTCCTCTGTGTTGGCACCATTTTGGGTGGGCTTGCTCCCAAAGGGCCAGTGGCAGCTTCAGGTTAATAACTTTAACAAAAAAAGAAAAGAAAAAAGAGCTTATCTTTCCCACTAGTTCTAGTGTGAGCTCCAGGATTGAATCTTATTGCCCATTCCTGAACCAGTCACTGTGGCGGGAGTGGGACGGGGTGAAGTATCCTCACCGACCAGACTGGGATGTGAGTTCACACATGAAGGGAGACTGAGAGCGGGGAAGAGATATTTCCCAAAGGAACAACACCAGGTGTTGTTACCAGGAGAGGAGTAGATGCTGTGTGCACTCAAATGCCTGTCTGCTTCAGAGAAGAAATCAAGAGTTCCTTTGGTTGTGAGGTGTATAGCAGGATCATGTGCTCATAGAAGTAAATAACTGTTCTCTGCCAAAGACTGAAGAGAGAAAATAGGCATAAATGATAGAAGGAGGGACTTTAGTAATAGATGTGTTTTAGAAAAGCTGGATATAAATCAAAGTTTTCCAAAGCAAATCTCATTTCCCCACTGATTTCCATTATAAAGTCACAACTGTATTCCTAAAAGGAAACAAATCTGCCAGATTTTTTAGTTGGGAACTTCTGATGGAAAGGAGTTATGATAGCTACAGATGTATAATATATATGAGGCTTTATAATATATCAGCAATATGACGTCTATCAGAATTACAATTACCAACCACCAATCCACTTTTCCTTTGGGGCTCTTTCAAAACTTGGAAGCTATTCCATTTCTCTCCCTTAGTAAACAATTCATTCGTCCTTTCTTAAGTCGTGGACTTTTTTCCTATGCTAAGGTGTCTCTAACTCCACCTTGGACCTCCAAGAAGTTGTCCATTGTTTTACATAATAGAGCTAACTGCAAATGCAGGGTCACATTTTCCCAACCAGGAAGCAGTCTAATTCAGGTTCTGCCACAGCCTGAAACTCCCTTAAGAGCAGAGCTTCTGTTTATATAAAATTGGAGGCCACATAAAGGGAGCTGAGGCTTACGACCACATGCAGAGACTTCCCAGGCTTTTTGGAAGCAATGAAAATGTAGGAGTCGGAAGGTCAGAAAAGAGGATGGGCAGACAGGTGCAGCCCTCAGCAGGTACACCGCCTTTGTGTATATCTGATTTATAAGAGAATGGAATCACAACCTATAACATAATAAACGGTACATAGACTTTGCCTACAAGATTGTCAGTTTTAAACAGGAGAATGGTAAACTCAGGTGAAAAATAATTATAGATTTCTCAAGCATTTATATTACTCCTCCATCTTCTCTTTTTTAATTCCTGAAATTTATATTAAGATTTTATCTTTGCATTCTTTTATTCATTCATTCAACGGATAGTTATTGAGTACCTGCTATGTGCTGGCACTATTCTAGGCATGAGGCTACAGCAGGATATAAAACAATCCTTGCTTTGTAGAGTTCACATTCTAAAGAGGAACACAGTTAATAAATAAGCATATATATATATAACATGTTAAGTAATATTAAGTTCTGAGAAGAAAAATAAAGCAGAGTAAGAAGGATAAAGAGTGGTAGGAGAAGAAGGCTGCCATTTTCTTTATGTTAAATGTGGTATTTGAACAGAGATGTGATGGGGTTTGGGGCGAAAGCTGTGAGGCTACCTGGAGGAGGAGTGGCCTAGGCAGAGGTGAAGATGCAGGGCCTGAAGCAGCTCGGTCTACTCTAACAACAGTGAGGAGGCCAGAGTCGCTGGAGGACAGCGAGCAAGGGAGAGTAGGGTAAAAGTGAGGTCAGAGAGAAAGCAAAGGCGGGTGAGGATCGGGAGCTGCTTACATTCAGGGGAGAAGGGAAATCACTGAGAAGAATGATGGGGCCTAACATGTTTCCAGCTACTTGAGGGAGTAGGGTAGAAGCAGGAAGACCAGTTAGGTCATTAAGAAAAAAAAAAACAAGCCAGAGATGATGGACCATCATCCAAGGTTGAGCATTCTCATCCTGGATATGTTTTGAAATCCATATTTCCTTCTTTTGTTTTTTGTTTTTCCTTTTTCCTCACTATTCTTTAGAAGTATATAACCTCCCCCACCAACCCTAGTAATGGAATTTGTGTTTATATAGCTTCGAGACCATGGCTTTATTTCTGGTCCTGTCTTTGGTCATAGCTCTCCTCCTTCCACCGCCCCTCTAAAGAGTGCCTGGTAATAATAACACTGTTGCAGATTACACATTTAGGAGGTACTGGCAGGTTGGGAGAAAGGTTCAGCAAGCCCTAGAAAGGCGGACTCAAGACCAGGATCTTCCCTATTTCTGATCAGGGAACTCAGCCATAAGCATATGTCTACTCCTGATCATGCCCAGAATACTCTGAAGATCTTTCCTTGTGGAAATTGCTCTCATTATTGACAGTTTTACAGGGAGAATTCATGCTGGGATGGAGAACTACAGCAGAGACAGGAATCAGTGCTGTGCTTCAGGCTGATATGTTGGCAAGGACAGTACTAGTCACAGAACCTTTGAGTCTCAGAATTAGAAGGATTCCTAGAAGGCATTTAATCCAGTCTTCTGCTGTTGTGTGAATCCCAGCCATGATATGTAGTCATCTAGCCTCTGTTTCAAGAGTCTGTAATCCATAGATCATAGAATGTCAGGACTGGAAGTTATCTTAGATTTCATACAAGGGCCGGGACTAGAATTCAGGAGTCTGACCCATGTTTTTTCCATTCAGTATGTTGTCACTCCGAATAAAGTGCAGCCCTTGCTGGTAGAACTACAGAAGTGGGTTTAAATGTCTATGTGTTCATCCCATCACAGGCTGACTGATATATTTGTCTTTCAGTCCTAAATAGTAATGAAATCTTTCTTTTATTTTCAACCCCAGGGGTTGCCCTGCTCTCAGATGCGTACCCTGAGAAAATCTTGCTTGGCTTGTTGGCTCAGTATGACAGCGGTAACAACAAGCACACTCCGGAGACCAGAATGAAAGTCGGGGAAGTCCTGATGCGAATTGTCAGGACTTTAGGTGAGTTTTCTTGTTCCGTCCATCTGGAACCAAAGTCTGTGTACCTGGAGGCTTGATATGCTAACACCATGAGGGCAGGGACGCTCTTAATCATTCTACAATGCACAGGATAGCTTCCTACAGCAAAGAATGATCTGGCCACAAATGTCAGTAGGACCCCTGTTGATATATCCTGTTCTAGAGCTCATGTGGGCCATTCTGTTTCTGCTTTAACATCACTCACATGTATTAGTTAAATCCACGACTGCCACATACAGTTATGCTGGCTGTTCACAACTGTAAAAACTCCAAGAGGCATCATTGTATGAGTGACATGCCCTAGAGCTGAATGATATTTTACCTGTGCAGTCATCCTGGTTGCCTGGGTGCATCTGCCACGTTTTAGATTGCCATCTTACTGGAGAGAGTTTGAAAAGTTATTCTTTCTGTAATATATTTACAAATTCTTTTGGACGTAGAAGCTTCTGCACATGGCTGATTTTATCTGCTTTATACTAATTTTATGAGCATAATTTTTAGTGGATAGCCTTTTCTGATATCTAGTGAAGATGGGACTGTTTCCTCGTTAGAGCCTATGGCCACCTCTGAAGTGATTATATATGCTTCCTACCCCTTTTTGCCTTCCTTTTACTTTTAATGGACCATAATATGAACTAAAGTGTATTTTTAAATTATCCTTTTATTTAGGGAATATTTTATATCCTTTGTTCATTTATTTCTCATTCTAAGGAAAAGGACTTTTGGGTTTTTTTTAAATTTGTAAGCAGCTCTCATTTGATTCTTGAGTTTGGATCAGAAATCTTTGACAGAAAAAAACACTTTCCACCTCTGCCTATAGTAATCCCCAAGCATTCCCTGAATTCTAATTTAATTTCCTTCATTTGTCAAGTTCTATATCATATAAATTCCCAAGTTATCTGGTAGCTCTTCCTAATGCTCAAAGTTCTTTCATATCCCGAATATATTTATTTTTTTCTTAATCTCAGGGGTATTGGCATCAGTGTAGTTCAGTTCAAAAACATTTTTTGAGTAGCTACTGAATGGCGGATTCTATGCCAGGGGCTGGAAATAGAAGCATGAAAAAGTCACACTCTTGTTATTTGTCTCATCTATTCATTGTTTCCTTTTCCCTCTTTGGATTGATCAAGTATATTTTATGATTCTTAACCTCTGCTCTTGGCTTATAAACTCTACCTCTTTATTTAATTTTCTAGTCCTCATTCTAGGACTAGAAAATTAAATTCTTACATGTACGTAAGAATTTTTGTTATTGTCCTTAGGCTCTGTTCTTTTTTCTTTTCCCTTTTTTTCTAATCCTTTTTCTCTCCTTCAGATTGGACAGTTTCAGTTGATCTTGGTTCATAGACTCTTTTCTCTGTCATCCTCAATTCTGTTATTTAGCCTATCCAGTGAATTTTTTATTTTGGATATTATACTTTTCATTTCTAGAATTTCAAATTTGGTTCCTTTTTATCCCCATTAGGTTCTTTTTTATATTTTCTGTTTGTTGAAATTTCCTACCTTTTCATTCATTAAAAGTATATTTTCCTTTACCTCATTGAGCATGTTTTTTTGTAGCTGTCTTAAAATCCACGTGTAATAATTAAAATATCTTTGGCATTTCAGCCTTGAGCTCTGCCAATTATCTTTTTCCTTGAGAATGGTCATATTTTTTATATCACAAATAATTTTAGATTATGTCCTAGACATTACATATATTATGGGAGAGACTGTAGTTTCTGTTATAGTCCTCCAAATACTGTGAAATTTTTTTTAACAGGCAGTTAACTTAGACTCAAACTATAGATTTTGTCTTACCTGCAGTGGGCAGAGCTCAGATCTCAGTTCATTTCTTTTGGCCTTAGCTACAAGCTGCTTTGAGTCTAGTCTGCATGTGCTGAATTTTAGCACATTTTCCTGAGATCAAAGAGAGGCAGTGGAAAACTATATTCACATACCCGAATCCTTGTCTGATTCATAATCTGTCCTGCTTGTTCGCCACTTTGGAAGTAAATAAAATTAAAAGAGAAGAAATCATAATGCTCATTCATCTTCACACTCAGCCCAGGTTCCATTGCATGGCTTAGCTTATGAAGCCAAGATCATAAAGAGTCATGTGTGCTTTGTTAAGGGATTTAAATTTATGTCAACCATAAATGGAAGCCACTGAAAGCTTTTAAGAAGGGAAGAGTAAATCTTGATTACGTTTTAGCAAAATCACTTTGGCTGCTCTGTGAAGGATGTGAGTGGGACAAGACTGGAAGCAGGAACACCTATTAGGATGTTGTTGGGGCAATCTGGGCAAGAAGTGATGGTAAATGATGTTGTTGGGGCAATCTGGGCAAGAAATGATGGTAAATGAGCGTTTACATGTGAGAAAGAAGGGAAAAAAGATGTCTCCAGATAAAAGTAAAGCATAAGAACAGAACAAAAGTGGGATGCATGTGGTACGAATGGAGAATTGAGACTTGACCTGTTTCTCCGTACCAAGTCATGTTGAGTGCCTTGAAAAAGTAAGGCTAGATAGAGAGGGTGGGACGTACCACAGAGTTCCTTGAAGGCTGAGCAGAGGAGTTTGGACTCCATGTAATAGGCATTTGAGATTCACTGTACATTGTTAAGAGAGGAAGCAGCATGATGGGAGATATGTAGGAGTGGTTGGCAGGTGCATGAAAAATGGATGAAGAAATGAGAGCCTGAAGAAAACAGGTAGCTAGGGAACTATTGTGGTATTCTATGGCACAAAGAGATGAGGACTTTGATTAAAGGGATGTCTGTGAGAATGATGAGAAAAAGCGGATATTGTAGACAATTCAGAGGAAGAAATGAGAGATTGTCATTTTTTTTTTTTTTACATTTAAGATGAAGGTAGAGTTATAATTTATCCAGCAACTGTTATTCTTGTAGAACTGTTGAGAAGTTCAAATGAAATAATATATATGAAATCACTTACAAATATTTGAGTGTTGTCTATGGCCATACCACCCTGAACAAGCCGATCCCGTCTGTTCTTGGAAGCTAAGCAAGGTTGGGCCTGGTTAGTACTTGGATGGGAGACCACTTAGGAAGACCAGGTGCTGTAGGTGTAAAAAACTAAAAAATAAGGGATTGTAGGCTGACAAGGTCCTTGCAATCTGTGAGGTCAACCAAGGGTTGCCTCGCCCCCCCCAAAAAAATTTTTGAGTGTCATTATAGAGATATATTTACCACTGTTTTAATTATTGTGGTGAGGTTACCAGATACAGAAGTAGAGAGATAGGATTATCTACAGTGGCAGCCATTGGTCAGATAAATGAGAATTTGACATAAAGACATAATCTTGGAATACATTTTGCCTTTCTCTGTCAGAGGTACATATTGTGATCCTGGAGTCATAACCTCCTAAGTTTTGAGCTTGACTCATATTTAATAGCTATGGACAAGTTACATAACCTCTCTGTTTCTTATTTCTAAAATGAGGATAATTATAGTAACTACTTGATTGGGTTATTATGAAATTAAAAGATAATATATATAAAGTGTTCAGAACCAGAATCTTTTATAGTAAGGGATGAATAAATATTGGTTGCTATTATTTTGTCATTGTTATTTTTGAGTGAGCACACCATATTCCTTCATTCTCCCAAGGCAAAAGCCAACCCCAAGTAAGCAGCTCTTCAGACGAGTGCAATGTGTAATCACCTGTTCTATTCCAGGATACAAATCATAGTTGATCACTCTCTGTTAATCACTTTATTTTTTAATTAGATCAAAGCATTTTAATTAATCCAGAACATCCCAGTAAGTTAATGTCCATACCTCAGAGACAATTGCTGTAGTGACTGTGAATCACTCTATGTGCATGTTTTTACATAATCCTTGAAATGGCCCTATAAGACCATTCCTATTATTATTATTATTGCCCTTTTATAGAGAAGCTAACAAGTTTAGAGAAGTTAGTGAGTTCCCCAGGGTCATACTTTGCTGGATCAGGGGCTGAGAGCCAGACTCATTACAAAGACCATGCCCTTAGTCACAAATGTAATAAATAAATGGTTTGCTTTAACCAAACTTACCGTTTTAGTTGATGCAGAGATTGTAAAAGCCAAATTATACTATGAAATTAGAAAATCAGCCACCTGATATTGGCTTGAACTCTTAGTAGCAGAACATACATACTGCAGTAGCAACAGGGAGCTAATTTCTGTTAACAAAAAAATCATGGGGCTTTTAAGTTGGGAAATTGCAGGAGTCGACAAACTGTCATCCAGCCTGCCACCTGTTATTGCATGGCCTCTGAGCAAGGAATGGCACTTTCACATTTTTAAATAGTTGGGGGTGGGTGGAGCAAAAGAAGAATAATCTTTGGTGATCTGTGAAAATTATATGAAATGTAAAGTTTAGTGTCCGTACATAAAGTTTTATTGAAACAGTCACATTTATTTGTTTATATGTTGTCTATGGCTGCTTTTGCACTACAACAGCTAAGTTGAATAGTTACGACAGAGATTGTACGATCCTCAAAGCCAAAGTATTCATCATTTGGCTTTTTACAGGAAAAGTCTCCTGGCCCCTATTGTAAGGTGTCCATTATACAAGTAATTATATGTGTTTCTTATGTATGCACCTCATTGCTTGCTTTTCAAGGGAGTTTCTGTGGAAGTTATACAACTTTCCAAATCATTCTTTAAGTCCTTTTTTTCCCAAGTCAAGCTTTGTATTCTACTTTAAAAGCAGAAATCTTACTTTTTATAATTAGATCTCTTTAAAAAGATTTGAGTAGATAATGCTTTTCTTTTCTGATAATCACCAGGGGCAAGAATCATTAGCTCAGCAGATATAAGATGCCATTGGCAAAGGCTCCTTTCTTTAAAGATAGCATAATTATGTTTAATGTTTCAGCGTTTTATTCTGCTGTTGTTTTTATTTTCGGTGTCTTCATACTTTTGTCTCATTTCACTCCCCTATTCCAATTTAATGTTTCAGCGTTTTATTCTGCTGTTGTTTTTATTTTCGGTGTCTTCATACTTTTGTCTCATTTCACTCCCTTATTCCAATTTAGAGTAAATTAAAGCATGAATTTGTGTTCTTCAACGTGTATGTGAAAGGACACAGGCCCGTGAAGCACCTGATTTACTCTTTTTGCAAGTTTTAAAATAGAGGTTGCATTCATTTTGACTTATGGACTTGCAAGAGAGTAAACCAACAATCTAACTGAAATATAATATTCTCTTTAGGAAGAAATTGTACCTCAATTTTTGTTTTGCTGGACCTATTAAAGTAGAGATTGATTTCATAGCACTTGAGGGATGTTGTGTTAATGATTTAAACACGAAGTTATATTCTCAGGCCACAGGCTTCTTGATTTGTGTTTGTCAATATTATGAGGCCAACTAACTCTTGGGCATGCTTTAACGAGTTTGAACATTTATGTAACAAATTAAATTAATTAAGTCACTGGAATGGTTTTAATACTTTCATCATTACAAAATTGTAAAGAGAGTTTCCTTCATTTAAAATATCTAGTTGTTTTTTCTTCTTTCATCTTTTAAAATAACTTGCCATAAACCTGGAACTTTTTCTTCCCGAGATCACATTTCTGGGCTTTACTTGTTAATTCTACCCTTCAAGAAAATTCTGCCATGTTTCTGAAGCCTGTTACAGCCTCAAGCACACTTTCAGGAGAATTAATCTGTTTGTCTTGTCAGTAACACACTAGGATAGAGTCAGTTATTGCAAATTTTCCTTGTAGGGTGACTTTGTGTAAACTAGAAAGTTCATATGTTGATTAAATCAATCTTTTTTAGTTCAATGAGCTGTTAAGATGGAATGAGTAACCTAGTTAATACATAACTATAGAAGCCTTGGCATCCTCCATTTCAAACTATTCTTGTGTTACTTTAGTGCATTGAGTTGCCAAAAATCCATTGGTACAAAGCATTTCCTGTACATTGTTTTACTTTGTCCAAAAGATATTTATCTATGGTTCATATTTGCGCATCACTCTGTTATCTGAAAACAAAAAAACCATTTTTTTGCAAAGTTGAGGGGTAGAGTCTCTGCCTCTCTTCAGTGACCCTCACTTACCTCTTTTGTCTTTTCCTCTCCTGTTTAAAACTTCCTTCTATAAGTCCTTACCCAGGTTTGACCATCAATAGATGGAATAAAATTTCAGAGCTTATCTTGCCTTCAAATCTTTCTTGTTCTAGCTTGTAGAAAGGACATAGCAGGTATATTAATATTTGCTAAGTGTTAGATGACAGCCTTCTATTGTGCTGCCCATCTTGGGATGATTTTTTACATTTCTAGTAGGAGGCTATTTAGTTCAAAGAAATAAAATTCTAATAATTAAATAGACTCTTGGGCAATACATTTTGCTCATAGAAGAAATCTTTGGAGGCAAGAAGCTCTCTGGCTTTTTAAAACATACCTAGTAGGTCACTTGCATCAACAATAGTTCCCACTAACAAATTTGTTTTTGTTTAATGACTTATCCCACAGGGACCTTCCCATGGTCTATCAAAGTCTATCTATATACAATATGCATCTAAATCATCCCTACTTATGTGGTCTGTGTGATGAGGTACAATGAAATCAGAAGCAGGAAAGGGAGGGCTAAGAGCTCCTGAAATCTTTGCTAACCTACTCATAGCTCAGGGTCACCTCTTGGTTACATTGGCTTAAAAAGGATTACAGTATGAATGTAAAACCAAAAGCAGCAGATCAACAATTAGCCTTAGGGAGAAGAGTGGGTCCTGACATGTAGACACCAGTAGGGGGAAATCTTTCCAGGGACTACGTAGCATTCTTGCCCAGTGACGACTGCGACTTGCCTCCCAGGCAAGCCCCATCAAGACCAGAAGATGGCTTTGGCTCCAGCAGTCTGCAGTGCCCTAATATGTGTATCAAGCATAGGGGTTTTAGCAGCTTTCACAAGGCCATTTATCAGTCATCTGCTACTGTTAGGAAATCGGAAGTGTTCAGCTCTTTTCACTTTTAAAATGGTAAGGAAGAGGGGAATTTTTTGTTCTTTTCTTCAGGCTAGAATTCATAGGATTCCAGCCCTTAAACAAGACGATTAAGTAACAATTCTGGTTTTTCCCCTTGGACAAGAGGAACTTATTCCCGTTATGCCCTATTGCTTATGAACTATTTTAAGACGTGTCACTGGCTTCTTTTCTACCCATACCTTATAAGGTTACACAGAGAAAGATGAAAATTACAGGGACCATGAAATGCCAGTGATGTGGGGGAATCAGTTGGCCTCGTTTATGTCTTTTGTTTTAGAACGGAAGTTCCTGCCTGTCTTAATGGAGAGCCAAGTAAGTGTCCTTCAGGCACTAGAAAGAGCCCTCTGCCTGGGAGACAAAAGCCTGGTCTTGAGAACTTGTCTTTCAGTAGCTGCGTGGCCTGGGATTGGCCTTTTTAAATTTTACTTTCCTTATTTGTGATACAGAACTAATAATATTTTTTTCTACCTACCTTAAATTCTTGTGAGGCTCCAATAAGATAATAGACACACAAGTGCTTTGCAGATAGAGAGGCTTACAAATGCACAGGACATTGCTTTGTTCCACAGCATTTTATGTCTGGGCTTTACTGTAGCTACATATTTATCTTAACGAAAATCTCCTGTTCATCAAGAGCTAGGAGGAGAAGGGAAACTGAAATCAGAAAAGAGATAATTTCCCCAGAGTTACAGGGGAATTTCAAGGCTGAAAAGTAATAGTTAATAGATCAAAATTTACTTATGAATTTTTTAATGATGAATTTCATCAAAAATTAATTGCCTTTAAATTATTTAATTCTCTAAATGGCTTTTGGAGAGAAAATCCTGTCAGGGTCTGCCTGTCAGGGTCTGCCATGCCAATCTAATTTCCTTCTGACCTCAACAGAAATTATCATTTCTGTTGACTCTGATTCACACATGTGACAATAAGTTGTAATGTTACAAGAAACCAGTCATTCTACTGTATTTCAGTGGTGAAGTAGAGTTCTAGGCCCTGAAATTTAGGAAAAGTGAATAGATGTTAGGTTAGCAGGGACATAAAAGGGTATGCGAACAGAACTGGGTCTATATTTTGTCTCCTGTTTCCTCATTGACTGGATCAGCAGGGATATTCCTGTGAGGGCACGTGGCTCTTTACAATACTACCCCTAGGGATCTGTTCACTTTAGTTCCCAAATAAATAGGAATCCGAGATGGAAGGAAAAACAGTTCTTCTGGATTCCTTTTTTTCAATAACTGATTTAGTAAAGTATGTATTTTATCATTTAATCTTTTTATACCTTTGCACTTTTTTTCTCTTCAAAATATCTAACATCAAAAATGAAAGTACATGGGATAAAAGGGATCAAATATATGGTGACAGAAGGAACTCTAACTATGGGCAGTGAATGTACAATGCGATATAAATATGACACTTGAATTGTATACATGAAACTTACTGGATTTCATTAACCAATATCACCATAATAAAAATTAATTATTATTTTTTAAAATATCATATACTGTTAAAAAAAAAAAAACCCGAAAGTACAGAAAGTACCACCTTGGAGAAAGGAAAAGCATGCTTGAACTGGTTAGATTACCAGAGGGGATCTCACATTGTAATCGAGTCTCCATCTCTACCGGAGGCTGGTCCATAAGAGGAAATGAAATAAAGAGTAAAAGAGATTTAGACTGGACATAATAAAAGAGCTGGGGCTCAAAGGTTTTTAAATATTGGCAGGAGGTCTTAACTATCCCTGGGTTCACATTTGTCAAAGGTGGTTTGGTGCAGCCATTGCTATAGGTGAGATATTGGACCAAGTGGCTATAACTATGCATAAGGACCTCTGAGTCTAAATTTTCAATATTTTCTTGATTCTTTTAAGAGACCTTTAAATTACATGAATTATTTTTAATGAAGCATTGAAAATTAATTTAGAAGGTTTTTTAAAATGTTGCCCGTTAAACTACCAGCTCTGAAGTAATAAAGACTGAAATTTTCTTTGGCACCATCTTTTACTGACAAATAAGGAAACAAAGAGCTGGCAGAAGCAGTGCCATTCACAAAGCAATGGGAAAGCCTTGAGTTCTGCTTGACTGGTGGTCAAGGGCAGGCCCCAGTCCTGTATCACCAAGGAATGTTGAGGGGAGCAACCGTTGTGAATCGCCTGTGAGATTCGTCCCCGAGCCTTTGGTCTCTGAGCTTTTGGAAAGCAGAGGCATGTTTTCTATCAGATTCTACTTACACACATATATCTCTTCTCTTCTAGTGTGGGAAGATTTTTAAGTGGGTTTATTTTTCCAACTTTATTGTAAAATAGATTCTTCAACCCTCCTTCTATCCCTCCCACTTTCAAAACTTATTTAAAATAAAAACAACTTTATTGAGATATATAATTCATATACCATACAATTCACTCATTCACAATGTGCAGGGTTTTTTGTATGTTCACAACGTTGTGCGACCATCAGCACAATCAATTTTAAGACATTTTCATTATCCCAAAAGAAACCCTGTACCCATTACCAGTTAGACAATCACTAATCTACTTTCTGTCTCAAGATTTACTTTTTTGGGGACATTTCTTCTAAGTGAAATGATACAACATGCAGTTTTGTGGTTTGTTTTTGTTTTTTGTTGTTTGTTTTTTAGTAAGTGGCTTCTTTTACTTAATGTTTTCGATGTTCATCTATGTTGTAGCATGTATCAGTGCCTTGTTCCTTTTTATTGCCAAATAATATTCCATTGTATGGATATATCACATTTTAAAATCAGCTATACCAGGTGACTATAACAAAGGGCACATTGCTAGATGAATATGAACAGAAATAGGCAGGGTCAAATCACAAAGGGTGTGAAGTTAAGGATTTGGAAAATGGGAAACCAATAATGCCAAAATGGTGCAGTTACCTTGGCAGCCAGTTTGGCAGTTTCATACAAAACTAAGCATACTCTTACTCTTATACATGTGTAAGTAGAATCTGATATGAAACACACCTCTGCCTTCCACAAGCTCAGAGACCAAAGGCTTGAGGACAAATCTCACAGACAATTCACAATGGCTATGCCCCTCATGATCCAGCAGGCATGCTCCTTAGTATTTGCCTAAATGAATTGAAAACATATGTGCACAAAAATCTGCACATGAATGTTCATAGAAGCTTTATTCATAATTGCCAAAACTTAGAAGCAACCAAGATGTCCTTCAGTGGGTAAATGGATAAATAGATTGTAGTACATCTAGATAACAGAATATTTTTCAGCACATAAAAGAAAGCACATGAAAAGACATGGATAAACCTTAAATGCATATTACTGAGTGAAAGAAGCCAATCTGAAAAGTCTACATACCATATGATTCCAACTACAGTTGACCCTTGAACAACACAAATTTGAATTGTACAGATCCACTTATATGTGAATTTTTTCAATAAATATTTTCCTTATGATTTTGTTAACATTTTTTTCTAGCTTACATTATTATAAGAATGCATTATATAATATAAAATATGTGTTAATCAACTTTATGTTATTGATATGGCTTCTGGTCAGTGATAGGCTCTTAGTAGTTAAATTTCGGGGAGTCAAAAGTTATACACAACTGTGGGGGGTCAGTGCCTTTATCCCTTGTATTTTTAATGAATCAACTGTATATGACATTCTGGAAATGCAAAATGGTGGAGACAATAAGATTAGTGGTTGGTAGGGTGAGCCAGGAGGGAGGGATGAATAGGAAAGTATGGAGGACTTTTAGGGCAGTAAAACTATTCTGTATGATACTATAATGGTGATTACCTGTCCTTATGCATTTGTCAACCCAGAGTGTATAACATCAGAGTGAACCTTAATGAAAACTATGGGCTTTTGGTGATAATGATGTGTCAATGTAAGTTCAACAATTGAAACATATGGAGGCTGTGGCAAAGGATATTGCTAGTAGGGGAGTCTGGGAGAAGGGAGATAAATGGGAACTCTGTATTTTCTGTTCAATTTTGCTGTGAACCTAACTAAAACTGCTCTAAAAATGAATTTTTAAAAGTATTATCAGTTTCCCATTGTTCAAATCTTTAACTTTATGCTTCCATGATTTGACCCTGGATATTTCTAATCATTTCACATTTCAGTGCACCCTTTGTTACAGTCACTGGTATAGCTGTTTTGTGAATATGCCATCTATTTTATTCTCTCTTCTTGACCACCTTGCCTCTACAACTCTGCTGACACAGTTCCATCTACCTGGAGCGCACTTCCTCTTGTATCTGAAAATCCTCACCATCTTTCAAGATTCAGTGTAGATGTCACTTCCTCCATGAAGTGTTCTTCAAAGAGAATAAATATCACCCGCCCTATTACTCTCATGCCACTTGGTACCACTAGTTTCCTAGAAGTAAGAACAAAAGCTCCTTCATCTCTGAATCTTTAGTGCCCCACAGAGTCCTTTGCACATTAAATGTTTTTATTAAATTGGCTAGCTGGAAAGGCATTTCTCAAACTGAAGTCTGATTAAATTCTAATATACTTCAGGAGTCTGAATTCTCTAAACAAATTTTTAGATCTATTCTCATTTTAATGATAATTCTGAATCACTTGGATCCACATTATAATCACGTTGCACTGCACCATTTCAGTGCCTATACTTGTGTTTGAGAAACACTGGACTAAAACATTCCTCAGAATGTATGTAACCTTCTGATCGTAAAGTAGTGCAGCTGTAAGTGATCATTCCATCTTTGGAAAATACAATTGGTTTTACCCAGCAGCACCTTAACCAGCAGGATAAGATACTTCTTAGTTACTTCCTGTTGGTAGATAGAAGAGATAGTTAAGAATGGTTTTATTTGTATTCACTTCTATGTGTCGGGGGAACGGTGCGGGGAGGAAAGAAGGGGAGGGAAAAAAGAAAAACTAGAGGGCCCCCTAGACATTAGTAATAAAGTTTTGAAAGGATGGTGTAAGGATTTGGCCAGGGGTTGAATTTTCTTTCTGACTTTTTCTCAGTTTCATCATTATGACCTATTTCAGTGAACTATGGAAATGGTTGAGCCCTTGAAATCAGCAGGTCTCCAAAAGTTATTGTATTAATTCAGATTTGATAGTGCCCTTCCACTAAGTTAGGTCACCTCAGGCCCTTAATGAAAGAAGAGGGAATATGATAAATGAATCTCTCAATCTGGATTTCAGAGTACCATTGAAAAGCCTGATAAAAATCTTCCAAATCCTAATTTGTTAAAAGAAGCTTTTCACATGTACAGTAATTGATACAAGCAAGTCATAAGCAGGTTAAAAAATCTTCAGCTTTCTCTTTTACTGTTGCACTTGATTTTTCACCTTCCAAAGCAACTCGTTTTTATCAAGTTTGTTCAAACAAATCTAGATCCTTCACTTGCTTCTTTGAACACACAGCTGTTTGCTTCTCAATGAGGTTGATTATTGCTGGCATCTTGAGAAGAATATGAAGATGCAAATGGCCAGGTGTTATCATTATCATTGCACAAAGTAAAAGTCATTGAGTTATGTTTCTAAGCGGGCTTGGATTTACTATGTTCATTTCCCTGAAGCTGTTCATGGGTATCTCTTAGTCTACCTCTTGTAGTCTGTGGTGAGTACTTTCTGAAAATGGAGGTGAGGGAATTCAGAAATCAATATCGTATTTTATAAAAGCCATTTAATATGCTTGTTTTTGAGGAGGCGACAAGATGATGATGAATGTGTGCCCTTGTCAGGGGACAAGTGTATGCCATCTTTTAGACAAAAGGTGAATTAGGATCTTAGAATCTTGTGGCTCAAATAAGTTTCCAGTGAAGCAATAACAGCGTTTCATCTGGATAAAGAAAAATACAGAGAGAGAGAGAGAAGGCAAGCAAGCAATCCAAAAAAAACAAAACAAAACAAAAAACCCTAAATCAAAACCAAGAGTGGGTGGGATAACTGAGATTTTGTTGCTTAATCAGAAACTAAAGAATAGTAGTGGATGTCCTAGAGCCCAAGGTTTTAGTTCATAATGAACTCAGTCAATAGTTATGAAATATTCTCAGTGTATAACCCCTTCACATGAGCAACTACTGTGCTTACTCACCTTTTTTTTTTTAATAGGTTGGCAGATGTCTAAAGATGACTTAGCTCTTTGGGAAAGTCATATAGATATAGATATAGATATAGATATAGATATTATAAGAATCACGCTATATACCAGGCTATTGTTCCAATTAAAATTGTAATTAGAAGGAAAAATTATTGGGTTTAATTTTTTCCTTTGTTATAATGTTAATTATAAAATTGATTTTTGAATCCTTTATAAAACATATGCAGTCTTAAATTTCTTTGTTTTGGCAAATCTAACTTTCCTGGCTTTATACTGATACACGTAGAACTGACATAGAGGTATTCTACAATTTTAAAGAACATTTCAGTTTTCATATTATATCAGAATGCTTTTGGCTGCAGATACAGAAATTCCCAACTCGACTGGCTTAAACATAGCAAATACATCATTACACATAACAAAAAGTCCAGCACTAGTTAATTTTTTGACTCCATGTCATCATTCAAGACCCAAATTCTTTTCATCTTTCTGCTCTGCTAGCCTCAGCTATTTGGCCTCATCCTCTGGTCCCTCATGGTTTCAAGTTGGCTACAGCAACTCTAAAGTGTCATATCTTTACCATAGCCAGAGGCAAAACATATTCTTAGAATCTTCCAGCAGATTTTTCTTTACACCTCATTATCCAGGTTGGTCATATGCCCATACTTAAACCATTTAAGGCAAGGGAAGATGTCCACCACGATTCACTTAGACCAGTGAAGACCTTAGCCTGAATCACATCAGTGGTGGTTAGGGCCAACGGGAAGGTAGATATCTGAATGAAATTAGAGTGTGATTTGCAAGAAAGAATGGGAGAATGCCAATGAGATGTACAAAACAAAATCTGACAAACAGGCATCCCTAAAGCTCAAACTAAGAACCCTTTATGTAGGATCTTTGAATTCTCTGCCTGTGTCAATTGCAGAGAATGCAGCTATATCCTCTGACTACATGTATTCATTTTATTCTTCATAGGAATCTGGTCAGGGCTGACCCCCAGCCTGGAGACTAGGATCCAGTACAGTCTTGAGAAGTCAGCTATCCAGCATGGTAGGAGCTAGGAGGAAGGAGGATTAATTGGAGGCTAGCAGAGCCCCCAGGAAATGGGAGCAGAGCTGTAAATCCCCAAAGAACAGGTTTGAACAAGAGTGTGACAAATCTAGGCCGTGTATGTGAGGTCTAAGAGAGATCGGGTTGCATGGAACATAATGGCAGGGCACTTTGAGAAATGAAGAGTAGATGCAATAAGTGTTCCAACTCTGCCAGTCCAGTACCTGGAAAACAGGGTCATAAGTGGGCCCAGAGTCAGCTCACTGGGTACAGTGCGGGCTCTTAAGATGCTGACCTTCCCACTGGCTCTTTTTGGTTCTTAGGTGCACTTCGGGTGGTGTTGGTAGAGCATGCAGTTAAATGGATGCTCATTTGGAAAGTAGTAAGGAAGCTCAGGCAGGGCAAGAATTTGCATACATGGAACATTAAGTTGTGGTTTTGTTTATGTAATAACATGCCCTTGGCTTTTATGGAGGGTCAGTATAAGAAAGAGCCATAAGATTTCTCCATTGAATACAAAACTTGTCCATTCTGCTCTTCACTTTTCTCCTAGGTTTTCACATGACTTGTTCCTTTGGGTCTTCTCCTCTGAGAGCTTTTCCCTGAGCCCTCATCCCTGGCTCTCAATCCCACCACCATCCCTGCCTTCCTTCTTTTTCTTCATAACCCTTATTGGTGCTGCAAGATTTATTTACTCTTTTTTTGTCTTTCTCTCCGACCAGAAGCTGGCTTCATGAATATGGGAACTTGCTTTCTTGTTCATGCTATATTATCTCCAGTACTGAGAACATACTTTTTTCTATGCATTTGTATATTTAGTATACATATTTAAATCTGTAAGCTTAGTTTGTTAATAGTAAGAGAAGTTATGTGTGTGGGCATTTTTACATACATAAATGGAATGATACTGGTTCTATTAGTTTCTTTTGCTCTTCCAGAGCATGATTTTTAGTGGTTATGCAACTACTTTGAAATATATAAAACACCATAAAGTGTACCATGAAAATATCATTGTTTCTTGTTTAAGAAGTTGGCAGTTTGCTTTAACACATTTTGATTTCCCTTTTTATGTAGGGGACATGGTTTCAAAGTACCGAGAACCTTTGATCCACACCTTCCTGAGGGGAGTGAGAGATCCAGACAGTGCTCACAGGGCCAGCAGCTTATCCAACCTTGGGGAGCTGTGCCAGAGGCTGGACTTTCTGCTGGGCTCCGTGGTTCATGAGGTACTGCATGTCAATTCTTTTCTCTAAAGCTTGACTTCACTTGGACCTATGGTATAGCTTTGGATTGAGAGTCAGGAGACCTGTGTTATTTTTCAATATTGGTTAAGTCCTTTAACCTCTGTCGGCTTCACTAGTCTGACATGTATATCGAAAGTTATATTGTAAGAATTTTTTAATTCTTATTTAAGGAAGTCATCTTATCCTACATTAAGCAATAAAAAAGGATTTATTATGAAGATTCCAAAGTAACTAACAGAATTGCAGAAACTTTGAGGAAGGGCAGATGAAACTCTGCCTGAGTCTCTGGGCCACCTGTGAGCCCCATCTCTGTTCACAGAACAATCTCAGGCAAATACTCTAATTGGTCCTCTTTGGTCGCACATGCTCTGTATTCAGGGGGACAGAGTCATTTACCAGAAAAGACTATGTACTGGTCACTTTACACCCAGTGCCTGGTCCATAGTAGGTAAGGGAGCAGCCAGAGTAACAGCTGTACCAAGTGTTGGCGCAGGATGCTCCTGATTCTAGAGTTTATGATCTAATGAAGCGCGGATCTTGTCACACACTTGTGTGTTGCTCCATGAATATCTTGCTCTAGCCCCTTAAATTTTATGTTTGCCCTAGTGTTCTTTAGTCATCAGTATATTAATATGTATCTTGAGCACCTACTACATGCTAGCGTGTTGCTATTTAGAAATGATGATAGACAGAAAGGGCAAGTTAATATATGGCCAGGAGTCTTTTTCTGACCAATGCACTTGACCAGCTCTAATCTTTTTTGGAAGAAGATGGCTTATAAATTATAAATATATAGATAAAATAGTTTATGTTACCTTTTTATTTATGAGGGACCAGATTTCTCATACAAAGCATGTAACTTTATAAGAACAAAAACTTAGACAACCGTAATAGTGGTTTCTTTTACAATATTCAGTATTCTAGGGCTGACCATATTGAACATCAAATCCTAAGAAGTACCTACTGAGAAGGAATTTTATTCAATGTCTAGTGATTGTACCTTATCAACAAGCACAGAGACACACTCATCGATGTATACATACACTTGAATTTATGATATTTCCTAGTTCCTGAGCTTTATTTATATGCTTTGTTTTATTGATTATAAAGGCTACTCTTATCATTAAATTCCAACTTAGGATTTTTAGGGAAGTTATTTATCAGTCATTTCCTCTCCTTTAACTCTTCCTCGGACATACTCCTATGCCTGTTTTTTTTTTTTTCTTTCCTTGGAAACAATGGTTATTATTGACTTAAAATCTTCAATTGCTCTAATGTACATGAACCATTAGGCACTTGGTCTTTGTTTGCTTTAGATGGCACTTAGCAAATCTCTTATTCTTTAATAATATTAACTTATAACACTTAAGAGAGAGCCTTTGTGGGAGTATTTAGTTATAGAAGCTAAAGATTTCAGCCTATTAAAACTTCTCTGGGTCAAATATTGAAATGATTCCCACATTTTTTCTCTGTTTACTTGGTTTCTTCGTGCGACTCAACCTAAACTGAACCATAAACCATGAACTGAACCATGACTTGGGTCATGATCTGAACCAAGCCCAAATATTATTATTTTTAATAACAGCTTTATTGAGATAAAATTCACATACCATACAATACACCCATTTAAAGAGTACAATTCTATGGTTTTAGTATATTCACAGAGTTGTGTAAGCATCACAATTAAAAAAAAAAAAAACATAGCTATGAACTGAATAATAAAAATTTCCTCCATATCTTCAAATAGATCAATTTGGACTTGGCAGGATCATATACATTTTCTAAAAGCAAAGAACCTAGACAGTGTCTGAACATCATGATCTTCCCAGAACCCCAAAACTGAGACTCTGTTTCTTTTTGAGCCCCTAGGTTCTTCTCTCCTTTCTCTCTTCAGGGAAATTGTAGCATGTCAGCAGCATATGATTACCTGTTGAAAGTGTGGGAGAAATTTCTTGGTTTGGCTAATTAGAAAGATTAAGCCAAAGCAGGTTTTGTAGCATTCAAGAAGTGTCTTCTTTCTGGAGGCCCACCTGACCTGTTGAAAGAGAACCAAAGAGGCTCAGCTCCACCACCTACTGACCTGTGTTCACTTGAGAAGATAACTTAGACTCAGCTCTATTTCCTGACCGAGAAAATGGAATTAAAGTACCTACGATGCAGGATCGTTAAAAAGATCTAACGTTTATGTGGAAAATAAGAAAAAGTAGAGGAAGCTAAGGGTGATCAGGTTTGAACTTTTAGGCGAAGGGGAGGTTGCAGTAAATCATGTATTCAAGCCCTATTGAGAAGGTGACATGTCAGTAAAGAAATTTTAGTTTTCTATTTTAAGATCTTTCTTTAAGGAACATTTTGGTCATTTAAAGGGGGCTGAGGATGACAGTGATGAGGATGAGGAACAAGGAAATGGGAAGAACAGGGGCAACCAGTGTCCTTCATATGTTCCCAGTTGTACATTTACCAAACACCTGCAATGTGACAGGCCTTTTGTTAGGTGCCAGGAATTAAACACCCTATAAGATACCACCTTGCCTTCTAGGCCTGGACAACTTGGTAGAAGACGCAGACATCAATGATTACAATTACAGTCCATTATGTGTGCTGTGGGAGCACATTTTAGGAGCCCCTCAGTTAGGTTTGGGTACTGAAGAAGATATGATGGAGGAACAGACCCTTGGAGGTAAATCTGAAGAACAAGAATAATATTTGGGTATCCCAGAAAGGCAGAGGTGAGAATTTCAGCAGAGGGAACAGCTTATGTAAAGGCACTCTGGTGCGGGAGAGCCTGACAGGTTTGAAGAAGTATAGGAAGATCCAAAAGGTTAGAGTGGGAAGTTCGTTGGTGGCAGAGCTGGGGCAAAAAATAAAAGAGGCAGCAGGGGCCACATCATGAAGTACTTCATTAGCTTTATGACTTCCTGGCTCATAGCAAGAATCAAGCATTGCTTATAAAGCCTTCAGAAATGCAATATGAATAGGTAGTAGACTATTTACTTACCATGGGTGCTAACACAGAGCCTACCTTTTATTTCAACTTTAAAATCAATGTGTGGAGCTGCTGCTGTGGGGGCATCCACCTGGCAAACCCCTTGTCCAGTGACCCTTCCCCACTTCTAGAGATCTGGACTTTCTGTAACATCAATACCAGTAGTGTTTATAATCATTAACAAATTGCGAGCACAAGAAGGGCAGAATCAGTATTTACCCTTGCACCCCATAGCACCTATCACAGTACTTGGCACTTAGTGAGTACTCAGTAAATGTTTGTTGATTAATATTGAAGAGAAAGAGGAGCAAGGCTTATTTTAGAAGACTAGTTTTTACATATCTTTAAAATAGTAATAATAAAAATAAATAAATAAAACAGTAATAATAGCAAGCACTTAGTACTCTTCTGAGTGCCTTACGTATGTCAGCTAGTCCAATCCTCACAGAAGGAACTGAGGTACGGAGAAATAAGTTGCCAAAGTCATGCCAAGAGGAAGTGGCAAGTCTAGGATTTGAATGCAGGCAGTAGGTTCCCGAATCCATGCACTTAACTACTCACCTATATTTTCTCTCAATAAATATTTTCAGTTCATTTATAAGATTGCTTTTTTGGCCTTGAAAAGGAAGAGACTTGCCATGTGAGAAAAGCTACTGACAGGAAGGGTCATGTAGCTCCGTACTAATAGCATTTGCTTTTGGCAATTAAACTTCAGAAGGCAATATATTCCCTCCGATTTGAAAAACCAGGTGTTTCTATCCCACATAATTTCTGTCTCTTCTTTTTAGTTGTTTCTTCTTATGTATCATCCCACGCTTGCCATGTCATCAGTGCCAAACCAGCTGCCTTGGGTGGACTACAAGTTCAAACATGATTGGACACCCGACAGTCTTAGTAGTTCAGCCATTGAGTCCTCCTATAGTCAGACTGCTCTTGTTCATTTGTATTGAAAAAGTGGCATTATTTGGCCTGGCTTCTAAGTAGTTCTTCATTTGTTCATTCATTAAACAAGTATTTATTGAACACTTACTCTGTGACAGTTATGGGGCTACAACCAAACCATGTGCTAGGTGGTGGGGATCCAGCTCTAAACACAACAAAGTTCTTGCTCATGGAACTGACATTCTAGAGAGGAGAGTTAGGTAACAAACAAGCAAACAAGTAAATAAATGTATACTGTGGTCAGAGGGAGTAAGTGCTAATCAGATAAATCTAGTAAGGTAAGGGGCAGGAAGGGAGTTTGTATGTGAACTTAGATGAACAAGAAAAGCTTCAGTGATGAGTGATATTTGAGCAAAGATCTGAAGGAAATACCTGGGGAGAGAGCGTTCTAGGCAGAAGGAGCAGAAATACAGAGGCCCTGAAGCAGGTGCACACTTGACTTGCCAAACAGCAAGGCAACTGTAGCTTGAGTGAAGAGGGTAAGGGGAGGTATTGGAGGTGGTGGCAGTCCAAGTGGAGCCTTGGAAGGACTTTGGCTTTTACTGCGAGTGAGATGGGAAGCCAGAGCAGAATAAAACAATCTAATTTATTTTAAAAGATTATTGTATCCTCTTCTATGACAGTTCCTTCAGTGTCCCATGAAAGCTCTGGAAATCTTTTGCAGTCTTAAAAATGCTTAGCCCCAGTGTGCACTGGTGGAGAAGGAGGTTTAACTTTGGGCACATTGAAGGACTTCTTCATGAGCATTTGTCATGTGCCAGGTATATTAGAAGACACAGAAAAGGACCCAATCTCTTCCCCCAGGGATATCTCAGTGGAGTGTGAAATACTGAGGAATAAATAAGTGGACTAGAGTGATGTCATAGAACAAGCACAAGGTGCTGAAGGAACATGGAGCTGGGACTCTTAGTTAGACTTGTCAGGGCAACAAGGATGTTACATTGATCAAGTGTTGGCCAGGCAGAGAAAGAGGAGAAGCATAATCTAACATGATCTGATCTAGGGATCATTGCTATAGCCCATGGGCATCTGAAGAAATCTGTCCTACCTGCTAGGTGGTCCAGATTTGTGGGTATTCGTGCTGTGACAGTGCATGCTGGCAAAGAAGGATAGGATCAGCTCTTTCACATTCTCTGTACTAGGAATTCAGGTTTTTCCTCTCTATTGGTGTCGAGATTTAACTTGTTTGGAGAGCATTTTTATTTTTCCCAATTTCTTCTTCTTGTCAAGAGCTGTGTTCCTTGAAGACAAATCTAGATAGGCTCTTTCATCTTTACCACTCTCTCTGAGAAGTAGATATGATTTAAGTGAACTGCACTGAGAGGCCCATCCTCAGTACAGCAAATAAGATATGCCCTAGGTGACAAGTGAAGAAGCAATCCACTTTAAATATATGTCCACAAACCTGAGCTTTGAGGTCTGATGCAAAGCTATTGCCTCTGGTCTAGCCGAATAATCCAAATTGATTACCAATTTTCCACAATCAGTGAGGTTTTCTAAGTAGCAGGGCATGTGCACTTTGAGGGTACATAGACTACTGAGGTGAGGACTCAGGTAGATGTCCTGGGAAACCTCGAGGAAGCTAAAGTAGCCACCACAGTTCTCTTTCATGGCAGGTTAAATGAGCAAAGTGAGCATGTTTGAATTAGAGGCCATATTGCCTTTGCTGTTAAGATTTCTTAGTTTACAAAATAGAAGGACAGATGGTCCAGTTTCAGACAAGTTAGTATACTGACTGAATTTTAAGGAAGCATCAGGGAAAGGGATGAAGATTGAAAAGAAAATTGAAATCATGTGTTCTCGATACATACCTCGAATCTGGTACCTCTCTTCTGGAATTTTCCAAGGGAGTGTGTGTGTGTGTGTGTGTGTGTGTGTGTGTGTGTGTGTGTGTTTGTGTGTGTAATCTTGCCACTTGTATTATCTTTATTTATATAGTTCTAATTATGCTTGGTGTGTGCCAGCTGTTTGAGGAGTGATGTTTTCCTTATTTATGTTGGCTTCTATCAAGTGTTAAATTACTTAAACTGACCTTTAGTGTTTCCAAAGCAATCATCATCTTTCTCTCTGTACGGCTTTCAGAAGTCGATATGATTTACGTAATTTAGCCAATGAAGAAAAAGCCTTACATAGTATGGCTTATTAAAATAGGTACATCGACCCGTAGGGCAGGCAACATAAAGATCACATAGAATGGGTTTCTGCCCTCTGGGAGGACTTAGAAACGGAATAGAAATATTACACCAATTCATAAATTAGTAAAGACCTTACATCATAGATGATGACCTTACATCATCTATCTGTCTATTCAACAATGCTTTTAGGGGTGGAAGGCAGTGTTGAGTATGTCCTTGGGATTGGAGGTGAGAGAGACTAGCCATGGGAGTGACTTGTTCAGACTGAACAGATGAGAGTGGCCCTGCTTCTAGTATTTGACGAGGGGTCTATCCCACCAGCCTGCGATAGAGCAACATTACAAGTTGGTTACGGGAGCGTGACCTGAAAAGAAGGCTGTTCTTATCTCTAGATATCTGCAAGATCATATTAAAATTCTGATGCTTTAAAAATATTTTGCATAACCAACCATTACACATTTGGTTTTTGTGGCAGAAGTATTGAGGAAGGTTCATGACCACTTTTCTGTTCACAGGACCCTTGCTGATTGTCCTGGGTGGCTGCTTGCAGATGGGCTCGAGTCTGGTGCATAATCACTAACAGCCTGTAGCAAGCAGGAAACCATTCCTTCTGATCTCAGCAAGGCTTATAATAACCAGCTCTTCTCTAGTCATACCCTCAAGGTGGCATGGGGATTCAAGAACTAGCTTTGTGGGGGAAGCCCTTTTCTAGCCAGGACACCTCTGCCTGTCCCAATTTTGGAATAAATGTCTGAGAGTTAGAGCTGGCCTGACACTGAGAGCTGAGACAGAGGTGTGGTCCACTCAGCATAGTGAAACAGAATAGAGGTGGCAGAGCTGGACGCCATCAGGGTTTTAGGCCAGGAAGCCTTGGTGGAATGAAATGTGGAAACAGAAAGGCTTGGGAGCATCTGCACATTACCTGGCCTGTGCTGGCTTTCACGCTTTAGTTATCAGACTGAATAAGCTGAACTTTCATGTGTCAAGAAGGACTCAGACCTAGCTGTAACTTGTTTCTCTGATTTCAGCTCTTACCTTGTAAATACTAAGCCTGCAAGTGGAGGTAGCTATTATATTGTTGCCTGTTTGGAGGTTGCCCAAGGAATTCCTCCTAGGACTGAATTACCTCCGTCAGAGACATGGAAACCACTGGATGGCCTTGAGTCAGGGTGTCCCAGGTCAAAAGCAGAAGCAGCTTGCTGGATCTTATTGAAAAATGGCCCCCAAAGAGTTGAGCTTTTCTGGGATTTCCCTTCACTTGCAAACTGATAGTTTTTCTAATCGATGTACAACTTGATTAAATGCCAGTGCATCACAGATGCAATTATATTTAAAAACAAGCTACTTCTTCTCATCTCTTTGCCATCACTGATTAATTAAACTCTTTGAACTATGCCCAACTGTTTGAAAGCTGTAGAAAATACAACCTGCATATTTAAAATTTCTGCACAAGTCTGTGTCCTCATTTGTGCCTATATCTTTTAAACCTTTTTAAAAACCATTCTTTAAACACAGGATATATTTATACATGTTTCCAAATACACAATCTGGCTATTTTCTTATCATGATTAGAAATCCCTCCACAGTTAGCAAAGAAATACACTTACATAGTAAATCAAAAACAAAGTATGTGAGAGACCAATTGAATAATTTCAATTTTTGCTGCCATTGTTCACACTTTCAAAATTTTTACTTTTTCTTTTTAAATCTTGCACAAATGCCTCTGAAAATTTTGTTGCTCTTGTTTTTAGAGGTAACTCTTCATTGAGGTTTTAGAATATTTTTGTGCCTACCAGAAGCAGGGTTGGGGGTAAGGTGACTGGTACAGGGTATAGAAAACTCTCATTATATAACATGTAATTATTAGCACCATGTTTTGCAAGTAATGTCCAGTCTTTTCTGTTATAGAGGCATCTTTTAAAGTAAATGAGCACTGAAAGATATATTCTGCAAATGAAGAAGTCCAGGCAGGGAGCCTCAGAAATTGGCCCCTAGTGACTCACATGGGGTGTAAGCTGGATTTGTAGGACTGGGAGGTCTGGACATGCTGAAGAAGATCCATTTGAATGTTTATGTATTTCTCTGACTGTGGGCAGAAATTTTCATCAGTAGCACATCCATACTCACGCCAGGCCTTGAACTCTCAAGCCTGCTTAGCCAGATCTCCATGGTTCTCAGTCCCTAGATGCTGCTGTATTTGGACCATCCTTTCTTCCTTCAATTTGATGTCCCTAAAGGGGGAAAAGTAACAGTTCTTCCCACTTTTGAGTAAATATTTGCAATGGACCATGCTTTTATTATAAAGTCACATGCCACATAATGACATTTTAGTCAACGATGGACCACATATAAGATGGTGGTATACCATACAGCCCAAGTATGTAGTAGGCTTTACCTTTTGGTTTGTGGAGGTATACATTCTTCGATGTTCGCATGACAAAATTGCCTAACGTTGCATTTCTCAGAATGCATCTCCATCATTCACGGCACATGACAGTATACATGTATCCCTTCCCACTCTCTAATTTTTCTCCTGAATTCCAAACCAGATTTTGTCCTTTTTCAGAAAAACCAGACTAAATCAAGATCTCTGCCACTAGAACTCTCCCTCTTTACTGAAAATGAGGAAACTATCCACCCCTCTCTAAGCCAGAATGTTCTCGATGAACATATAGAAAGTAGAACATAGTTGGAAGGCTTTATGTAATTGTGCAATCCTGATTTTTATTGACTTCTTCTCTCACTCTCCTAGGTAACAGCTTGCCTGATTGCTGTGGCTAAAACAGACCACGAAGTTCAAGTGCGCAGAGCTGCCATCCACGTGATTGTGCTGCTACTTCGGGGACTCAGCCAGAAAGCTACAGAGGTAAGTCGGTCTCTTACCATTTGCAGATTCCCTACCTGTTTGGTTTTTGTCTGTTCATTAGTCTCCTTTCACCAGGGCAGGCCTCAAAACTTTTCCCTGGACAGACTCAGGAAAATTGTATTGTTTGCATCTTCAGTAAGAGTCTCTGTTTCTTCTGCAACACACTAATTGCTGCAGAAAAACCAGAGCACAGATTTATAGATTGAAACTCTGAGTCCTGGTATTCTCCTCAGGGGGACAAGTTTCAAGATTAGCTAGCTAGAGCACACTAAGCCTGCCTCTGTAGCCTGAACTATAGTGACTTGTCTTTCTGACTCATAATAGTTTATACTGAATTAGTAAAGGGCCTCATTCAAAATGTTTTCTTTCTGGCTGTGAGTTCAATCCATAAGTTTTTAGTTGCTGCAGAATTAAACTTTCTTCCTCCTCCAAGTAGGTTTGGCTGAATTTCTCCCCAGTGTATGGTCAATACAGGAAGAAAGTATTTATATCCATCTGTGAGCTAAGAATGAGTGACCTCTAAATTAATTTTCTTCTTGATCTTAATGGACACTCGTTCCCAGATGACTTTATAGAGAGAGTTTGCATTAATAATTCACTTATTGGCATCCATGATGCTGATCTATGGCTGGCACATCAGTATTTCAGTGTCGGTGAAGCCATTAGAAGGGTGATTGTTTTGTCAGACACACAGGCTTTATTCATACTAGAATTTTGCCATATCATGTTTCTTACACCATTTTTGTACAAGCATGGACTCATTAGTTATCCCCTAACTATTATCTAGGACCTTGAAGGGAGTGAGGGATGTACAGATCATAACTCGATAACTCAGACAATTAAATAAATTGCTATAGGGTACACACTGTTCTTGAGAATCTGTTGTACAAGAGGGAGTTAAGAGTGAGTTTTTTTCAACCACTGTCAAGATCAATAAAACTCTGACAAATAACCATCATTAGATAAGTTGTTAACAATGGGGAACTGGGTGAGGGGTATACAAGAATTCTCTATGCTGTCTTTGCAACTTATCTGTAAATCTAAAATTATTTCAAAATAAAAATTTAAAAATATGAGTTACAATACTTAAATCTACAAAACTTTGTAAGCTCAACACACTACGAGAGAGAGAGTGAAAGAGAGAGAGGGAGAGGGAGAGAGAGAAGCAGAGCAAAATGCCTGGTTAGTAAAACGAAAGAAGAATTAGAAATTCTATCCAGATTTCTCACATCCATGTGTAGCCAATGAAAGCAACACTGCTTGTCTCACCAGTACTACAATAATTTGTGGCCATAGAAGATTTCATCACTTTCAAAAAAGCCATGTGAACAAAAAACCTCTCTCCTACTCTCCAAACCAACTCTAGTCTGCACTCACTGGAATTTACAAATTGTGCTTACTCAGTGAATAAAGAGAAGGAAATAGGATGGGACGAATGTATGATACCTCTTCCTGTGGATCCTTGAGACCAGGTGTGTTAAATCTTGTAATCGTAGGTATGATTATAATCAGGAGCACTTTGATGAGAAGCGGAGGTAACCACAAAGCTTTCAATCTAGGATTTCTCTTTACTGCTCTGTTTTGCCCCCAGGAACAGCTGAAATGAAAATGCCACTTTGTTAATGAAGTTCAGTGTTTTTTTTTTCCATCTAATCACTATTTCTCAAGCTATAGAGTGCCAAAAGATAATCCTAGGTTTCAGTGAATTCTCTGTTGCTCATAGATGTGTCGCAAAGGACCTCTGTGGTTCTGGCAGCTTGAAAAGGAGGCAGAGAGTCAGAGGCAGAGGTTCAAAAGATCAGGTGATAGATTGGAATCAGAGGGAAGACATCAACTCCCAACTCAGGAGGTAGCGTTTTACCTCTTTCCCATTTGAAAGTAGCCAGAATTTTGTTCAGTCAACACAATGTCAGCATTGGAGGGAAATCCTGCCTCCACTTTCTTACTGAAAAACTTGTTTTTTCTGTTCAGCCTTGTTTTGGTCTTATGACCCTATCTGTTTGTTAACTCATCCCCAATATAGCCCAAAGCCTAGGAGAAGCCAGAAGGACCCTCCTTTAAACCTATTCCCATGTACCCTTGCCAAACATAAAGTTTACTAGGGCACCCAGGAGAGGAGCTGTGTTTAGACCTGTGTCCTCTATTGGCCTCAGAGTTAAGAACAGCCCTCAACATAGAGAAGATGAGCTGAGCAACAGAATGAGAAAATTATGCCTAACTCTCCAGCTTTTCCCGAATTAGGTCTTTGCAAGGTGACTTGTTTGTTTATTTAAGTATTGTAAATATTTAGAACATCCATATTTATAAATTCATTCCAAAGACAATAATGAATAATTAGGGCAGTCATGGCTGAGTGGTAGTCTGCCAGACTGGCCTTCCTTCAAATAACAACTGAAAACTCTGGATGTAACATAGTAAGCAGCTACTGGAAGACCCTGGAGTGAGGTCTGAAGCAGGCCGGTTCTTCTTACGGGGAGCCCATGCTTAGAGGAGAGGTGCTATACAACATGAGGTCTCATTTCCTTGGCTCTTAGCACAGAGACAAGTCCATTTGGCAAAGAATACAATGCATTGGGGCACTGGTAGAGAAGTCATAGTCCTTCTGGGCTGTGGAACGAGAAGATTGAATCTGGGGACGCTACAGCTGCCAGAGAGGGCAAATTCTGGAAGGGAAAGACCTAGACAGAGGAGTCCCAAATTCTGTCTGCCTGCATCTCTGGCTGACCCCTGAACCAAACACGATAATTGCATGCTTTAAAAGGCAAAGGGGAAGGGGAAAAGCACTAATTGGAAAAGAGCAGAATCCAGAGTCTCCATAATTTAACATTCATAATGTCCAGGATACAATCCAAAATAATTCAGTATATGAAAAACCAGGAAAATGGAACATATAGTCTCAATAGAAAAGAAAATCAACTGAGGCCAACCCCAAGATAATCCTGACATTGGAATTATCAGGCAAGGATTTTAGACCAGCTATTATATTTATCCTCAATGAAGTAAAAGAGAAGTATGCCTGCAATTCATAAAAAGGATAAGCAATCTCAGTAAAGAAATAGAAACAATTTTTAAAAAACTAAATGGAAGTTCTAGAACTAGAAACTGTAATATCTGAGATTTTTTAAATCGCTGAACAGTATTAAAAGAATAGAGACGACAAAGGAAAGAATAAAAGAATTTGAAGCTAGAGCAATAGAAATTAATGTGAAGAACAAAAACGAAAAAAATAAAAATAAAAATAAAAAGTGAGTGGTTTGGAGTAACCAGGGGTTCTCAGAAACCTAAACCTGTGTTTTCCCTATAAGCAATGGCTCACTATCCACTAATTCAGTGTCGTTGCTGACTTTATAGAACGTAACTCCTGTGAGTAATGAGAATCAACTGTACAATCGGTCTCCTGTACCCTTAGGGGACACAATCCAGGACCGCCAGTGGAGGCCTGAAACCAAGGATAGTGCCGAACCCTATATGTGCTGCTTTTTCCTATACATACACCCCTATGATAAAGTTTAATTTCTGAATTAGGCGCAGTAAGTTATTAACAACTATAATAATAAAATAGAACAATTATAACAATATACAGTAATAAAAGTTATGTGAATGTGGTCTCTCTCTCAAAATAGCTTATTATACTATACTCACCTTTTCACTTATAGGAAGCACTTTACAGCTTCTCTTTAGCATATCTGAATTGCCAGCATCACTACTCTTGTGCTTTGGGGCCATTATTAAGTAAAATAAGGGTGACTTGAACACAAGCACTGTAATACCACGACAGTCGATCTGATAACCAAGACAGCTACTAAGTGGGCAGTTAGCGTCTATAGCATGGACACGCTGGACAAAGGGGTGATTCACATCCAGGATGGTATGGAGCGAGACGACAGGAGAGTTCGTTATGTTACTTAGAATGGTGAGCAATTTAAAACTTATGAATTATTTAGTTCTGGAATTTTTCATTTAATATTTTCAGACCACGTTTGATTGTAGGTAACTGAAACCGCAGAAAGCAAAACCGCCGATAATAGGGGACTACTGTGTATACAATAGGAAATAAAAGTTGATGATCTAGGGTTGACTATAGTTCTAGATTTATCTAGATAACCACTACTGTCGTTTTCTACATAGTTTACAGAAAGCTGACTTCTCAGAAGAACTGTGAAGTACTTGAGCACTTTGCACGTGGGTTTATAGTGGCTACTTATGGCAGCATTTTATATTGAAACTTTTCTCCTTGCTTTTTATTATTAAAAGGTAATTCCCAGAGCTTAGCTTTTCTTCTTTATGATCTCTAATTTTAGATGGCAAAAAAATAATTAATCTATTCTCTACTCTGTCTAGTGGGAGATAAGTAGTAGGCTTTAGAATTCATTCTTTCAAGATGATAAACAAGTCTTGACACCAGATCATATCTTCAAAAATAAGCAAAACCTGGAAGCATCTTCATGGGGAGGAGTTTGGGATTAATTATTAATTGATGGCTGAGTCAGGTTCTGAGCCAAACTCAGGCCTCCACCCAGGAGTGATTTTTAATTCCTTCTTTTGAGTCCAGTGTTGGACTCTGATGGCAGAAGACTCTTCCTAATAACATTACGAATAGTAGTTTCACTAACGTTTGTGCAGCTGAGAGAGAAGACAAACCCTGGCTAAAAAAAAAAAAAATGATTTGTGTTTGACGTTATGTTTTTTAATTACAGCAGTTATACGTGGTCCATCCAAAAGGTTTAGTGTGTGTGTCCTAGGTTCACCTTGTGCCTGTCTGTCCAGACTGGGAACTAGGACCTGAGGAGGATGTGATACTTAATCTCTGACATAGCACAAATGGCAAGTTATAAATAAATGGACAGACTAAATGGAAACTTCCTTTTATTGGTTTTGTCTCATCCTGAAAGTTATTTTGACAACATTTGGTATGTTTTTGTGCTATCAATATAGCAAACAGTCCCAGTTTCCTTCCCAGAGCTAGTTTCACAGACACTACTCCTTTTTAACAAATTGATGGCTCCATGTGAGAAGCAAATGAAAAGAACATTTATATAAAAATGACAAGGATCCAGGTAATAATTATTCCTCTGTAAACTGAAAAGTGCTTGGGAGAGCCCTTCCAGGACTAAAATTAAAGAGCACCTCCCCTTCCTGAGAATGAGGAGCTTGCGGCCAGTTGATCGAGGCGGGAATTCTGTTCATCGTCTTCTGCTGCTGGCCAGGGCTTGGGTGTTTACAGTACTGACATGATTCATAAAAGGCATTTAATAAGATTTAAGCATTTGTTGGACATTATTTACACTGTCAGAGGCATAAAGAGACTTTAAAATATATTGTAAGTTTGTAATTTTTAATTTTTATTTTTTTATTAAGGTTTATTGGGATAACATTGGTTAACACAATCATAATTTTCAGGCGTACATTATCATTTGACTCTGTATATTCTATTGTGTGTTCACCACCCAAAGTCCAGTTTCCTTCAGCTACCATATATTTGATCCCCTTTACCCACTTCACCCTCCCCCTAACCCCCTATGTTTGACCCCGTTTACCCCATCTATTTCCCCCCTCCTCCCCCACCCCACTAGTAATCACTACTCTGTAGTCCTCTGGTACCCACTAGTCTATAGTCCATGGCCATGAGTCTCTGTTTATTTGTCCTGCTCATTTGTTGCTTTTAGGTTTATATCCCACATATAAGTGATATCATGTGATTTTCAACTTTTTCTGTCTGGCTTATTTCGCTTAGCATGATTATCTCAAGTTACATCCATGTTGTCGCAAATGGCAGTATTTCATCTCTTCTTAGGGCTGAGTAGTATTACATTATATATATGTAACACAGC
>NW_006434825.1:12636678-12669096 GCF_000325575.1 Pteropus alecto
TGATCATGGTGTATAATCTTTTTAATATGTTGCTGTATTCGGTTCGCTAGTATCTTATTTAGGATTTTTGTGTCTGTGTTCATGAGAGATATTGGTCTGTAGTTTTCTTTTTTTGTGTTATCCTTACCACGTTTTGGTATCAGAGTAATATTGGCCTCATAAAATGAGTTGGGAAGTATTGTCTCCTCTTCAATTTTTTAGAAGAGTTTGAGGAGAATAGGTATTAAATCTTCTTTGAATGTTAGGTAGAATTCACTGGTAAAGCCATCTGGTCCTGGACTTTTACTTTTTGGTAGATTTTTGATGATTGTTTCAATTTCCATGCTGCTGATCGGTCTATTTAGATTTTCCAGTTCTTCTTGATTCAGTCTAGGAAGGTTGTATTTTTCTAAGTACTGGTCCATTGCTTCTAGGTTATTAAATTTGGTGTTATATACTTTTTCATGGTATTCTTGTATGATCCTTTGTATTCCTGCAACATCAGTCGTAATTTCCCCTCTTTCATCCCTGATTTTGTTTATTTGTGTCCTTTGTAAGTTTATAAATTATCTCTCTCCTCTAAACACTTCCCTCTTTACTTACTCTTAGACATCCCACTTGCTGTTGCTCCATTTCAGGCTTAGAAGTAAAAAGTCCCCTTAGGCCCTAGGGTTGATGTAACAAAGGCCACGAACTGGGTGGCTTAAACAACAACAATGTACTGCTTCATAGTTCCAGGGACTGGAAGTCCAATGCCAAGGTGACGACAGGACCGTGTTCTGTAGGGGAATTATTCTGTGCCTCTCCCTAACTTCCAGTGGTTTGTTGGAAGTCTTTGGCATTTCCTGGCTTATAGCTGCATAACTCCAGTCTCTGCCTTCGTTGTCACATGTGTGCTGTGTGTCAATGCCTTTATGTAGCTTTCTTCTTATAAGGACACCAGTCATAATGGATTAGGGGCCCACCCTACTCCACTATGACCTTAACATTGCAACAACCCTGTTCCCCAGTAAGGTCACATTCTGAAGTACTAGGGGTTAGAACCTCAGCACATCTGTTTGAGGGGAGGAGGGGACGCAACTCAACCCATAATAGGTCCCTAAGATTCCATTGTCCTCTCTCTTTTGTGCTTATGCTTCTCTATCTGTTCATTATTGCTGCATCTTGAGAAGAGCCTATTTTGGGCGGGGGGGCATCTCTGTCTCTGTCACACTTTTTTTTAAGTATGTGTACCACATCCCGTAGCCACAGAAGGGCAAGTGGAGCAGTGTTTCTGACATGCTTACCCTGAAAGAAGTGGATTCTGATACTTGAATAGAGAAAATAATGAGGGAGTATAGAATAATTTTTTGGACTATTGGATTTGGTACAAGTTCTGGTCTTGGTTCAAATCTCTTAACCTCTCTGAACCTCATTTTTACATCAGTCCTACCTACTTGACAGAGATGTGGCAAGAATTAGATGGGACAACATGTAAAACCCCTCAAATTGTAAAGAGTTGTAAATATAAAAGACAACAGTGACGATGGTAACTAATAATCGTTATTGTCGTTGTTGTTATTGCTACGATCACCATCACTTTGCTGGGGGTTTTTAATGATTTTTTTTTTAAACCCACCAAAGATAATTTTATATTCAATCTAAATGAATAAGCAATTTATTTCATGACTGGAGCTTTTAGAACCTTATACTTTATCATGCCAGGCTCTCATCATCAGTCATCTCAGATTTTGGAAGACTTTATTACATGGAATCCAGCCTTTTGACTCTGTACAAGGCTCTCATGTTGTATATGCTATCTCGTTCTTCCTCGTGGTAGATACCTGCTCAGCTGGGAAAACATATAAGAACCTAGATGCTTTATAGTTATTGAACCAAAAGTGCTTAACATATATTTGGACTTGATTTGACCTCCAAAACTATTCTTTTCTCCCTCTCTTCCCTACCACTAGGAAGCAGTGGATATCGTACTACAAAATAATAATGCTGTGTGCTTTCGTAAAGCAGGAACTGAGCTAGGCGCATTGCTGTATTATCTCAATTGATTCTCTCAAGAACTCTGAGGGGTAGGTGGTGTTATCCCCATTTTACAGATGACTAAAGGAAGCCCCTTGAGGTTAAGCGAACTGCTCAAGATCGCACTGCTAACAAGTGGCATGGCAGACTTAAACCCAGGCTATGTGTCGCTAAAGCCAGTGCTCTACCTAGCTGTACTGTTACCTAACTTTATTAGACTGCTTATTTTTTAAAAAAAAGGGCAAATCAAGATTATTTTTAAGGCAAAGAATTACACCAATGATGAGTGAAAATACAATAAGCAGTCACCAGTTTAATATCCCTTGCTGAGGAGATTTAAAGTGACATTCTAGTTAAGAGTAGAGATGTGTACAAAATTCCAGTTCCTGTTTAGCCATATACTTTTTCTGTAAATAACAAAGTTCTCAGCACTTCTCCCTGGCAAGGTGTTGCCAAAAAAATTGTGATGACTTTTACACCTGTTTTATATATATTTTGGAAACTTGTCTTATTCTGTTTTGTCTCGAGCCCAACATAATTTGCTATATTTTACTTCTTAAGACCCAGTCAGACCAGAAGTACAACTTTTCAAATGTTCATTCGCATGCATTAAAAACTGAATGTTTAGTCATTAGTCAATGCCTTTTTCCAAGGATCTCTACCTCCCATCAAATACACGATTTGTATATGGGATAGTAACTCAGAATCATGTCCTTAAGTCCCTGAGTTAAAGAGGGTTTACAGTTAGATAACCCTGGACATGATCAAGGGCATTTGGGAGGCATATTTGTCCCAAGATCTGAGCCAGAGTGAGAGAGCAGGGCTGGAAGTGTGTCAGGAGTGGAGCTTGGTACCAGGCTGGAGACAGACCCAACCTGAGAGAACTTAGTGAACAGGAGAAAGAAAGTTAAGGCCGAGTCCAGCAGATGAAGGCCGCTGCTACTGACCCAAAGGGAGGTAAAGTGGGTATACTCTGTTCATCAACAGTACTTTAGCCCCTGCTCCCCCTCACCTTATATTTTTTTCCTCACATAGTTTCTTAGGTTGAGAATTTCATATCCATAAAATTAAACTTTTTAAAGTGTACAATACAAGATTTTTAACATATTCATAAAGTTATGCAAACATCACCACCATCTACTTCCAGAGTATTTTTATTACCCCCCAAAAGAAGCCCTGTACATGTTAGCAATGACTCTTCCATTTCCCGCTGGCAACCACTAATCTACTTTCTATTAATTTGCCTTTTCTAGACTTTTAATATAAAATGAATTTATAATATGTGGCCTTTTGTATCTGGCTTCTTTCACTTAGGATAATTTGGTCAAGGTTTGTCTATACTATAGCATGTATCAGGATTTCATTACTTTTTATGGCTGAATAATATTCCTTTGTATGGATATAAAGCACATTTATTTATCCATTCATCAGTTGATGGACATTTAAGCTGTTTCCACTTTGGGGCTGTGTTTTAATGAGCATTTGTGTACAAGCTTTTGTGCAAACATATGTTTTCAGTTCTCGTAGGTACATACCTAGGAGTGGAGTTTCTGGGTCATATAGTAATGCTATGTTTATCTTTTTGAGGAACTGCCAGACTGTTTTTCAGCTACACCATTTTTTATTCTCATCAGTTGTGTATGAAGGTTCTAAAGGCTCCACATTCTCATTAATACTTGTTGTCTTTCCTTTACCAGGATTATAGCCATCCCATTACCTGTAAAGTGGTGTGGTATAGATTGGCAGTTCCTTGGTGACTAAAAATATTGAGCATCTTTTCATGAGCTATTGGCCATTCGTATCTATCTTCTTTAGAGAAATGTCTATTTAGAATTTTTGCCCATTTTTTTATTGGGTTGTCATTTTATTGTTAATGTATTTGTTTTTTAATTTTTATTTTCAGAACGGTTGTTTATATAACTTTTACTTTAAAAGCGATAATTTTACAAGGCTTGTTCCATAGCCCCATCCTCCTTTGTTACCCACCATTCCCACTCCCTAGCAGCAACCATTTTCAACTTGATTAGCTGTTTTCTTAAATGTCTACTTCCGTATTTGTAAACAGCATGCTTATACTGCTATTTCTTGATTTTTCAATTTACTTAATGACTGCCTACTAGATCTGATATGTAAAAGTGGGCCTCACTCAGTGATTATGTTCCTAAGGCCAACAGTGAGAAGGAATGAAGCAACAGAGTATAGTAGCTTAGACTTAGAGCATGGACTATGGAGCTAGAATTTCTAGGACTGAATCCCTGCTTTGCAATTTACTGGCAATAAGACCCTGCACAAATTAGACCTCTCTGTGCTTCGACTTCTTCATCTGTAAAATGGGGATAACGTAGGGCTATTGTAAGACTTAAATGAGCTTACTTATGTAAAGTGTTTAGAATTTATAGGGTCTAAAAGTTCAATATGTGTTAGTTGTTATTATTAACATACTTCCACAAATACATCCATTTTTCTTCCCCATTCTCCCTATGTAGTTATAGTTTTTGCTATATCGATATTTAGTGTTTATATTATTATGATTGTATTATCCATAGCTGAGCCATATAATATACTGTGATTACTCATTCTTTCTTGTATGAATTTTGGCTTTCTCCGAAGTTAATAAATGTCTCAGTTTACATTTGTTATTTTTCGATGAATCAATTACCAGTTCACCTCCAGTCTCTGTTAAAAGTTTATAAAACTTTTAAAAGATTCAAGCATATCAAGTACTATTCTAATAGCTTCATCTTCTGAGAGACATGTCTCCTACAACCCTTCATCCACTTGCTCTTATCTGGACTGGTTACTTTCTAAGCCTACTGCAAGATTTAAGAACAGAGCACTGTTCTTAAAAGCTGATGGTGCTCTGTGTGCATGGGTGATACTTATGGACTGGCGAACTTTATAGCAGGGTGATGATCTGGCCAGGTCATTTCATTGCGAAACTCTAAGACTTACTCTGAAGTCTCTTTTTTTGTGTGGGAAAGGGACTCCCACCTAGACTGGCTGGCCAGGGTTCTGGAAGATGAGTGGAAGGAGGAATATGGCAGTGTCACCATTCCATAAGTAGACTTTCACTTAATCCTTCTGTTTTCAATGTAGCAGCCTCATCCTTTTCTGTACCTGATTTCCACCTATCCAGAATCTCTCTGGTTGGACTCTTCAGAGGGTAAAACTCCAGGCTTCTGTTGTAGTTCAGGAGGGATAGTCACCTGGATACACACAGTAGAAGGCATCAGGAAACTTAATAACTACTCAAACATACTTCCAACCAAGGTTTCTGTTCACCTCCGTTTTAAGAGGTATGGCTCATCAACTCCTGAACTTAATTTTGAGTTTTTGTGGTGCCTTAGGCTTGCTTCTGGGCTTCTTAGGTTTAATGAATCAATTTATCATACAAACTGGGACATATTTGAGAGTGAAAGAGGACACTATTAATAATTACACCAGTGTAACAGATGTAAAACATACTAATCTGGGCAAATCAGGATTCATCCAACTGCTTCTAGCATCTAAGCATTTGTTGCCTTTGCCTTTTTAGTTCTTTTTGTTTTAGTAATTTAATGCCATTTATTCCCCTTTACTGTCACTTAGTGGGATTTTAGGATAGAGTAATGCTGTGTACATGTGTTCAATCCACCAGCTTTCAGGAGGCAGCCTCCATTCTTCCTTCTTCATAGATGGACAAAGTAGGTGCAGAGGACATACATGACTATATAGTAAGAGCTTTTTTGGTTTTAAGGAACAGAAACTAGTCTGAACTAGCTTAAGCAATGAGAACTTTTTAGCCTCCTGAATCCAAAGAAGAGTGAACAACCATGTTGTGGGAAAAGCTGGGACAGAGCTGGTCATCAGTGACTTTTGGACTCAGGAACTGAAATGCTCCATCTCTTGTCTCTGCCTCTCCTATATTTACCTTCATTCTCTTGCCTTGGAGTCCAGCTTTCTTCCTATGACAGTAACATGATTGCTGCCGGTTGCCCAGTGTTGCCTCTCACATCCAGTACTCAGAGATTCCCTCTCTGGCCTCAAATGCAAACATTTGAGGGAAGAAACATAATGTTCCAGCTAAGATCAGATACCCATCTCATATCCACTAACTTGGCTGGGCAGCTGGAGCATACGAGGTTGCTTGTTTGTGGAAAACCATGTTCAGCCTCCACCATAGCTGTTTGTGAGAAGACAGCCTGGGGGTCAGTGCTAAAGAGTAGAGAATAGTCCTATAGATTTCCTCAACAGTAACTTGGCCAGATTCTTATGGCATTAGTGGTAAATTTGAAAAAGTAAAGCAGGAAAGATTAGGACTCAGTACCTTACTGTGACTGCTAAAATATAAATGTTCAGCCTTTCCTAGTGATAACGTTAGTGACAGTTCAGAAGCCCTAACATTTAAAACTGCTCCCTTTCTGCCTCTTCTGCATATCATTTACATAGATCTACATATTTTAGAACTTGGTTTGTGTTCCTCTTCTGCACCAGACTTACACTATTTTATTTTCTGTAGGATAGCTTTCTTTTACCCTTATTCTGATCTACAATGGCCAAGAAAAAAGTAATATTAAACACAGAATTTTAGAATGTTAGAGGTAGAAGAGGCCTTAGAGTCCAATTTATATTTCACAAAAATTTCCTTCAACTTATTAACCTCATGAGTTGCTCCTTTGACATAGGTCTCTATGGTCAAATAAGTTTGGAAAATGCTGCATACAAACATATATTCCCATCTTAGAGATTATGTCCGTGTTAGCTTCGTAAGGAGTTTGAGAAGTCCTGCAGCAAAGAAAACAAACAATTTCCTCATGCGCTTTACCAAGGAACCCTTTTTTCATTATAAACATGCCAAGTAATAATGTTCCATGGAACATACTTTGGGAAATATTCCAACCATCTTATTTTATGAATGAGGAAATAAAGTTCATTTTCCAAAGCTAATGCCAGGAAGAATTAGCAGTCATTTGCAGTTGTTCCTGGTAGCTTACTTTGGCCAAGTGCTAATGAAAGCATAATATCTCCCTTCTCTTCCTCTTATCTAAGTCACTTATTCACCTGGAACAATGTTTCTCTTATTATCCAGTGTATCTTAGGTAACATCACGAAGGTGAGTGGGAGCACAGGTTAAGCACCAGGTTTGGGGAAATCCGTTAGCTTCCTTCCTCTAGGTAAGACCTAAGATACGTATCTTATACTGGCAACTCAGAAGTACATTGAGTAGCCCAATTTTCCAAAGTGATAAGCTACACTGTAAAATTCCAACAAATCAAATTATTATCTTCTCTGAATTTATACAATTGTCGCATTCCTGAAAAATTCAATGTATATTAAAACCCCTTTTACTGAGCATTTACTATGTGATAGCAATAATGTCTAAGTGCTTTACATTAATCCACTTAATCTTTATAATCTATTGAGGTATGATTAATATCCCCATTTTACACATGAGGGAACTGAGACAGAGAAGAGAAGTAACTTGTCCACCAGCTAGTAAGTGGCAAAGTGGGTGAAGCCAGGCAGCGTGGACTCCAGAACTCACACTCACATGCTCTAAGACTGTCATCTGAAGGGCTCAGGACCTGAGTCACTTGGGCGTTTTCGTGTTTAACAGAAGGCTGCTTCAGGTCCTGAGGACATAATCCCCCAAAGGAAAATAGGCCAGACTACCTCCTTACAGCTTATTTACTGTCTGCTCTGGAGAATGACGAACAGTGAGAGGAGTGTTTGGGCTAGCCTTGGACCTAGGTGCCCGGCTCTGCCAATGTTAAATCTTCAGAAAGCAGAGACAAGAAACAACCCTGACTTCCTTTTTACCCTTCCTCATGTTCCACGATCCTTTGCCAAAAGCTCTGTCCAACCATAGACTACACTATCCAGCACCTTCCCATGTGTCCACAGATCTGAAAAAAGGAGGAAGCAGAGAAAGACTGGCGGAGACCAAACACCTTCAGGACTGCCAGGCTGGGGAATGAGAGGCTTGGGACTTTCCTCCTACCCTGCAGCCTGATCAGGAATGGTTTCTTCCTGAGAATGATTATGCTGATAATCAGATGGGCCTCTGGGTTGCAAAACCCACTTATCTTTGCTCCATTTACTGAAAGGGAGTTCTGACTAAATGTTCCTTCCTTGGGGTGACTTGAAATGACAGAATTAATGCTCTGAGGTCTGTTCCCGCTCATTCATTGCTCATCACAGTTTATTTGCTCTTAGCAAATCTCCAAATAAATTCCTTATCTTCTGAGATTTAGTATTAATAATAATATAACTAACATCTATTAAGGGCTTATTGTACACCGGGCAAATCGCTAAATTCTTTACATTCATTATTTCATTAATAACAATCCTATGAGATAAATATGCTTATTAACTCTATTTATAGATAAGAAAATTGAGGTCTGAAAGTTTACATTTGGATGGCCAAGTCAAACAGCCAGTAAAAGGTGCAACCCCAGGCTGCCTTAGTGCCAGCTTGGCTGTTCTGAAGGAACTCATTAAAACTTGCCTGAGATTATACTTGAGAAAGAGTTGAACTATTATTACAAGTATATTGGGACAAACTTGGGTTCCTAGGACTGCTGTTTTCTTAACCACTGGACTTTCTTCTACTCTTTAATTCTCTGGGATCAATAGGTACTCGGTTACTCAGCTTAGTAAGAGAGCAGACAGAGAGATCTTTCTGAAATGCAAATCTGCTGAGGTCTAGTACCTAGCTAACATTTTCTCCATGGTTCCCTGTGGTCCATAACATGCAGAACAGGCTCCTTAACATGACATACAAGGCCGTGTATAATCTGGATCCCACCCAACTTATGTAACTGTCTCTCCCATACTTTTCCTCATATACTCTGAGAACCTCAGGCCAGCTCCAGATAACCTGCATACTAGTTCTTGCCTCCACATCTTGGTCCATATTATTTCTTTTGCCTCAAATGCCTTCCCCACCTTCTACCTGTTTGTCTGCTATCTGTCTATCTGCTAAGCTTTTATTCAACCTTTAGGACTCTACTTCAGAGTTACACTCTTTGTGAAAAGCCTTTCCTGATTTCTCAGGTAAAGTTAGTCCTCGAGTCTCCAGTCTGTACAGGACTAGAGCAGATATTGTAGAACTTTGTTCACGACTGATGTCGGTAGCAGACTGTGAGCCCCTGAACACACCAGTCACTTTTTAAAAAAGTCATGATGAAATTTACATCTTAGCCATTTTTAAGTGTACAGTTCAGTAGCATTTAAATCCATTCACAATGCTGTGCGACCATCACCACCATCCCTCCACAGAACTCTTTTCATGTTGGAGAGCTGACACTCTATACCCATTAAGCTTAACTCTCCATTCCTCGCCCTCCACAGCCCTTAGCAATCACCATTCTGTCTGTCCCTATGAATAGGACTCCTCTAGGTACCTCATTCCATTCACTTGTACATTTCCAAAAATCTAGCGCATTACCTTGCACAAAATAAGTGCTTAATAAATGTTTATTGAAAGAATACATGAAATCTTTAAGAGGCATGAACACGTCCCTTGAATTTCTTTGTACCTGCCTTAGCAATAAATCGACTTCTGAGATCTAACACTGGAAATCCCGAGAGTTCCAAACATTTCCAATGTTCAGGTTTCCCAAGAGCAGAAGTTGTCTGAACAAGTTCTCTCTGTGGGGAGAATTTTATTTTACCTCCCTTACTCGGAAAAGCCTAATGTTTTTGTTGCAGTTGGGTTGTACACATGCTGTCCCCAAATCAGTTGGGAGAAGTCCTGAGGCAGAGTGAAAATGAATATTAATGTGTAGCAGAACCATCTGCATTTCAAAACTTGGCTTCTCTCCCCCCCACCCCACACGTACCTCCCTTACTTCCTCCCATCTGGGAGGAGTTTTCTGCTATAATTCCAGCTAACCTAGCAACAGAAGCAGCTGTATTTAGCTTATCCTTTTATTGTCTTGCAGAATACACATTGGTAGCCTGTAACTTTCTCCGTTTTCAGAATCGCACTTCATATACACATGTTTAAAAACAAAGTTTTAAAGTATTTTGGAAAAAAGATACAATCTTAATTTATGGATTAAAAATGATTTTGACCCTGTCATTTTTCTGGGAAATGAAAACCTGGTAGTTGGTAGTTTAGAAAATTCCGAGAATGCAATAGGTTATGTCCAAATCACATCGCTTGTTATTGGCACTTAGATTTTTCATAGGCAAAGTTGTAACAGTGATTTCTACTTTTGAAACAGTGGCAATATCTCTTACTAAGTCTATCCTGTGTTTTTTCCTAACGTGCTGTATCCTAACTACTGTATCCTGGCTGCTTATTAGAGTCACCTGGAGAGCATAAAAAGAAATACAAAAAAAATATTTTTTTGGATGTGGTTCCATAGTGTAGTGGTTAGCACGTCTGCTTTACACACAGAAGGTCCTGGGTTCATGCCCCAATGGAGCCACGGTCCATGGTCTATGGCCATGCCACCCTGAACAAGCCTGATCCCATCTGATCTCGGAAGCTAAGCAGAGTCGGGCCTGGTTAGTACTTGAGTGGGAGACCACCTAGGAAGACCAGGTGCTGTAGGCATAAATAATACTAAATAATAAAAAAATTGTTTTTAAGCCCTCAGCCCCAACCCCTAAGATTCTGATTCTGATGCCTGAGGTGGGAGCCCAGGCATTTTAAAAGTTCCCCGTGGATTATATGCAGCAAGGGTGGAGAATCACTACACCAGAACGATGGTGTTACTCAGAGACAAAGTCTGGGCTGTGTAGATAGACATGTGTGTGGGCGAGTTGCTTTTTCCAGTCTAGTCTATGTCTAACCACATCATGTACATATTAGCACATAATATGAACCCTCCCAGGGCCTCTGAAGTGTCAGTGACTCTGCTTTTCTCTGGCCTTTGGTCTAATTCTATAACCCTTTGTTTCTGAAGCATCTTGCTTCGTTGAATTCCACTGAGCAAATGCCCTAAGGAGAGTGGCCTGCACTACCCCTGTGGCCAACTCAAGCTAAACCTGAGGCTGTGTGACCCTTCAGGATGAACCATAAACTGGTGCCCCAAAAGAAACTCAAACCTTGCAGTCAGCCAGTAATAGCTTGGTGGCTGTACCCGCTCCTCCCTAACCAGGCCTCATCCAAATAAACAGCTTTGATGATGCAAGAAAAACATCACAGTCTCTCCATAGCTTCCTTTTGCATATTGGATTTCCTAGTAAGCACATATATTTAAAAGCAAGATTTGCAGACACAGGTTTGAATTCTAGCAATGTCCTTGAGCAAATCACTAAACCTCTCTAAATCCCCTTACCTTAATTTGTAAACTGGGCCTAATAACTGCCTCATAGGATTGAATGAGATGATTTGTATGAAGGGCTAGCACAGAGATGGAAGTGTAGTAAACACTCAATAAATGGTAGTAAGCCTTTTGCTGGTGCCATCTAATCATGCGCGGGCACGTTAGGTGCAGAAAGAAAGTAGGACTGTGCTCCCTCAGCAGGGTGCTGCGTGGGGAGCTTCAAGGGCCAGGAAAAATGGAGAACTTTTTCCCAGACGTGGTGATGAAATACAATTTGAAAGCTGGGATTGTAATCACCTTCTAAGGACAAAGCTCCCGATTTCTCTTACAAGCAGCAGCCTGCTGCCTTTGCACATACTCCGGCCATTTTTCCTGCCTTCTTTGTTCTATTTCCGTGCCTGTGGGGGTGTAGGAAAAGCTGCTGCCTTCCTCAGGTTGCTATTTAAAGACATTCTGAAAGATGCTGCCACCGCTGCTCCTAGCACCAGAGCAGCTGCTGTTTCAGTCCTTGCTGCAACGAGCTGGATGCAGCCCCGGTAATGCTGGTCTCGGACACCTCAAAGCCTTGGGCAGCATGCCTCAGCGTAATCTAGCCTAGCGGCACACACAATTAGGTGTCAGTAAGTACATTCGCCTACTTTTTGTTTCGGACCCTTGAGCTGTCATCCCCACCAGGTGTTAACCATAGTGGCAGTCTTGGTTTTTGTCCCTAACCTGCCCATCCTGTCTGTGTTCCTATAGCATTTTTGGCACTTGACCAATTAAATTTTTTCCCCTATTCTTCATGAAAATCACACACGATACTGCCACCCCCTATCCCTTCCTCACCTATCTCCAATTTTCTCTTTCGATACCTTCCCCATTTAACAGACACAATCCAGAAAGGGTAAAAATGCCATTTATCTCTGGGTCAGGCAGAGAAAAATACTTTGAAAATAAAAGGTTTTTGAAAAGCTCAGTAACCTCGGGTTAATAATAACACTACCCTGAACTTAAGCACATTTGAGATCCCGTGTCTGTCAGGCAGAGACAGACATCTCTCAGACATTAGTAACCCTGTCTCTCTTTGCTGACCCTGCCAGCAAGCACTTCAGGGAGGTGTCTCAAAAGCCCAATCCTTCTGTCTGAATCGGCCCTCATTTCTTTTTAATAGACCCATCAAAGCGAAGGTTTGGGTTTTATCAGTAAAGCATTTATTCTTCTTTAGGCCAGAGCGCCCTGAATGAGCTCTGGATTGTCCACCTCTGTCCTGCTTCCCCAGTCTGTTTCCTGCCCATTATCTTAGGCGGCTCACCTCTAAGACCTCAGAGCTGGGCTCCTCGACTGGCTCAGCAGAATCCCTCCCGCTGCTCTCAGCTTGGTGGGACAGCGCGGTCAGCGTCCCTGGTCGTCAGGTGCCCAGTCTGGCCCTGGTGCTGCGCTCGGATGGGCGACAGCACGTCTCTTTCCCCTTTTACACCCCTTTCCTTTTCTTCTAACTCCCCTTCATTTATTCATCTTCCTGATCACTCTTTTTCTGCTCTCTGCTATTTTTCATTTTCAGAGCTGTGATTTTTCCCCTCATGCCAGTATCTTTTTTTTTTTTTTTTTTTTTTTTTGAGCTCCTTGGTATTAAACCCAATGTTGGAGTGATAATAGCAACAATACTTTGAATTATATCACTTTGCTTATGATAGCAACGTACTCTCACATGCATTTGTGATCTTTTGATCCCACATGAACTTGTTAGGTAGGCAGTATATGTGCTTTATGCTCCCCACTTCATAGTAGAGAAAATAATAACTTCTTTGAGAGGCAGAATAGTATGTTAGTTAATGAAGAACATCAGCTCCGAGTCAGGCTGCCAGGGTTTGGATCTTAGCTCTACCTGTTAGTAGCTGCGTGGCCCTGGGGAAATTGGAGATAATAATAGCACTTCTCTCCTTGTGCTGTTGTGAGGATTAAGTGAATTATTATAGATAACATGCCTAGAACCAGACCTCGCACATAACAGATATCATGTAAGAATTAGCTATTGTTATCATTCATTTATTCATTCATTCGTCAAAAATTTACTATATGCCAGAGCTGCTACAGGCCACTCTCCGTTCTAGGCCTCAGTGATGGAAGAGTAACAAGACGGTCACAGTTCTGGGCCTCAAAGTGATCATAGTGTTAGTGGAGGAAACTGACAAACTGGCTCTTATTTAGCACCCACCATATGCAAGTCCTTGTGCTTGGAACTTTAGAGACATGAATTCTAATTCTTACAACCTTAAAAGAAGGCCTGTTATCCCCATTTTACAGATGAGATCACTGGTTCCAGGAGCTGAAGTAGTTGCTTCAGATTCCCTAGCTAGTAATTGGGAGCACCAGGATTCACTTCACCGGATTCATCTGCCTCCAGACCATTGGGTTCAGCTCCGAGCGTCTGTCTCTCCCACAGGGTGGTGAGCTCCTGAAGGGTAGGCACTGGCCCTCATCACCCGGAGTGCTGAGCATGGCCTCCTGCACGGGCTTTGGGAAATGTTGGCCGAGTTGTGCTCTGTTGATGATCTTGACTCTCTGCACTATTCCTAGCCTCATCTCTTCCCTCTCACTCCCTTCAGCCACCAAATCTTGCATTGGTTTTAACATGGAGGCACAGTGGTCAAAATGAGGGTTCTTAGAAATTGGCCTAGAATTTTTTGGCAGACTCTCACCACACCTAATGCTTATTCCAACATATTTTTAAACAGAACTAGTCAGCTTCTGGGGCCTCCTCTTCTGGGCCCTAATCTAGAGAATGTTTTGGTCTGCCAGGCTGGTCTCCATCTGCCCTTGCCTTTTATTTCAGTGTCTGACTTCCCTGTCAGTTCTGTTTCTGTCTTTGTGCCCAATACTTATTTATTTGTTAGCCACAAAGGGAACCACAATTGGTGTTTACTAGGATTGTATGGAATTTTGTTTTCTTTCTTTCTGATCTTTTTTTTGCCTCATCTATTGATTTTATAGAAGACCGAATTTCTAAGTACAATCAGTGTATGCTAGCATTTAATTTTTTTATCCTTTTATATTTAGTAACTTATTTTCCCTATAAATATTAAGAAATTATAGATGGAATATCTTCTGCTAGATCATATCTTTCTGAGTTCCTATTTTTGTAAATGTTTTGTTTTTGACCATTTATGTTGTGTCTTATTGATCTCACATAATAATAGAAGAATAGCAGCTTCATTCACCTAAGTTACAATTGTAAAATCATCTTGAAGTGTAAATGACTTTTAAAATATTAAAATAATTTTTTCAAATGTAACTTAGTCTACTAATTACTAAATGTCTTTACTAATGGAGCTTGCGTTAGAGAGGTAGTTTGTCTAGAGACTTTTCTTCTATTTTACAGATATTCTGGGTTGTGGTTATATTGCTTTTATAATCAAATAAATAAATAAACTTAGGAATTAAAGAAGAAGAAAGATATTTGCCATTTATTGTTTCTTTTGATCTTAACTCAGATACAATAACCACTGCAGGATGTTCCAGGTCAAGCTCAATGAAAGAGTCAAACCCTGTTTTCCTGCTTTCCCATTCAAAGTGCACCTGTGTGCCCAAGGCAGTCTTTTGCTCACACAGTTCCTTTTTCAGTGTGCCCTGCCTCACCTGGTGTTTTCCAAGCCATGTCTAACCCTAAAGATTTATCCTGGTCCCCGAAGCACCAGTATTGTGTGCTTCTGGGAACTGGAGCCTGGAGAGGGAGAGGAGGGGAGGAGAGAAAGAGTGGGTGCGTGTGTGTGTGTGTGCGCCCACGCACGCGCACACGTATGCAGGACTCACACTCTAAATGCTTTTAAGAAGCACCTGAACCTCACCCATTTGCAAAGAATTTTCAGACTAAGAATCTTGGTACTACTTTAAGATATCCCTAGCCCACACCCTCACACCTGTACCCCCTCCACCTTTCCCTGGAGTCCTTGAGCCTTGATGCATGGGGGTCTGAAGAGCAGGTATGTTGAACTCTTAATGAGAGGTTTCCTCCATGGGATTACCTGTATCCTGCCCACCATAGAGGCTCCTGTGAGTAAATTTACCTTTGAACTCTCCTTGTATTCAGCTTCTGATCCATGGGATTTGGTGGCAATCCCTGGCTGGCAGGAAGCTTTGATCCCTGGGGAGTCCAGAGGAAGTCCTGTGATGTGCGGGATCCTCAGGGTTTCAGGGATTGGGGAGAAACCATACCAGGTTGGGTCGCTAAGACAGACCCATTAATTAAGAAGGAGCCTTTGCCTAACACTCAGTTACTTACAAAAGGAGATCCGGTAACTGATAATAAGGAACTCAGCACCCCTCAAGTACGAAGTGGTGTTTGCACAAGCATTATTGTTATTTTAAGGTCACAGTAGTGTTGAGGGGAAAATTCCTCCCCACACCAGGAAAGAACAGAGTGCCTTAGAACTTCTCTTTTTAAAAAGTAAAAGCTAACTTTACTCTGAATGTTAGGAGGCCCTAGCAAAAAAAGCTCTAAGCTACTTCTGACTAGGCAAAAGATTCCTCTAGAAGAAAAAGAAAAAAGAGGACCTCATAATAAACCGTGGGAACTCTAGAATTTCTGTATAAGACACACTTTGGGACTTGTCTTTAAGCTGTATTTGCATAACAAGCATGCCTGCTTTGCTTAGGATCTGCATTTATGTGAGGTGACTGTGAGGTGAAGGGACTCTCTGAAGCTTCCCCAGGCCACTCCTTGGTGCCACCCATTGGCTACAAATAAAAGTCGGAGTGAAAGCCCTTTTGCATAGTAGGGCGATGTTCTCCCCCCACCCACCTACACAGGCAGAAATCACTTCCTTTGCTTCCACAGAATCTTGTACATTTATTTTTTAGAGTGAGGATCATACTGTGTGGGGTGTGTGTCTCCCTCCCCGCTAGGCTACAGCTGCCAGAGGGTAGGGTTTGTGCATTATTCATCTTTTTATCACCAGCACAACGCCTGGGCACGTAGTGGGCCCTTCATAATGATTACAGAATGAGTGAGTAATCATGAGGCTGCAGAAAGAGTCATCTTCTCTCTGGAATCATCTCTCTTTTTCACACTGCCAGCCTTGAGGAAAGAAAGGGCAGTCAGGATAGTGCCATAGTTAAAGTCAGATGCCTGCGCCAGGAGAACCTAACTTCTATTGTGTATCAGCAGCTTTTTGACAAAACCCAAGAGACAAGTAGACAACAGAGATGAGGCAATATCTTTGTGAGGTCTGCCCACCACTTAATGTGGTGACATTGGGCAAGGAGCACTGACAGTTGTCTACAAGCCTGACTGCAAAGTATGTGGGCCCCAGTGCAAAGTGAAAAGGCCAGGTCCCTTGTTCAAAAAAAAAAAGAAAGAAAAAGAAAAAAGTGCTGCTAATGGTTGTCAAAGAAAGACCATCCAGCCTAAGAAAAAGTCTTATAAGAGTTTATTTGACCCAAACTGACAACAGTTGCCAGGAAGCAAATCTCAACAAATTGAGAAAATGCTCTGGAGAATGGCAGTTCTACAGCGTAGTTTATACATTAGAATCAAAGGAGGAGATATAAAGGGAGGGGTGGGGTACATGAAATTCATTGATGGTGGATTAGGGAAGCAGGAGAAAGCAAAGTGGGGAAATCTCTGAGACTGGATAAAAAGTAAAACAGACTTCTTTTATACTGGTGGGTACCATATAGTGAACTTTTACAGCTCATAGAAATGGTGTGTGGGCAACAAGATAATGATGCAGTCTAGTGCTCTGGTGCCCACGGCTGTGCCTTCAGGAGGTCTGGAAAAGAAGATCACTCTGACATTTCAAAGGTATGTTATCTTAGATGCACAAAGACAAGAGACAAGTTTCAAAGTTAAAGACTGATCTTTGTCAAGGAAACCACTATGACCTGCTTTTAGTTAGGAATTTTTAAATCAGACCACCCTGTGTGGTTACTTTGGCCTCTGGGTTTGTAAGGCCCACCATGCGGGCCTCCCTTGAGTGTGTCAGGTTTAGTATTTTTCATCCACATGGTTTTAAAATATAAAGTTTTTTCCTTCCACACTGTTTCTCACTTATTATGGTATTTATTATTTGATATGAATGTTGTTCTAAGTAAAGAAAATTTTAAATGTTAAATTATTAGCATGAATTGTATTATGTCTCTTTATACTGTGCAATGCCAATTTTCAATGCAAATATGAGCATTTAACTCATATGTGCAATCACCAAAATTACATAATTTGTATTCCGTAGCTTGTACATGCATATGTATTTCCTTCTTAGCAGAACAGTGCAAACTCCACACAAAACTAACTTAACTGTTTTATTTCACTTCTTGATACATGCATATTCTGCCAAGAAGCTTTACCTTCAGTTTACTGATGAATAAGAATGGACTGAAAGAAATAAGAACTGTGGGTTGTCCTATTCATTCTGTCATCATTTTCAGTGTAAATGGTTGGCTACAATAAGGAAGCATGTTTCTTAGAAAACCATTACCTTCATTCTGTGTTTAGCAAGTTCAGGTCAAATGGAGAGTGCTGCCCCTCTAGAGTATCAGTGCCTCCATTTGCTCAGTTGTAAACATAACAAACATGCTCCATTTTTACTGGCTTTGAATCTTGCTGGGCTCCCACACATGGTGGGTCCATCAGAATTCTGTGCTCATGGGGCATGGCCGACGCTATATTCGAATGTACTCCAAAGAATGACAGACATACATATTGGGCATGTCTCTTCTGCGCACACTCATGTGCTTTTGTCTCACTGGACTTCACATACAAAAACACAAGTTCAAAGATAAAATTATTAAGAATTTGTACAAAAACACAAGTTCAAAGATTAAATTATTTTAAGATGGCAAAGCATATTAAACCAAGCACAAGCTCTTGATTGTGGGTGCCTATGTGACTGCACAGATCATACACCCATGAAGCTGACCCAGGTTGCCTAGTATTGTTTCAATTTTTAGTGTTTACCTAGTGAGAGACTGGCCAGGAGTAGCATGCATGCCTTCCTTCATTCATAAGTATTTTTTAGATATCTGCCATGTGCCAGTTACTATCATATGAGGCACTAGGACTATACTAGAGTGAAAAAGGCAAGACATGGCTTCAGTGTCAATAGTACATGTGACCTAGTAAGGAAAACACTTTTTCAATTACACAATAAATATTTAAATTATAATTGTGATGGGGGCTATGAACAGAACTACAGGCAGGGTAAGACTTACAGTGGGTGTTAAGGAAAGGGATCCTTGAGGAAATGGAATTTTAGGCTAAGAATAAGTAGGAGTTGTAGAGTGAAGTTCTAGGCTGAGGAAAGGAACAGTGTATGCAAAAGGCCTTGAGTTGGGAAGGAGCTTTGCTCAGACAAAGAAAAAACCTACACAACTGGAGCACAGGGGATAAGCGGGAGACAAACAAGTGGCTTGGGGGGCTTGATTTGTGTACCCCTTTTCCCCTACCTTCCTCCTTCACTCTCCAATACCCATGCTGATCAAGAATACAAAAGATGAAAAGGATCCTTTGTTCTTTAGCAAGTCCAAGATATGTGGTGGTACATGCTTAGTATACTTGTATGGAACGCTTTGTGGACCTTGGGCCCAGACCATATACTTGTTACCCACCAAAGTCCATTTGAACCAATTTGTGTAATAGCTGCTTACATATACTGAAATAAACCCAACTTGATGCACATAGATAACACTATTAATAAATAGAAAGAAACAGCATAGTATTGTCACTAAGATCGTAGACCCTATTTCTTTTAAACAAAATACAAGATCCAGACCCTAAAGGAAAACATTGATAAATTTAACTCCATTAAAAATGTAAACTTCCTCACTGGAAAAAAATTTTCAAAAAGAACAAGTACCAGCTGGTACTGCATCCAGCCTGAAGTGTGCCATTAAAAGAAAAATATTTGCAACTCGTGATAGATGATAGACCTATTTCGTATGCACAGAGCTCTTACAAGTCAATAAGGAAAAGTTTAGTTATTCATACCAGAAAAAAACATATTTTATATATTTATTAGAAAGAGGCAAGTTTAAAACAGCAAGATGCTATTTTCCACTTACCGGATTAGCAAAGATGAGTTTATAATACATAGTACTGGTGAGAACATGGGGAACAGGAATTTTCAGAGTGTTAGGTAAAAATGTAGATTCTTGCAACCTCTCTGGCCTTATCTACCAAAATCTTAAGTGTGCATTACCCTTTGACTTTTCTAGATATTTGTCCTACAGATATATTTGTATGTGCTTGCAACGGCTTAGGTAGCAGAATGTTTATTGCATCAATATTTGCAATAGCAAAATATTTAAAACATGACTCAAATGAGTTTCATTGGGAGAGTGGGTAAATAAATTTCGTGACATTCATTTTATGCAATTATTTTTTTTAAGTTATTTATGTGCCAAGTAGACAAAAGACCTTCAAAATATGTTAAATGAAAGGGAAAGTAATGGTACATAACAGTGAAGCATATAATTCTCTGCTTTAAAAAAGGGGGGAGAAAAAGCATGTACATATAAATGCTTGTAAACACCTCGAATATTTCTCACAATTAAGAATGATATCCTCTGAGAAGGGAAACTAGGAGTCTGGAGTAGAAGAGGGACTTATTTTTTCATATGTACTTTTTTGTACTATATTGCCTTTTCAAGATAGATAGGATATGGTTCCGTAGTGTAGCGGTTAGCATGTCTGCTTTACACACAGAAGGTCCTGGGTTCGCCTCCCAGTGGAGCCATGGTCCATGGTCCATGGCCATGCCATCCTGAACAAGCCTGATGACTGATCTTGGAAGCTTAAGCAGGGTCAGGCCTGATTAGTAATTGGATGGGAGACCACCTAGGAAGACCAGGCATAAATAATAATAAATAAATAAAAAGATAGATAAGTAAGTAAATAGTAAGAACACAGGCTCCAGCATTTTTTATAGCTGAGTAACCTGGGGAGGTTATTTAACCCTCTAATCCTGTTTCCACATCTGTAAAACAGGGCTAATAACTTCCTTTTGTATGACTGCCATAAAAATGAGATAATATATGGAATATACCTACTATAGTACCTGTCCCCAAAATAGTAGCTTTTGAGGCAAAGAGCCAGACCAGAAGTAACTTCAGAAGTAGATGCAGACAAATTATGTGACCCCCGTGACCTGGTTACCAGATGATTACTAGGGCATCTTACTCTGAGTTTCTCTATTTTTTTGAAACCTGTTCCTTGGTAGTTCCAGCTCCCAAGACAGGAGGATTTTGGAGGATGTTAGGAGCTTCTGGGAATAGGTGCTTTGGCCCGCTCCAAATTCCATGTTTGACCTTAAGGTTAGAGCACTGGATGTGAAAAAAGGGTGCGGCTGTGTCTACAGAGTCCTCTCTTGTTTCCCATCACAGAGTTGCAATTGAAAAAAAAATTATAGCGACCGGGGGAAGGGCATGGAAATGGAACTGTGGAGGAACATTTTCAAAGTAGTAATAAGGAAAGGCGTGATTGCTGAAGAAATAGACTCCTCAGTTTCATAAGATAGATGCCTCCTTCTGTGGATGTCAGCAGAGGGCTTCGTGGGAGCTAGAGAAGGAAATGCTGGTAATTGTGTTCCAGGAGCCACTGTATCTGAGCAGTACTATCTGTCTGTGGTCCTGGGGTCTGTGCTGTGCTTTTGGACTGAAGGGGTCTGGAATCTATACTTGAGCCTGATGCTAACAGGGAGCAGCAGCTCCAAAGACCAGTGTAGTGAAGGGTCAGAGGTGAGTGAGAAATCCAAAGAGAAGCCCATCTCAGTACAGCTGCCCCTCCCACCGTCTCCAGCCTGAGAAGGACATGCATTATCTTCTTAAGAGAGTGTGTGAATTTCCTCACAGAACTCCTCAGATAGGAGAAAGCAGTTTGCTCTTTCTTGGAAATGTTGACATAGTAGACACATGGTCATGACTTTCTCTCTCGTACAGGTGCTGAGGGATGTCCTCAAGGATCTCTACCACCTGCTGAAGCACGTAGTGCATTTGGAGCCCGATGATGTGGCCAAGGTCCATGCCCAGCTAGCCTTGGAAGAGCTAGATGAAATAATGAGAAACTTCCTGTTCCCACCGCAGAAGCTGGAGAAAAAGATCGTGGTCCTGCCATAGACCTAGCTGGCTCAAAGGACCCTGAGGAAGCAGAGAGGGACCAAGCAACCAGAGCAGTGCCCAAGCCTTCCAGCAGGTGGCCCCACTGCCTCTTTGATGCGGGCAATATGGCTGACCCTGGAGGTGGCTTTATGTCTCTGGTCATTTGTGTCTTCAGGCTGACCTTCCTAAAGCATCTATCTAGCCATCCTGCATCCACCCTAAAGTGTGTGCCATTAAAAGAAAAAGATTTAAAATCTCATTAATCTGTCCTGTAGCATTTAGAGAAATATATCTACCTGATGGAAGTATATTTTTAACAAGAATGGTGGAATTTGGTTAATTGGCCATTTTTTTCTTGCAACTTGAGTAGAAGAGGTTGACCAACTGTCTGTAACATGTTTTGATAGTCTTTTGTGGTGAGATTGTTCTTCCTTGTGATAATGAGCAGCAGCCAGAGCTAGTCATCCTTGTCTGCTCAAGAGGCATTTCAGAGTATGGAAATGCAGCTGGAGGTTGAGAGGGGAAGGAAATTGTTATTGAAACATGCAGAATGGAATAAAATTACCCTGGCTAGAAAGATAAACAGGTCTGAATCTGGTCCTCTGCTATCGAGGTGGAAAGCTATGGCTTTGAGAAGGATTTGATCTCCAGAAAAGAGAATCAAGCTGATTGCATCTTCCAGAGAAGAAGGGTAAGCTTTGTGTTTGTCTTCCCAGGCCATTTTCTTTCACCCTCTCTGCTACTGTTTGTACAGAGTTGTCCTGATTATAGAAGAAAAAGCCACAAACGTCTCAGATGAGAGTTTATATCCTGCATTCGGTCCTCTGCTTCTTTAGGAAGATGAATGCTTAGACAATGGGTTAGTACCGTATATGTGCTGGAAAGTGAGCTGCATATTGGTGACTTCATGCCAGGTTTATCTTTTGAAGTCACCTCAGATGTAGCACTGTGGACTCTTCTTTATTTATATGTTTTGGCCACTGAATTTTGGTTGCAGCTAAAAGAAGACAAAAAGTTTCTCATTATTTGGTTGCTGTTTCTGATAAGCCCTCTCTGTTGTCAACACTTTAGCAAGGCTGACCCAAAGCTCCTTGATCTGTCTTCGGCTTCGCAGGGCCAGGTACAGAATTTTATCCCCACTCTCTGGGGCGACCAGGCCCAGCGAAACCAAAACACGATTTCCCAAAACTCTCAGGTGACTGAGGGATCTGTATACAAGCATGCCCATTTGCCAGTTAACAATAGGCTATTTCTCTCTGTCCAGATTACAGACATGGTTCTTAGCTTAGAACCTTTGTGGTGAGCATCCTTTTAAAGAGGTCAACTTACAGATGGTTAGACATCACAAATTAGCTTAGTGAGCAAAAAATTAGAACAAAAGCAGTGAGATGTTTTTAAGGAATATTTTCAGTCAGCTAGGGTAGCTGGATTTATTTCTATTCTCCAATTCAAGGATGTCTAGAAAATCAGGACTGGAGCTTTCAAATTAGGAAAGAGTCTCCTTTGGGCCAACTAGATATACACTTGTTTCTTGGCCTTCCTTTCACTAGACTCCATATAACCCATTTCGTAGAATCAGATTGACCATGTCAGATGATTGGTTTAACTTACAACTTTATTTGCATTATATGCATTCCAGTTCTGAGGACACATTCTAACTGATCACCTTGATTAGTCTAAGAAACTCTGTAGTCAGAGAACCTAGTCTCATAGGAAATGTCTCACGAAACATTCTGTTCTTTACAACTCCACTTATAAATTGCCTCTTAATTTGACTTTGTGGCAAGTAGCCAAAGGCATCTGTTCTTTATTGATTTGGGATTCAGTTTCAGAGGAACCTTTTTTGACTTTGTTACCAAATTCAAGGGGGAAAATACCTTATTGCAACCCTCCTAAAGATAACCAAAATATGGAAAGTTTCTAAATGATCAAATAATTCTTCTAAGTGTGTGTGTGTGTGTGTGTGTGTGTGTGTGTGTGTGTGTGTGTGTGTCTCCGTGTCCATCTATCCATCTTGTGCACCTAACTCTGTTTTCCCCTTGTAAATCCTTGGTTTTTATTGCGCTATTCTGTGTAGCACGGTGCTTTTTCGGAAGGCATATGTCCCATTAATATGAGAATTGAACACTAGGATAGTAAAAACACAAAACTGAGAAAAAAAAGAAAAAGGCACAGAACTCCAGGGGCAGATGGCAGGAGCAATGGTGACACTTTCCTGCCCTGGCCTGTGAGGTGTCTGGCTCCTCATGATAACAGCACACTCATGCTTGCCTCCTACCTCTGCCTCTCCCTTCATCTCTCTCACCAAAGTTCTTCTGGCCTTTCACCTTCAGTCTCCTCCATTGCCCAGTGGTCTGTCACCCAGACTCCCCTAGATCATTCGCCTGCTCTTTTACTTTCTTTCCCTTCCTGGTTTCTTCCTCTTCTTTCTAGGCCTGCTGTCCACGGCTCCCTTGGCCTACAGAAAATGGCCTTGTAGTAGGAGATGTGCAGGAAGCCCAAAGCTGTGGTTGCACCTGAACCCCCGGCTTTGTGCCCAAGAGTCAACCAACCGCTTGCTAAGGTTAGACTTCCAGGACGTTCTGGAGAGTTTCCCTCTTTGCTGTGTTCTTCCTCCCTGGCACAAACTTGCCCTTCAATGAGTCCTCTGTCATTTAGTTAGAAATCTCTTTCACTTTGCTCCTTATCATCTCTCCATACACATAATTTTTCTATATTTCCCAATATTCTTCTCCTTTCTTCATGCTTCTTCTCCATTCCTTTACTTTCCTATGGCTCTGCCCACCCATCCACATATAAGGGCTGAGGTGCCAGGGGCCAGAGGATAAGAAGCAAATCACAGACAACAGTGACAGCAATTTATTGAGCACATACTGTGCGCCAGATATTACGCCAGCCACTGAGAACACAGCAGTGGACAAAACAGACAAAACCTTTACCCTCAGGGAAGCTGAATTTATAGTGGAAAGACACAGGCAACAAATAAGATAAATAATAGAAGAGACAGAATGTCAAATGGGGTTAAATGCTATAGAGAAAAATAAAGTCAGGAAGGGGGTTGAGAAGTATATGAGGGCGGGAGCTGTAAGTTTAGGTAACTTCTCCAGAGAAGGCCTCACTGAGAAGTTGACATCTGAGTAACGATCAGGAGGTAAAGGAGCGACCATGAAGCTGTTTGGGCGAAGAGCATTCTAGGCAGAGGGAACAGAAGTGCAAAGGCCCGGAGGTAAGAGTGTGCCTGGCAGGTCTGAGAAAGAGCCGGGAGACTAGTGTGGCTGGAGCAAAGTGAGCGAGAGGAAAGTGGAGAGGAGGAGGACAGGGAGGGGATGTGCCCAATCACATCGAGCCCTCTGGACCACTCTGAGCAAGCGGGCAGCTGCAGACCTACTTCTTCCCGAAGCCCCTTCAGCTTGTTTTTGGAAAGTGCTTTGAGGCCAAGATGATAAATGCTGTAATGGGAAATACGTGTAACCAAAAGGAACTGCATACCTAGCCACATTTTTCGTCTCAATCAAAATGAAGCAGTGCGCTCCATCTCTTTTCACTACCTCCTCTTCTCTGGCAACAGCAGTTTCTCCTCATTGGCCCAAGAAGAAAGAGAAAAGCAAATGTGTTGATTCACCTTAGGGCTACCTGCTCTGCCCTGTCCCTTTGTCTGTGAGAGGGTGAGTGAATGGAGCATTGCCTGCCACCTGCCTGTGACTCTCACCAGCAGTCTGCTGCAGTGGAAGGATGGCTAAGATATCTGAAAGTTGATCTGTTGGTAGGAAAGGGTTGAGGGATGATTCATGTGACTTGTACAAAACCAGATTGGTCTTGCACAGAAATCCAAAATCTCAGCTGGATTTTCAGTGGCAGGGGAGAGTTAGGACCGGGAGCTGAGTTCAGGGTGGGGGCTGTGAGAGGTAGCTACTATTCCTGGACCATGGAGGGTCTTCCCCAGGCTTCGCCTGTTCAGCAGTCATGACCTCTGAATGCCCGCTGTATCCTCCAGCAAGTTCTGCAGCCACAGGCATTCTGCAGTCACATGCAGCAGCCTCACTGCAGTGCGCAGCACCCCTGACTTCCATGCGCCACTCTGCTTGGAACTGAGATGCTCCTTGGGGGTTGGGAAGTTGTCTTGAATATTGGCTGCTGCTCCCTCCCCTGCTGGCAGATCTCAGGGCTGTGCTCCACATGCCTCTGTACCTGGCAAGTGAGGAGGGAATGCAGACCCTCACATCAGCTTTGGAAGGGGCTATGCCTTCCAAAAGGAAGGTACTTAAAAGACCATCTCCTCTGGTCCCGCCTCCAGATGACCCTCTGCAGTCCCTGTGGGGCACAGAATAGCACGATCAGTTAGTCGCTCTGTTTCCCTTAGTCTGGAAAGTTGTTTTTCATCCATAAGCTTCTCTAATTCTCACAACATCCTGTATAAGGGAAGCAAGCTATTGTTATTCCCCTTTGGTAGGATTTGGCCCTGAGTCTCCTGGGTCCCAGGCAGACTCTTTTGAACATCTGAATACTGTGGAGTCTCTCTGCCCAAAATTAGTATAGAAACAATGGCCTTTCTAGTAGAGCCCAGTGCAAGAAGCACCCTCAGGGGCTCATATACACACGTGAGCCCCGGCATTTGAGTCCCATGACGAAGTCGGTTCCTCTCTGCTGACGCATGCTGAGGGTGCCTATCGGAACCCCTTTGCTGGCCTCTGCTCTCTGAGAGTGTGAGGAGTAGAAGCCCTCAGGTATGGATGCCCTGACTGCATGTGTGTGCACGTGTGTTTTCTGATTACATATATTACGTAATTATAACAAATTTAATAATACCAAAGAAAAATTCCCACTTCAGCTCCACTCCTACTCCAAGATCACCACTGACAAACATTCCCTCCAGATCTTTCTTTCCTTTTTTCACTCTTTTCCCAAATGAAGACATCACTGCTTTCAACAACAAAAACACGATTATGACCGTAAATAGTGTCATATATTTTTTTTTCTTTTTTTTCTTTTTTTTTTTTTAGTTATGTATACCTTGGAGATGGTCTCCTCTCAGTAGTTACAGATCCTTCTCTTTTGTGATGGTGGTATGTCTTCTGTTGCACAAGTGAGCTATAGCTGGTTTAAGCATTTGTTACTTGATGGTCAGTAGAGTTGTTTCTAATTTCCAATGATTCTAAAGTGATTCTTAAACATAACTCTTCATACGGAAGCATTCCTATAGGATATGTCCTAAGATGCTGGAATGCTGGATCAAAAGCTCTGAGCATTTTAAATGTTAGTATCAAAATGTTCACCAGAAAGTTTGTGCTGATCTACATTCCCCTATCCTCAGCTGACATTGCTTTAAAATCCATGAAATGCAGGTTCGGTCTTTACAGTGAAATGTTAACACCATTCTCTAAATAACTCAGGACTAGGAAGTCTTCAGGGACCGGAGTTTTCCATGTACCAAAACCACCAGTACGGGCACAGTAACATGCTTTGTAGGTACACTTACCAGCAGCCATATCCAGCTGAAAATACTAGTTGGTGGCTTACAAGTACTCACCCTGGAAAGAAATTCTGAACCCCTGCAAGCCCATTAACAAGAGCTTTTACCAGACTCTGGCCTCTGAGACTCTGTCCTGAGTGTTAGGGTATGCCTTCTCATGGAGGTTGGAGTGTCCCCAGGATAGTGAGCACAGGTCCCAAACCAGACTCAGGACGTAGGGTCCGATGGCCCCTCAAAGTATCAGATCAGTTCATTCTGTTAAACCTGGGTTGCACGATTGCAGTAGCTCTACATCATTGGATGTAATTATCAGTTAACACTATAAAGAGCTTATTCTGCGACATACATATATTCACTAAATTCTCACATTGGGCCTGTGAGGTAGGTATTATTAGTATCCCTATTTTACAGAAGGGAAAACTGAGACACACAAGAGACTAATTACTTGCTCCAGATTACATAGCTAGTGAGAAGTAGCCAAACCAGTATTTGGACTCAGGCAGTCTGGCTCCCAAGACTGGGCTTTTAGTCACTGTGCTTTGTTGCTACCCAATTGATACTAGATTTCTAACTAGTAAAAACTAAATATATATAAGTAGTTCCCCTGTGCTTGTTTAAATGGACAACTTATGTCAAGTTAAACTTCAGCCCTGGTCCCCTCCAGATAGTGTCCTCGTATATCAAAACTCAACCTCAAACACCAGAATTTATTATATGTCTTATGTTTGACCTTGTAGTTTGCCCAGCAATTGGAGTTGAGATTGACTAGAGTTCCCTAGCCCACCTGCTCCTTTGACAGCTTTTGTAAATTGCTTATTGAAAGGCTTGTTCTTCTTTCTGGGGGTAGCTAAGATAGTAGACACCTAAGACTGCCTTTCTGGGAGTGGAGGAGGCAGAGAGCCACATTGTGTGCGTGTCATAGAAAATATAGCGATTCTTCCCATGAACTCCAGTCAGAGCCCAGAAATGTCCCCTTTTGTTTTTGTTTGTTATTGTTTTTGTTTGTTTTATCCTGTCATCCTCTATAAGCAGGGTTTCAGTTCTCAGATTTCATATTCAGAATGATAACAATAGATAATTTTAAACTTATTTCTTGCATATATTCTTCACATATATAAATTAATAGCTCTGTTCCATACCACTCCTTGAGAGAAAAAAATGAGACTGGGATTAATGGCCCTCGTTTACAGAAGGAAAAATAAAGTTCATAGAGGTTAAGATCTTACAAATGAGTAGAGTAGGAAAAAAGGGGAGATGTGAGTGCACTTGTCCAGAGTCTCTATAACTTGAACAAACTACCCCCTCCCCCCGCACACACAAATACAACCTTTATTAGATCATTTACCACTTTCAGATCTTCAAAACCTATGGTGACTATATCAATCCTAGAGAAGGCCCATCCTGAAAATAGGCCATCTCCACTAAAAGAATAGGCCATCAATCCTAGAGAAGGCCCATCCTGAAAATAGGCCATCTCCACTAAAAGTAGCGCTGATGCTTCAAAGAGCTAGGGTGGGTTGAGTACCCTCCACTCTCCAAAGAAACTGTTATGAGTGTTGTTCAGAGACTGCAAAGAACAAGGCTCTAGCATCAGCCGTGTGGATATTTCTATGTGGCCAAAGCCAGGACCACGGGAGAGATAGTCATGGGAACCCCATGCCCCCAAAGAGAGCCCCTCATGCCCACTACCCTAACCTATCCTTTGAGTAGGAAAAGCCCCCAAAGAGCAAACATTCTGTCGTTTAGAAAACAAAAGCTAATCCAAGTCATTTGTGGCATCTCTGTCCTACCACTGGCAAGGGCTAGCTGGTTTTTCTCCAGTTCTCCTGGACAAAGCGCCTTTGCCAACAAAAAGATTGTATCCAATTCCAGCTAGATTACAAAGGTCTGCGGACTGACCTGGCCCATGTACTCCTGTCCACCTCAGTGTTTCTCCTGGGCTCTCCCTCCTAATTTTCAGTTCAATCAGCATCCTTTCTCCTTTTTTTTCCTTCTGGCTCCTTATTAAGTTTTTAAGGTCAGTTAATTCAAACAGATGTGGCAGGGACGGCACTAGAGGAAGATGGATAGACACTCATATACTCGAGAGCTCACCTCCTGGATTGGCTGGATCTCTGCTGTCCCCCCCAGTGCCAAAAATGCATTTGCAAATCTCAGCTGAGATGAATCCTCAAGATGTGTTTTCTGTGCTGGATACATAATAGAATCGCCCCCTAGGGAGTTTTAAAAAAAATACCCGGAAACACAACTCAAGCCTGGGGCTCACCCCCAGTGATTCTGACTAAATTGACCCGGGATAGGGTCCGGGCATTTGTGTTTTTTAAAAAAGTTCCCCAGGTTTTAAAAGTCTAATGTGCAGCAGCCAGACATGAGAACCACTGCGTTAGCTTACCAGGTGAGAAAAGAAGGTGTGTATGTGTTGGGGGAAAAGGGGTCCTAACAACAACAACAAAAAAATCTGATAGTAGAACATACTTTGGGGGCATCCCTGCCCACAAAAGAGCTGATAAGAACTCCCCCTACCTTTGGCTCTTCTATAATTGCTTTTATGGAGGATCCAGCTTTGGACCTCCTTTGGGACAGTGACTAACAATGTCTTTTAATCAAGAAAAAAGACATAAAGCTGAAGCACCAGCACATTTAGGAACTGTGGTTGATGTTATTGTAACAAGAGCCAAATGAATTGGAACAACGTTACCTTAAGTGATTTGTTCCCCTGACTATGGACTGGGATTGTGTTACATTAAGGTTTGAGAAAGTGTGTGCACACCTGTGTAATGAGCGAGCATGCGTGTGTCCATTGATGACAGTTATGTGCTCTGCGGGAGTGGACATGAACACGGGTACTTGTTCAGGGCTAGGTTTTCAACATCCGAAAGAGACAACCTCTCCCTGGGGCTCCCTCGGGCAGGAGTCTTGGGAATACCTTTTTCAGGGTACTCCTAGAGCCCACATGTATGTGCGCCTCCCTCTTTTACCCAGGATCACTGTGATCCCAGCTGAGGGGGTAAGTACGGATTGACACCAGTTGGGGTGCACCAGGCAAATCATGTTCCCTGGCTATGTTGCCAAGAGGAAGGGGATCTTTTTTCTAATTCGCTCAAAGGTGCTCGATGAGCTAACACAGCTCTACATACTCCCCCACTTCCCTTCAGAATTCTCTCGAAGGAACAGTGGAAGGGATTTAAATAAAGTAAATTACATGAGTTTCGACTACCACTGATCTTATCTTGTATCCTGGCCTTCCCAACTTTACTTTCTTTGTAGACTGAAGTTGCCAAACCTTTTTCACATGAACACATGTATGAATGAGGCTCCACCCTCCTCCAGCCTCAGCTTAGAAGGAAATTCTGTGAACTCACAAGTCATATAATTTCAAAATACCTTTTTGTTACAAAATTTTATATTTATTAATAGAAAATTCGGAGACTATAGAGAAAAAGGCAAAGAGAAAATAATCCATCATTCCATCACCCAAACAAATCTGATCTTAATATCAGGATGAATTTCGCCTTTTAATTCGTAGGATTTAAAAGCAAATGTAAATGTAGTCAGACATAACCATTTTGTACTCTGCCTTTTTTTACTAAACATTGCGTTATAAATGTTTTTGCATATTCCTACATTCTCTTCGTGAACATAATTTTTAGTAGCTGCATAATATTCCATCAAGAAGGTTGAATGTTGCCTGGAATTTTTTTTTTTTTTTTTTTTTTGCATTTGCCTAGGGGAGGGAGAGAAAGGAAAGATGGCTGGGAAGAACTTTTTCTGTTCAGGATTCCGAGAAAAGCATCTCCAGGTCTGGTTTGATATTCGGTTATCGTTATGGTGTGCCCTCCTAACCCTAAACTTTGAGCCAGCATAAAAGAAGCTGGTCCGTTAGTAGGGGCTGCCTGCCGTGCTGTGACCAGAGCAAGGGCTCCTTATTTTGAAATGAAAATGATTCTTCCACCCAAGGGGGTGGGGCAGGGTGGGGACTGTGCAGTTAAAATCTCACCATTGTAACTGCAAGGACAGAAAAGTCCTTACACTTGCTTCTTCAAACATAGCCCCTAGAAATGGGACTGATTACAGAGTACTTGTCAGTAAGAGGGCAAAGTTATGAAAGGATAACTTTGTTTGGTAGTAGCTGCCTTGCTATAGTCAAGGAACACGCTTTCCACTTTGAATTATGTATTAACTAGTATTGCAGATTAAGCTGCCTTGAAGAGAAAGCTCTATTTAGTCAGCTGGGAGACATAACCTGCTTCTCTTTGGAGACCAGTTTAAGTTCACCTTCCTGAGCTTCAAGAGGTTTTGATTGTGGCCAGCCCAGGGGAAGTTGATGGGATGAAGCCTGGACCGACAGGGGGAGAACTGATAGCTTGGCTGCCATCCCCCATTCTGCCTTGCTTCACTAGAAGCTGTGGGCTGGATGCCATGGAGTAGCACTAAAGGGTGAGGTCAGAGGGTGAGGGGTCAGCCTATGGAGCTAAAATATCCCTTCTCCCCTCCCCTGCCCAGTCACTCACTAGGAGATGAGCAGAGCAGAACAACACCTGGTTGCTGGCAGGGTTGTCCTGCAGCTTCAAGCACCAGTGATGACAAGATAGGTTGAATGGTGGACTCGTATTGGTGCAAGGTATTCGAAAGGTGGAAGGTGGAATCTTTGTGGAGCTGTCAGCTTCCATTACCTCAAACCCTCCGAAGCTTTGAGAATGGCCCTTTCAGCTTTCCAAACAGTAGGAGTCTCTTTCTCTTGACTCCACCTCTACTCTCACTTGTCTGCCCCCACCTCCACTGCCTGCCCCACCTCTACATCCTAGAGGCAGCACCACTGCCTTCTCATCCCTCTGTTGTGGCTTATCTGCCTCCTGACAAGTCTCCTATACCCCATTCCTGGTCCTTACCCCAACATAACACCAGCTCGGCTGTCTCTGAACAATACTTTCGATCTATGACTACCTTGCTCAGACATATTCAGGAGTTCTTCACCGATCGGATAAAATCTAAACTCATTCATGGCCTTCCAGAATCTGTCCCTAGCATCTTCCTCAGCAGCTAGAATTTCTCTCAGGCACCTCTTAAATAGCGAATTCTCTAGTGAAAACTTCTTGTTTTATCCAAGCCTCTCATCACTGTGCTTTGAAACACAGCTCACCCATTTCTCTACCCACTCTTGTTTTTAAGCTATTTTTCTCATCTAGAATGCTTACCTTTCTATGCAGTCAGCTCAAGTTCATGAAACTGCCCAGCTCATTCCAGTTCATGAAGATCTCTTTCCTGAAATCCTCAAACTCTTTTAGTTGGATTCTCTCATCAACATGTATAAACTGCCTTGTATGGTGACTTAATTGTTCAAGTGTATTTGTCCTCAAATCGGGTGACCATCTGGATAGCAGGGACCAGCCTTAGAATTCCTAGGGTTGGACCGTTCTCTGCTCAGAGCAGGTCTTCAGTATTTGTTAAATGAATGTTGAAATGAAGCACAAATCTTCTATGATTGAGCCAAGTAGGGGAGGCATAGCCTCTGGAACCTGAGTGCAAGCCAATTCAGCAATATCTGAATTCATGTTTTTAAATGATTGGGCATGAAATTAGTCTTATTTCTAAATCCCTAGTGGTAAGCAGAGATAAAGTTGA
>NW_006434825.1:12669115-12671945 GCF_000325575.1 Pteropus alecto
TTCCTTCTGCAGAGATGAATGCAAATAGGGTACTGCCACCCGGATGTTAATCACAGGCAGACACCTCCCACCCCCTGCATATACGACACAAAGGTAAAGACTCTCCTAGCTGCCTGACAGCACCAGGTTGCTGGCCCTGCAGACCAGAAAAAAAGAACTTGCTCCCTCGGGCAAGCCAATTGGTACGGGCAGAGTATTTTCTCATGATGTTGCATATGAACCCACTGTCCTAAAATACAGGACATTTTAATTGTCTAGTGAGGTTGTGCTCTACCACCTATAAAACTCCCTAGAGCCAGCTGAATGAGATAGGCAATAAGCCTGTGGGACAAAGTTGGAACCTTCAAAATTAACTAGGCATGAGATGCTCCTGGAGCAGCCCCAGGCAACTTGCACCCAAGAAGTCACATTGCTGTTGCCCTGAGGGCAGACCTCATCTTTCCAAACTGGCTGCTCTGTCCCTTACCCTTCTGGACAGGTCAATTAAGCAGCCAGTTGGCTGGATATAACTCACACGTTTTGCCTGGCCTGTGGAGTGTTTTTGTTTCTTTGACATTTGAATTAGCTTCCAGCACTTAAAAATTAGGAGAGTTTACATAAAAATCTGGATTTCTGGCTTCTCTTGACAACAGAACACCTGGCCATGCTGGGTCCTTCCTCTCACAGGGACATCTCCTTTAAATGGGATGTTCATCAAACAGAGACTCATGGACGTGGACAATAGACTAGTAGTTACCAAAGGAGAGGGGGAGGAGGAAGGAGATGGGGTAAAGGGGGTCAAATATGTGGTGACAGAAAGAAATCTAACTATGGGAGGTGAACACGCCATGTAAATATATATATGCCTTACTGTTAAAGTGCACAGCTGAAACTTATTGTATTTCATTAACCAATGTCACCATAAAAAATAAATTAATTTTAATAAATATAGATAGATAGATAGATAGATAAATGGGGTGTTCACTCCCCAGCAGGCTGAGGCACTCATGTTTGTCTCTTCTAGCCCCTGCTTATTTTCCCTAAACCTAAAATGTAGATTGCAAATTTGGATGGAGGTAAGATCAGATAGCTAATCTCTGGTAACTCCAGGCTCTGTGGTGCCTCTGGATGTGGAGGGTGTGGCCCAGGGCTCTAGGAGACCGATAATGCAGTCAAGACAAGGCATTTGTCATTAATACTGATCTCTGAACTTCCTGTCACCCAAGTGTCACATCCAGGAGGGATGGGCATATAGAATCCACAGCATCGGCAAACTGATGCCATTCTGGTTGAGGTTAACTGGAGCTAACCTTTACTGAGCACTTAATCTCAGCCAATCTTTTCGATCCTTGTAACAACCCTGTAAAGGAGATACTCCAGCCCATTTCTGGGATGAAGATACCGAGGCTGGTGCCACATAGCTGGTGGTAGAACTGGGTGTCTGCCTCCAGAGACCTCCTCTTAACCAGGGACTTCTCTCTCTACCTGTGCATTATTAGCTCTTATTAGGGTCAATCTGAAGTTCAAAACACATCACCATTGTGAATTCAATATTATTTTTAAAAAGCACATAATAATGTTTAAATGATGTAGCACATTAGTGTTGATTTTCTCAAGCAAAAGCATGAAATAATTTGAATTCTGTAATGTAGGCTGGGAGTGGTGGAGTAGGGGTCTTTGCTTACCTAGTAGAGACAGAAATTACCAGAGCATGGGTAGGCAAGTCCCTGAGCCCCTAAGACTTCTGAGAGGAGCAGCTTGTAGACTGCAAATCAGGTTTCTGTAAATTTGTGCCTGCTTGGAAAGAAATGATAGAATTATCTCAGGTGTGCTTGGAGGACATGTAAATTTTTTTTTTACTAGTCTGTATAATGTAAAGTTTTTCCGAGGTTGAGAAACTCAGTGCATTCAGCTGGTTCTAAACTTCCTTCCTCTACTAACAACTTACCGCCTCTCCCCAACCCCACCCCACCTCACCTAAGTCTCCGCAGTCAGCCCTCAGGGACCGGGAAACCACTGGCAATAAGGTCAGTTGGGAAGTTAGGAGGTCGTGGGTGCCGGAAATAAAGGTGTAAAAAGGGGGAGGAAGAATTGGTTTTGGCTTTAAGACACTGGAACTTTCAAGGTTTCTGAAAGACCATTTGCAGCTTTTGCAAACAGCCTTAAAGTCATCAGCGCCCCATTGCGGAATTCGGAGCTAAGCTTGTCATAATTGCTAACACCTTCTTTGACCAGTCTTTTATATTTGACAATTATTCTCTTCTGCGTCCCTTTTTGCCGGCAGGAAGGTTCTGCTGTCTTGGTTTTCAGGCAGTACCCTATAAGCAAACAGTCCCTTCGCGTGCAGAAGTCTGGGGACGATTTCTACCCGCTCGCCCACTTTGCAGGGTGAGTAGATTTCCAGGCTTAGAAATGGCGGGGGGGCGGGGCACGGAGAGTGACAATTTTGGAAGGCCCTTTGGGTTATTCTGAAAGTTAACGATTCAGGTTCTAGGTTCAGCAAAATGACCGCCTCCCTCTGGGCAGCTGGCCTGGGGGCGAGCGCAGAGGAGCTCGGCCTTTGGCCGGGTTGGGGGAATCCAGTTAACCAAGGCGCGGAGACTGCGAGTTCCTGCGAACAGGAGGAGCCGCGTCCACGCGGAACCCGGCGTCCCGCCGAACGCTGGCCGCGTGGAGCTCCCTCCGCCCGAGCTGGGAAGGGGGTGCTCCCTTGCTGCCCTCGGGGGAGCCCTCCCACTCTATCCAACTTTCCCGGCCCCAGGGCCGGAGGAGGGCGCCTCTCCCGGCTCGGTACTTAAATGCGGCTCCGCGAGGCCGGCGCTCGTCAGTCAGTCAGCGCGGCGGCGGCGGC
>NW_006434825.1:12672035-12679802 GCF_000325575.1 Pteropus alecto
CCGGCCGGCAGCTTCGGAGAGGCGGGCCAGGTGGGGGGGGCGCAGAGGACGCGGGCGCGCAGTGCTCCAGGGATGCCCCGCTGACCCCAACCCGCTCCCTGGGTCGTGCGGGCGCCGCGTCCAGTGCCGGGAGGCGGGCCGAGGGCTGCGGCATCTCTAGGCTTGCCAGCGGCAGGTCCTGCAGCCCCCTTCCCACTGACCCCTCCTCCCTTTCTTCCTCCATCCTCTCCTCCAGTCTCTCCTCCCTTCCTCCCTTGCGGCTCCTGTTTTGTGAATGGATTAGGAGGCGGACGGTCGTGAGGGGCACAAGGCAGGCTAGCGACTCTCCCTCCCCCACGCCCGCCAGCGGGTTCGCACCTGTCCTGCCACCAAGATGCTCAGCGCCCAGGTTCCTGCGGGTCAGCTGGGCTACGGCCGCACGTATCCGCGAGCCTGGGCTCCCCTTCCCTTTCTGGCACGGAGGGGTTGGGAGGGCGGCCGGGAGCGAAGGAAAAAGCCCCCGCCCCGCTCATAAGTTTCCATTTCGCTGCGGGTGGGCCCGGCAGCAGGGCACACCTGTCAGCTGGAGAGACTGCAGACTGGGCAGCCCCGCAAAGTTTCGGGGACAGATTGGCGGTGTGCGTCTTTGGTTGGGGGTTTTCTTCCGTCGTCTGTGTGTGTGTGTGGGGGGGCGGTCTTAGGGATCGCCCCTAACCCGGTGCCCTTGAAGCCGGGTGCGCATTAGCCTACAGGGGCCGAATCCCTTCTGAGCGAGTGGGGCGAGGATGAGAGGCGGTCTGGGCTCCCCTCCGCTGGCTTGAGGTGACACGGCCTCCTATCTGGGCAAGAGCACCTCAGCCAGAGCCCGCACCAGCGCTTAATTGTTCGTGAGGTCAACGGCTGCGGGACTTTCTTGGTCTTGGGTGGGGTAGGGAGTGACGGGTTAGTGCCTCCAATTCCTGCGCGGGGTGTAGGGGTCCGGCCCGGGAAAGGAGGGGGCCGGTGACATGGAGGTTGTCGCCTTTGTCTTCAGACACACTTTACCAAGGTGACTGGGGCCCTGGAGAAATGAGCGGGGCATGGCCGGATTGATTCCTTGGGTTTTCCGTTCTTTCCCGGCTGGGTCGTGGGAAACCGGCACGTGGGTGTGGCCGGTACCGCCTTCACTAGAAGCCGAGGCTCAGGCGGGGGTGAGAAGCGTGGCGAGTGCATTCATGGTAGCATTAACCTGGTGGGCACCGCCTCCTGCACCGCACAGAGGCGGGGCGGCAGCGCTCGGCAGGTTGCTGGGCTGGCCTCGGTGCCTCTTCCCCTTCCCCAGATTGCAAGTGGGCAGTGGTGCCCGCAGCGCCCCCTCAACATGTAATCTTTGGAGGGGGACGGGGGCGCTCCTGGGCCGTGGGTGCAGGGTCTGGGGGCTCCTGGGCCGCAGACGCGTGCCAGGAGCGGGGGAAGCCAGGGAGGGCTGGGAGTCCTGCGGAGGAAGCACACGGCAGGCTCCTCGGGATGGCGGGGCAGAGCGCCCGGCGGCTGTGCTTCCCAGAGAGGAGAGGCTGCCAACAGCACTTTCCAGACTGAAGCTGCTAGAATAGTGCTGGTGCCTGAATCTCAGGCTGATTTAGGCAGTGACTGCATGTTCCCCTGGCAAGGTGTGTTTGTGTTGGAGTGGGTCAGGGGTCGCTTTCAGTAAAACCTAGAGTTGGAGCAGGCTTGAAAGTGAGACCTCATTGCAGGTGGTGGGTGGTGGTAAGGGTCTTCTCTAGATCAGGCATTCCTCCCCCTCCGCAAACAGCCTTCCCACTTGGATAGTCCGTCGCCGCTGGAAATGCTTCCATTTCCAGGGAAATGATTCACCTGAGACCTGTGGAGCAAGAAACCATTAGAACCCCGGGTTAGAGGAGGTACCAAGGATCAGAGAACTTGGGCAAGGTCAGGGAGCCACGAGGTGGTAGAGCCATGTCTCAAGCACAAGTCTTCTGGCACCTAGTCCTAGGTTCTTTTCAGTAAAATACAGCTGTTTCCAACAGGGCTACTGCCCTGACTCAGTTGCAAATGAAATTTGGCAGCATTTGCAGGAGTGGCTGGGCAGGGGGATGAGCAGAGATTCCATGCGGGCACTAGGACCAAGTGGATGGAGCTTCCCAGGCAGCTGCAGTGTGGCTGCAGTTCCCTCTGGTGCCCTGAGCACTGGGCTTCCAGGAGAGCTGTCCACACCCCAGCTCTCATTTCCTCTTCTTTCTCTTGTCTGCTTTCCCCAGTTGCTTTCCCTTTCTTTCCGGCCTCTCAAGTAAATGAGAAATAGGTGAGAAAGCAGAGAACACAGGGAAACTTTCCCTTACTGGTTTTGCTGTTTCAAGAAAGGAAAGCTGTTTCCTTTTTTCCCCTGACACCTCTTTGTTTCCTGTTGTTTCTTTGCTTTTCCTCCCCTACTTTTTTCATGGGCTTCATTGGTGGCTGTGCTTTACTGGCAAATATTCCCCTCCCAGAGTGCAATCCCTTAGTGGGCACAGGCACAGCGCTGCCTCCCTGCTGGTCCTCTTCCTCTCCCTGTCCCCTCCTGTGCTCAGGGGTGCCTCAGGCTCACCTCTTCTGATGCTTGCCTATAAGGTTTTGGGTCAGGCAGATCCCAGTTCTGCCATCCACCAGCTAGGTATCATGTAGCTCTTTTTGGCTTTGGTTTGTCTAATGATTAATTATAAATGCTACTTTAAGTGCTTTATATATATAACCCATTTAACCCTCAAAGAGGCTACAATAGTGCTTCAATCACATTTTACAGATGAATTAACTAAGGGACAGAAAGAACATAGTCACACAGATAGTAAATGGCAGGGCTGGGATTTGAACCCCTGTAGTCTGGCTTCTGAGTCTACAGTTTTATTCATGCTCAGTAGTAGAAATGGTTTTTATTGGTGAGTCATTTCCCGTTCTGGGCCAGGCCCAGAGAACATGTCCCTACTCCCCCTGATGGGAGATGGTGCCTCCTGCCTGACCCCACATCTCCCGCCTTCTCTCACCAGATGCCGGTGCAGCTGACAACAGCCCTGCGTGTGGTGGGCACCAGCCTGTTTGCCCTGGCAGTGCTGGGTGGCATTCTGGCAGCTTATGTGACAGGCTACCAGTTCATCCATACAGAAAAGCACTACCTGTCCTTTGGCCTGTACGGAGCCATTCTGGGCCTGCACCTGCTCATCCAGAGCCTATTTGCCTTTCTGGAGCACCGACACATGAGGCAGGCAGGCCGGCCACTGAAGCTGCCCTACCCACAGCGGCGCTCAGTGGCACTCTGCATCGCTGCATACCAGGAGGACCCCGACTACTTGCGCAAGTGTCTGCGCTCGGCCCAGCGCATCGCCTTCCCCAACCTCAAGGTTGTCATGGTGGTGGACGGCAATCGCCAGGAGGACTCCTACATGCTGGACATCTTCCATGAGGTGCTAGGTGGCACCGAGCAAGCTGGTTTCTTTGTGTGGCGCAGCAACTTCCATGAAGCGGGTGAGGGTGAGACGGAGACTAGCCTGCAGGAGGGCATGGACCGTGTGCGGGACGTGGTGCAGGCCAGCACCTTCTCATGCATCATGCAGAAGTGGGGAGGCAAGCGAGAGGTCATGTACACAGCCTTCAAGGCCCTCGGCGATTCAGTGGACTATATTCAGGTAAGGGTGCTTCCCTGCGAGTGTGTGGACATGTGGACATGTCTGGCCAGCAGTGCACACCATCCTCTAGGAGTTTCAGGTCCAGTTCAGATCCCTTGGCGTGTAACATCCCTCCAATGCACTTAAGAAGGCAACAGGCATAATGTTTCTGAACGGCAGTCCTGGGATCAAAAAGACCTGGGTCTGCTGTTACTCAGCTCTGTGACTTTGGGTAGATCTCTGAACTCGTGTCCTAATAATAATAATAGCAAACCAATGTATAGCATTTACTTCATACCAGGCACTATTGTAGGCACTTCATATATATTAGTTCTTTTAACCTTTATAATCTCCACTCATAGAAGGTGAACCTGAAGCACCAAGAGCCTAAGTAACTTGCCTAAAGTCAGTCAGCAGTAAGGTGCAAAGCCAGGATTTGAGCCCAGTCTGTCTGTCCTGCATCTGTTCTTATCCACTGTGCAGTACTGCCTGGCCATTGGCAACATGGGATGAGCCTCTTCATAAAGAAGTGTGGTGAAGAGCAAAAGGCATCACGCTTGAAAGCACTCAAATATTGTTTTAGTTATGGGCCGAAAAGTCCTACTCTTCCCAATATTCATGTTTGGGAGGTGGAGGCACTCAGGTGTGAATCATCCTGCAGCTTGATTCTGCAGCAGTCTTGGCAGGGCCAGGACCCTGAACAGACCCTGCCTAGCTTCCAGGCAAAGGGGCCATTGACACTAGCCTAGAAATTTTATTAGATTGAAAAGGTTAGTATAGCTGCAGTTTTCAAGTAACAAAACCAAAGAGAATTGATTAAAGCTTCACACACTTCCGTACCAAATAAAAACTGACACCCAGGACCCCAGATTTCTGGTCCGGCATCCATACAGTCCATTCCCATTTCTGCCCTACTCTGTACTTGCCAGAGGGATTTGCTCATCGCTTGAATGAGGAGGTAGCCCACCTGTGTACTAACTCAGTCTTGCTGGCAGCATGTTGAGTACTCCAATATTTAAATTTTCTATACTGTACCTACCTAAAATTAGCTCACCAGGTTTTTTGTTTCAGGCTTTTTTGAAAGTTGCATCCTTGCATGAGAGTTGGTATTTACTTTTTTCTGTCTTCCTAGGTCCAAGGACCTCCTCAGCATTGTAGGGAGGCATGGAAGGCAGTTCTTGATTATGTAGTTTCACTTAGGGTCAAAGGGCCTTTGAATCTTTCCTGGGGAATGAGGTTTAGAAAAAGCTCTTGAGCCCTGGCACATGCTCAGGCCACAGTGACTTTGTCATCCATTCCCTTGAAGCATGGGATCCTCCAAAACCTGTTCTGCTACACATCTTCCTTTCCTGAGCATTTCCTGTGTGTGTGTTCTGGTGGTTCAGCAACCAGGCTCACATACCTGAGCCAACCTTTCTCCGTAGGGCTCTGGGATCACTGCCTGGGGCAGCCCTGGTGGATTTCAGCTTATCGTTCAATCACCTTGCTGAGGGTGTGCTTTGTAGATAACCCTGCTCCAGGCAGGGGGGAACCTAGGGAGCTAAGAGCTCTACTTCCCTGAGTCTGCCCAGCTAGGAAGCCCTCTCTGGAGTGAAGGAAGCTGAGCAGCATGAAGAATGGGTTGGGGTCAGGGCAGTAAGTAGCCATGAGACCAGCAGCACCTGGGAAATTTGGCTTGTAAGCTGAGGAAGCTCTAGGAGTCTGGCGCTGAGGCTCTTTGGGACCTTCCCAGCCTTAGCCAGAATGTGTTGGTCGGGAGGTAGGAGGGAGCAGGTGCGATGCTCTGCCTGGTTCCCCATCAGCCTTCTGCTGCTTGTCTTTGGCCACACGGAGAGAGAAAGCTGGGTAGGGTTGGAGTGTAGGGGGCACCCCCTTCCTGCAGGCTAATGCACTCTCACTCAGCACCTTCAGTAAAAGGATTTGCAGCTTTTCCAGAACAGAGTTTGGGTCATCTGTGGATACTGTTCTTTGCTGTCAGGGGTCAGGAAACCAATTCCCCTGCCCTATGGTTATCTGGGCCTTTTGTACCATCTCAGTAATTTTCCAGAAAACAGACAAGAAGTTAGCCACGACGGTAAGTGTGCATAGCCCAGGTTCAACTAATTTTGGGGCTACCTGTTAGAATCAGACCATGAGCCTCTTTAGGAAAGAAGGGCTGGCAGCCATATTGGCGGGGGAGTGGGGACAGGACCTGTGACTGGGTAGATACAGTCTCCACTTGGACCATGGATCACCTAAGAAGCCAGAGGCTGAAATAGGGTTAATAATATAATGTCATTAATAATCCTAAGGGATAGCTTTGGGCAATAGCCTCTGGCAAGAGCCATTTCTTGGTCTTCCCGAGTGTTCGCTAGCCCTTTTAGGCACTGTGCCTGTCATCTGATTTCAATGACTTGTTCCTTCTTTCTTCCCAAAGACCCAGAAGAACCTCTTGAGATCATTTCTCGGGAAACTGGCTCCATAGGGGCTAAAGACTTGTCCAGCACTAAACATTTCTCCCTTTCCGGGCTGGGCACTGAGAATCTCCTGAGTCTCTCTCTCCACCTGGTGGCTGTCAAGCCTGGTATCTGAACTCTCCTTTTCCTTACTTTCCCTTGTTATTCATTTCACACCTATTTGGCATAGATTTCTTTACTAGTGGCTGGAAGTGAATTATATGAAAGAGAGTTATATCCCTCAGACAGTGAGTGGCCTGGTGAGTAGGGACAGGTCTGAGGTCAAAATGGGCTGACCGTGTATTCCCTCTACAGGTGTGTGACTCTGACACGGTACTGGATCCAGCCTGCACCATCGAGATGCTTCGAGTCCTAGAGGAGGACCCCCAAGTAGGGGGAGTCGGGGGAGATGTCCAAGTAAGAACTAACTAAAGATTCCTGGGGGTGGGGGTCTGGACTTTGTTTCCTAATCCAATTGGATGTGCATGGAAAATGGGCATCTTGACTTCCTAATATTTTTGTCGGGAGGGTGGTCCTCTTTGACAGTTTCATTGGTATCAAAGGGCTCGCTTGCTACCCAACCCCTTTCTTGCTCTTTTTCAACCTGAGGGGGAAATATTACTTAGCAGGTATGTAGAGAGCCTATGCTGCTGGGAGGAGCACAGTATTTGGAGGCCATTATCTTGGAGGATGCTTCCTTTTTGGCTGATAGTGCAGCAAGCAACTTCAAAGTTAGACCCTTGAGAAGCCCTTGCTCTTAGGTAAGTTGCACTCAAGAGCCCTGGGCAGTGCAGTCAGAATAAGGGGCCATATCTTCTTCCAGAAGGTACTGCTGGCAACATACCAGGTCTCCCAAGCAGCTTTCCAACTGAAGGGTCAGGACAGATGGCTGGGGTATTGCTTTGCATCTTTCTCAAGGCCTTCTCTCTGCCACTGCTACAGGCTGCCTCCTGAGACTGAAGGTGGCTTTGACTGCTAGACTGACTTTACAGGGACAATCAATACAGATGACACAGTGGAGAGTTGAGGAAGGTGACTGGGTGTGGTTGGCTCCTTTGAGCCTCAGGTTTCCCAGCTCTGGCTGGGCAAGGAATGATGGTTAGGAATTTGAGCAATGGGCTACAGAACTCAGGGTAGGGAGGCCTTATGGTCTCTGGTGTCTATCTCCTGGGGCTCATGGCTTCAGGCGAGGAGGCCCAGCATCTATGGTTCCCTTGCAGATACTCAACAAGTATGATTCATGGATCTCCTTCCTGAGCAGTGTGCGGTACTGGATGGCCTTCAACGTGGAGAGGGCCTGCCAGTCCTACTTTGGCTGTGTGCAGTGTATCAGTGGGCCCTTGGGCATGTACCGCAACAGCCTCCTCCAGCAATTCCTGGAAGATTGGTACCATCAGAAGTTCCTAGGCAGCAAGTGCAGCTTTGGGGATGACCGGCACCTCACCAACCGAGTCCTGAGCCTTGGCTACAGGACTAAGTATACAGCGCGCTCCAAGTGCCTCACAGAGACCCCCACCAAGTACCTCCGGTGGCTCAACCAGCAGACCCGCTGGAGCAAGTCTTACTTCCGGGAGTGGCTCTACAACTCTTTGTGGTTCCATAAGCACCACCTCTGGATGACCTATGAATCAGTGGTCACAGGTTTCTTCCCCTTCTTCCTCATTGCCACAGTCATACAACTTTTCTACCGTGGCCGCATCTGGAACATTCTCCTCTTC
>NW_006434825.1:12679949-12693422 GCF_000325575.1 Pteropus alecto
GCTGGGCATTATCAAGGCTACCTATGCCTGCTTCCTTCGGGGCAATGCAGAGATGATCTTCATGTCCCTCTACTCCCTTCTCTATATGTCCAGCCTCCTGCCAGCCAAGATCTTTGCCATTGCTACCATCAACAAGTCCGGCTGGGGCACCTCTGGCCGAAAAACCATTGTGGTGAACTTCATTGGCCTCATTCCCGTGTCCATCTGGGTGGCAGTCCTGCTTGGGGGACTGGCATACACAGCTTATTGTCAGGATCTGTTCAGTGAGACAGAGCTAGCCTTCCTCGTCTCTGGGGCTATCCTGTATGGTTGCTACTGGGTGGCCCTCCTCATGCTCTATCTAGCCATTATCGCTCGGCGATGTGGGAAGAAGCCAGAGCAGTATAGCTTAGCTTTTGCTGAGGTGTGACACAGCCCTCAAGCAGAGCGGGAAAAGTGCAATGGGTAAGGGAGGGAAGGGGAATGGAAGAGAAAAGATGGGGTGGGAGGGAGGAGGGAATGCTGTTTTAGTTTTTAATGGTCCAAAGGACAAATCTGAAGTGTAAAGAATGGTGACTGTTATGTGTCCTGGGGCAATTCTGCTTAGAGGCAACGCTGATTCCAGCTCAGGGGGATGAAGGAGACTTGTTTTCAGGCTGCCTGTCCACTGCATGGCGGCCTCTGAGAAAGATTCCACTTCCTGCCCCAGGATCCACAGGGAACTCAGAAGTATGCTAAACGAAACAATAAGTTAATTCAGTGGCAACTTTTGATAGGTAAGTGAGCAATGCTAGCTTGTGGGAAGGCGTTCTCTTAGCCACCTGAACACAACCAGAGGTGGGAGGAGAAGTTCTGAGTGATCTGGGCCAGGTAGTGATGTCTCCCCCCTTAATCCAGTTATCAATGCAATAAGATTGTGCCTGAGATAAAGGCCCAGAAGCCTGATCTCTGGGCATTAGAAAACAGGGTCCAAGAATGGTACTTTATTGATGTACCCCATTCTACACCTTCACATCCCAAGGATGAGCCAAACTAGCAGGGAGTTAGCATTGAACTGCTCTTAAGTGTGTGTGTATATGTATGTTAAGAAGGACTTTGCCAGGAGGAACAAAGATCGTGGTGGTGCTAAAGGCCATGAGCCATACAGAGGCCTTGGGCTGAATGTATTCCACCTGGGAATTGCCCACTTGTCTGTGATCTGTGCTGGGGAGGTAAAATGTTTTGGTCACCTACCAGGAAGATTAAGCTTCAACATGCTTGGAAAGGATGTGAGGGCTATTTCAACCTGTGTACTCCTAAATTACTCTCTCAAATTCAGGTGAGCCTTAAGGCAGCCTTCTCACTTCACTTTCTTCAAGATGATGTAGTCACCTCTTCTGTCCTCCCCAGTGGGTTAGCCACCTCTGTAAAAGGCAAACCTGCCCTCAGCCCATCCGGGGAAAAACTATTAGGAGCCTCTGACCAAATTGGCTACCATCTTGGAACTGCTTGGGACAGAGTCCCTGGCAGCTGGGGTAGCATGTGACTTTCAGGCTGCAATTCTTGACAATCATCTTTAATAGAAAGCTTTTCAGAGTTCCCTAAGTAAACCCTCAAATCCAAGTTCGTCATCTTTGAAACTGTCCATTCTCCTCAGTGGCTTCTCCAAGGAGTTCTTATAGTCAAGTTACTACTGCATTTGCTTCTTTCCAGAAACCAAACTAGAAGATGGAATTGGTTCCTAAATCCTAAGGTTCTTGCTTCTCTCAGGCCTCTTGGGGCTGTTTTATTTCCTTCTGCTTTTTGGAGGAGAATGAGAGGCAGCCATTTTCTAGAGATCTCCAATCCATGTTTCCAGCTCTTGGGTGTGAAACCTGGGATCTTGACTAAGCCTTTGACTTAAGGGTTGCTTGCTCATGAACTCTTCTCTCCAAACATCCATCCTCAGAGGGTAAGGCTAACCCCTCAGAACCAGCGCTAAGGTAGAGAAGAGTCGAGGGGCAAGCCTCTAGTGTGCCCAGGTGCTTCCTACAAAGGAACACAGTGTGCTCTGAGCCACAGACTAGCAAATCCTGGTGCTTTCCTTCATCTCCCACGAACTCAAGGGTTTTCCAAGTGCGGCTAACATTACCACATCACACAGACCTCGAGTTTCTAAGACTGCTGGTTGCTGTCGGGCCCAATCCATGAAGGCTGGGAAGAGGCAGCAGGCATTTGCTAAGGGCAGTTGTTCCAGGCTCTTCTGTGTTTTTGCTGGCCAAGAAGTAAACTATTTTGAGCACTACAATGGAGGAAATCCGGTCAGCCAACTGCAGAGCTCAGACTTCACTAAGGGCTTGTTTTTCTTCAGTTTTTACTTGAACATTAATATAGAATGGACACCCAGATGGAAAATTCTTGGCTGTCCTACCAACAGCTCTGCCTTGCACTGTGGTTATCAACTTTCCTCAGATCAAGAGTAGGCAGGTACAAGTAGTGGGCTCACAACGTTTGACCTCGACTGGTTCTTCTAAGTTATTCTGTACATTTTTTCAGCAGTGAAACCAAACTGGGTCTTCAGCTTTATCCCGTCTCTTGCAAGGGAAGAGCCTTTATACAACTGGACACATTTTGGTTTTTCCTCATTAAGAATTTTAACTGTCTTTTGTATTATTTCTACAATGATTTGTAAACATATTTATTTTTACTTTTTTTAACTTTTCAGGTCCAAGTTTTTATACTGCACTTATTTGTCAAAATAAAGATTCTCACATAATGCTGGTATCTGAGCTACTTCCTCCCTCTTTGTACTTAATGAAAGCTAGCTCTTTATTCGTTTTAAAAGAGGCACTTGCGCTAGAAATAGTTAATTCCAGTGGAACTCAGAAGCAGGATAAGTTGTCACAGCTGCCTCTGGACCTAGGGAATACAGTAGGCCTACCTTAACAACTGTACACTTATGGTAGCTTAACTTTTATTGCAGAAGGTGGGCAGGGTCTTTGGTGAAATTACTGGCAGATGAGTGAGCTAACGCTAAAAACCAAAGCTTGCTTCCTCCTTGAGTGAAAGCATTTTATCTGGCAGATAATGTAGGATTATGGCCAAGTTGAAACAATGAAAAACAGTGGATAAGCTTCCTTCTCTGTGAACAGGTAACAAAATGGCGTGACATCAGCAGCCTTCTCTTCCCATTTATTAAAGAAACAGTAAGAAAAGATACAATGCAGGAAAAACACCACCATCCTTTCACATCAGGCTGAACAAAGCACAGTGATTTCTCCCCTTCATTCCCCCCACCCCCCACCCCAATTCCCATCCACATCAGTTTAAATTTTGAGGTTCTTTGATTGGGAGAATCAGTGAAGAGGGAGTTGGATGAGCAGTAGAGCTGTGATTCTGGCCTCCTCTCTGAGTCCTGGAGAAGGAAGCTGCATGACCAGTCAGTCAAGCAAGAACTGTATTTGGTGGGTCTCTGAAGTGGTTGCCCACCTCCCTGTTCTGTGTTCAAGCCCCCAGGGAAAGGTATGGCAGTAGAGGATGACCAGGTCCAAGCTGCCCAGGTTCGAGCTGCTGAAGCATGGTCCATTCACCAATGTAACATTTCTAGAGAGCAGTGAGCTGATTCTCCAGTGGTGAGCAGGGGACTACATATGAACTGGGACCTGCAGGCCAATGTATCCCTGAGGAAAAGTCCACAAGAACAATTCAAGAAACTAGTAAGAAACAAGGGGCAGAGGGCTGTGGGACAAGCACAGCAGGCTTCTGGAAGGCTGGAGATCCTTTCTTTCAAGGCCAGGATCATTCCCACCTGCCGAAGTCCATGTCCCACAAATAACATTTCACCTTCAATCAAGAAAGAAGCAGAGGGGAAAAAATGGCTCATTTGAATGTGAGCCCCAGCTATGTACTTCAGACTGTAGCTCCATAACTACCCTTTTATCTAAAACAGAGCCGTTGCCAGAACCACGATGCCTGGAAACCAAGGTGGTCCTGGAAAGAAAATGCTGTTTAAGGGGGTAACATTCCATTTGGGTACATTGCAGCCATTGGACCCCCTGGTCTGGGAAAAGCAGCTGGGTTTGTGCCAGGGAGACTCCCCACTCTAGGAAATGGGACCAAAGTCTTGCCTACAGGGCCATTCATCCTTGGAAAGGAAGCTGGGTTTAGACCCAGGTTCCCAGTTGGCCTTGCAAAAGAAGCTGGGTTGATACCCACAGGGCCTGCTGGAGAAGAGCCCAGAGGCCCAGGAGCTGACCTGGGGAAAGTAACCTGACCAGGGCCTAATGGGCCAGTAGACCTTGGGAAGGTAGCTGGGCTTGGACCCTGTAAGCCAGTGGCCCTTGGGAAGTTAGCTGGGTTGGGTCCTAGTGGTCCAGAGGCTCTTGGGAAAATTGCTGGATTTGAGCCCTGGAGGCCAGCAGACCTCTGGAAGGTAGCTGGGTTTGAAGCCAATGTGCCAGAAGACTGAGAAAAGGCAGCTGGGTTCAGGCCCCCTGAACCTGTCCCCCTCGGAAAGGGATTAGTATTTACCCCCATGGGGCCAGCTGGCCTTGAAAAATGAGCTGAATTAGGGCCTATGGGGCCAGGAGCCCTTGACAAGGGAGATGGATTTGGCCCTGGGAGGCCAATTCCCCGAGTGCCAGGACCCGAGTTTGGGCCTATGGGGCCAGGTATTCTTGCCATGGAAGATGGGCTTGTGCCCATGTTTCCAGAGGCCTGTGAGAAAGAAGCTGAATTTGCTCCTAAAAGACCTGCTGCTCTTAGAATGGGGGCAAGATCTAGGCCTTGAGGTCCACCCATTCTTAAGTTAAGACCAGATCCTGTGCCTAAGAGGCCACCTGCTCTGGTGTCCAAATTAGGGCCTGGGCCTAGGCCACTTGCCCTTGTGTTAGGCCCAAGGCCTGGGCCCAGGCCACCTGCCCTTGGGTTGGGCCCAAGGGTGGGGCCTGGAAATATACCTGACCTTGGGGCAGGGTTTGTACCTACAAAACCTGATCTCAAACTGGGACTTGGTCCAGGGCCCAGGCCAACAGGTCTAGTATTGGGAGGACCATTCCCAGAAGTCAACAGGACACCTGCTCTCAGATTGGGTCCAGATCCAGGGCCCATGGGACCACCACTTCTAGAGTCAGGACCCGTTCCCAGGAGACCACCTGCCCTTGAGTTGGACATAGGACTTGGCCCTGGGAGACCCAACCTTGGGTTAGACAGAGGCCCTGGGCCTGGAAGAGCCCCTGCTCTAGGGTTTAGAGTTGGGCCTGGGCCTGGGCCCAAGAGACCACCTGGCCTCGGGAAAGAAACTGCACCTGTGCCAGCGGGATTCATCCCCCTTGGTAAAGAAGCCATGGGTGGGTCACGAGCACCAGCAGGGAAAGGTGCTGGATTCGAAGCCAATGAGCCTAATGAAGTTGGAAAAGGAGATGGGTTCCTTGGAAATGGGGCCAGATTTCCCCCAAGAGAACCGGCTGCCATAAGGAAGGAATCTGAGTTCATGCTCAGTGGGTGGCCTGTGTTTAGAACAGGACCCCCCTGTGGTCCCAGGGAACCGTCGAGTCGTCCTCGAGGTGGCAGTGGAGCACGAGTCCAAGGAGTTGGCCGCTCTCTAGGGAAAATCCGGGGTTCTTTCATACTTTCTTGGGGACGTTGGTAATAATGGGCTTGGGGCGAGTTTTGAAAAGGATCTTCTTTTTGATGAGTGCTGTCACCAAGTACCGGGTGCCAGTCTCGCAGCCAAGCTCATCACAATCCTGCTCCCCAGGAGTATGTTTGACAAGGACAGCAAAAGGTTTCTCCAGGTGGATGATTTTCCCATACAGGATATGATGCCCCACGATCAGAACAGGGATTCCCTTTGGCAGAACAAGAACAAGATGCCTGAGGTTCAAGGCACGGTCATAACACTCAGGTGCTTCCTAGAGATGCTTTTGGCAGGCAATGCTGGCACCTGCACTCCCTGGTCTGGCTCTACCACTGCTGAGCAGCCACAGTGGACAACCCACCCTCATGTCCTTTTTTGCCCAGGTAAGAGAATTTTCACTATTAGAACTGTGACCTTTCGAGATTCCCCAAAGCTAAATTTCCCTGCTACTACAGAGGTGGGGGAGAACAAGCAGGTAGCTCAGCAGATTAGCTAGACCTTGTATAACAAACCTGAGGGCAGTCCTCACTGAGTCCTGGGAGCACCACCTTGGTGTAGCTTGCTTTCCTGAGGCATTAGGCAGGGAAAGAAAAGCCCCCTCACCTCAGTGGTGTAATGTAGGTCTCCCAGGAGGTTTCCAGCTAATCCAGTGCTGTAGCGAGCCTCGATCTCCCCCTGTAGCTCCATCAGCACCCATTCTGCCAGGCCTCCAGCCCCAGCACTGCAAGCAAAGGGCTGGTGGTTACATTATTTTTGAGGGGTGACGGATGAATAGTGTCCTACACCACCATTCAAGGCCCAAAGGAATTCTCTGTTGAGCATAAGTTCTTGGGAAATTGGGCAGTGCTACGCACTGAACTAGAGATTGAAATGCAAGGATTTATGCAAGATGCATCTAAGGACCCTGTTTCTTCCAAGAAAATATCAAGCCTATATAGCCCTAATCATTCAAGCTAAAGAAAAGTCTCAAAATGTACTCACCTGGAAACAACAATTTGCACCATGAGCCTTCCGTCTTTTAAAAGCAACTGATAATAAGCTGTAGAGGAAAAAAAAAAAAAGATTTAGGATAATAATGATGACAGTTAATATTTACCACTTACTGTGTGCTAGGCACTTTTCTAAGTGCTTTAGATACATTTTATTTCATTCCTCTAACAAATCAACAAAATGTAAGCATTCTGAAAACATGTACATGTAAGAGCTTAAGATTACCAACGTTCAACTACATACAGTGTGAATAGTTAACAGGTACTACAGTCGAGTTCAAGGTCACACGGCTACTAGTCAAAGAACCAGGATTTGAACCCAACACTGTATAGCCCACGCACTTGACCACTATGCTAATAACTTGCCTTTCCTAAGGGTATTATTCTATTTTCCAATCCACATATATCTAAAAAGACTATGGAATTTTTAGATTTTACTTTTTTCTTTGGTAATGACATAAACTTCATGTCTACCACTATGGTTATCTGGTATTTCAAGGTTCAAAGGACCCCCTTTAAAAGCCAAGAGAACCGAAAAGTCCTCCAGACAATTTTAGTGAATGGTAAACTGACTTCTGACGTAACTCTCATCAAATGCTTTAACCATCTTTCACTTAGATCAAGGGTCCCCAAGTGCGGACTGGTACTAGCTCGTGACCTGTTAGGAACCAGGCCGCACAGCAGGTGGTGAATGGGTGAGTGAGTGAGGTCCTCAGCGCTAGCATCACTGCCTCAGCCTCACCTCAGATCATCAGGCATTAGATTCTCATAGGAACACCAGTCCTTGGTGCCATAAAGGTTGAGTCCTCTGACTTAAGACACTAAAATACCCTCTCTTAACTTTTTTTTATACAACAGCACCACCTGGTGGCAAGTTTATGGTACTCTACAAGAATGGGTTAAAATGGGACATTTTTGCCTGAAACTGGCTTCACTTGTACTTTTCTGGGAAAGATGATTCACCAGAGTTTGAGGAGATGTGGAATCTGAACTACAGAATCTGTATAAGTCTTTCCAATGAATAGATGGAACTTAGTGGAAGGTTATTAGTCCAGTGTTAACCAATTGCAACTTAACAGGTATTATAACTATGCTCAAGCTTAGCAAATATACTTGATTAGAACGTTAAACTGGTTTCTTTACTGATCTGTTAATCTTCATTTGGGATTTCCAGGGAAAGCATATTGCAGCAGCCTTATAGGACAGCAGAATCTCTACTCTCAAGCACCAAAACCATTGGGAACATGAGGTTGGTCAATACACTGGACTTCAAACAAATATTAATGGCAGCTAATAGTTAGTGAATTCTTACTATGAATCAGATGCTGTGTATATATATGAGTGGTATCTCAATTACTGTGACAACTCTATGAGACAGGTACTTATCACTATTTTGCAGATAGAGCTACTGAGAGATACACTTGCTTGTATGCGGAACACACACAGCTAAATGTGGAAGAGGCAGCCTAAGAACCTAGACTACCTGACTTTATCTACACTCATAATGACTACCAATTCTGTCCTCCCAAATGAGAAATCCAAGTGCCAGTGACAATGAAAAGGCATCAAGGCATCAGGCAGGCACCACATGACACACAAGAGCTGGTCAGAAGGCCCACAGGGTATCAAGAGGGCATCCTTGAATAAGCCAGACCTTCGGAAGCAGCACCAGTGTGGCAACACTTAAGAACAGTAATATATACTAGTTCAGGAGGGAAAAGGTCTTCTGACAGATAAGAAGGCCCCACCACTACCATCAAAAGAATCACTAAAAGCACTTTAAAAATTATTCTAAGGTCAACTGAAGGAGAAAGGATAACAATTTAAAATTGGAAGGCTTAAATTCAGGTTCCAGCCTGTAATTACTGTAACCATCACCATACACGTCACTTAATGACTATGAGAGCTAACACCTAGATTATCTGACTCATTAAACTATTGTGAAGACCAAATACAACACATGCAAAAAATGCCTTAGAGACTTTTTTATTCAGATGAATAGCTAATAGAGGATGGAATAAATAGTTCCACAATATAATTTTGACTATAATTTAGAGAATGGTAGGTATACTTTAGCCATGAATCAAAAAAGGCTCAATTACTAGAAAGTGAACTCATTAAGTTTCTAAAGGTTAATAAATGCATGTAGATTTAAAAGGGGTTCTTATAAACAAGCTTTTAATGACTGATGAGGCAGTATATTCTCCTTAATGGGTATAAGTTATGGTAAATTATAGGTGGTTTCAGAGGAACAATAACATGTTCAAACATACACATGTTCTAGAATTATCATGGCAGGGAAGATGATCAATCTTTAAGGCCTTTGGCCACATTTGAGATGGGAATGTGTGGACTGTTTAGGAAAAGGAGATGCAGAAATATTTTCCTGTACAATCTCCTGTTAGAACAGGAATTCAGAACAGTGGCCTGAGCAGGCAAAGGAAAACAGGTGCCTGGTAGTTGCTGCTTTGATGAGCACACACACCTGCCTGAGTACATCTACTGATGCTGGTAGACATCTAGCAATGCTCCTAAAAATAAGAATTCTGTGGCCTACAGCCTCACCATTCTACTGTTGTTCCCAGTCAGGCTGGTAAAAACTTGTGCTAGACCTGGGATGCTGCAGATGTGGATACAAATGAAGTTCACACCCTGCTTATCAGACTAGCTCTTAGGACTGACCTGGCTACATTTAGGTACAAGAGGGTCTATATACCAAGTTAGTAAAAAATGTAGGGGAAGACATTCCTTTACCAAGTTTTTTAATTTGATAAGAGCCAAAGTAGGTAGGTATACCTGTACACTTCACTAAGGACACACCTGATGGAAGTAACAGAAAATATGTATTTCATTTACTGTGGAGCTGACTAAAAAGATATGAGAACACGCAGCTCAATCTGTCCTCACCCCCTTGAGAGTAAGTAGCCAGTCAGCCAGAAAACAAAAAAGTATAATACAAATCAAATCCTATTAATAACAAATATAACATTACAATAAATTTTCTGTAAAACAAGATTTCTAAGTCTTCAGTCTCAACTCATTCCATCTATATTTAAAAACAACTAGAGCAATCTCTATATGTTTATTCTAAGATATTGCTTGTGTGGAAACTGCAGCTTTATCAAAAGCAACATGTGAAGGCAGTTTGATGAATCTATCAAATCATGAAACTAAAAGGAGTTAATGGTAGAGCTCCCCCAGCACCTATTTCTTTAAAGAGCCTTGAGTTGAATCTCAGATTTGGCTAGGACTAATTTGTCTTTGGTTAAAAATAATTCCAAGTTGACAATATAACTGTAGAGCCATAGAAAAAGTTCAGTGATAATGCTTTTCAAAAGGATGTTCAAATTCATTATATATTAAAGGGCACAACTAGAGTGTGGACTTGGAGAGATAGGAAGCTGTGGGTAAAAAAACCAAACCTCTCCCCTCCAATGAATTATTTTCACCCCCACCCCTACTTCATAAAAGGGGGAGATTTTTCCTACTCAATTTTTTTGGGCCTTTACTAGAACTAAATAAAACAACACATTCTATATTCCTTAGTGAAGTGACTTTAGCTCTGCAAGGGAAACTTTTTTTTGTACATTTCTATTTTTTCCCTATTAAAGAAAAAAAAAGCCCGGGGCGGAGGCTTCAAAATTTCTATAAATGTCACTTGTCTAACTAAACTCACCCCAGATCATCCCCAATCTTAAGGCCTGGAGTTAGTCTGGAGAGCCTGGGTCAAGTTAAGACACTGTTGCTTCTCAGGAAAATGTTCCAGATGACTTTGGGACCCCTGAACAAACCACAAAGCAGCAAAAGAAGTGGCATTCTCAGAACCAATCCAGATCCAAAACTGGAAACCTAATCAAAACTCAAAAGGTTTGACTGGAATCAGAATCTGGGATACACCTTATCATTTGACTATTGACTATTTCTATTTTGAAGTTAGTCGCTATTAAAATTATTTAAAATCTGAAATATCAAAGTGCCACCACAATTTCTGAGTAAAAAGAAAAGTCCAGGCAGAGCATTATCTTTACAATACAAAAGGCTTCATTTCTCACATAGCTAAACTTTTTTGAACATTTATCTGGATTCTTTTGGTTCTGAAATGAACACAATCCTATTATGTAGGCAGTATCACTTCTATTTTACAGATGAGAAAATCAGGCTTAGAGAAGCTATAAGTAACTAGTCACAAAGCTAGTTAAGTGGTAGAGCTGGGATGTGAACCCTAACTCATCCACAAAATGGCCTCTTAGTTTTCTCACAGCCCCTTTCCAACAGTACATCTGTGTTGTCAAATTTTAAAATTGTTTTAACACCTTAAAATTTCTTGTCACCTGAATCTTATTATTTCTTTTCTTGCTCCTTGAGATTACTACTCTAAGCTGTTCTAGGGGCCAAAGTAGGTAGGTATACAGTACCTATGAGAACTTCTGGTTGCTTTGCAAATACTAGCCTTTCTCATAGCATCTCCTACCAAATGGCAAGTTAGTAACCTATGTAGAAGATCTGTATCTTGCCACCAAAATAGCTATTACATCTGTGGGGCAGGCAGTTAAAAACGAACAATAAGCCTGTTTCTTACTGTATCCAACTGATGAGAGGACATTCTTTGTCACTGCTTCATTTTAATTTCTGACTAAATTTATCTTATCCTTCAGTTTCTGAATTCTTAAATGTTAAATCATTAAAAGATTACTCTTATAGAGAATAGCATGAGCAATGACCTTCATAATGGTAACTGCCCCCAAATAAAATGTGGCAGAAGTGTTATGTATCCAATCAAACAGAACATACAGCTTTTACTGAAACAAGGGGCTTTGACTAACTACAAATAAATTTTACTAAAGCTAAATGTTTTAAACTGTTTTCATTAGAACCTTTCTTGTATTTTAAGTTTTCCTTTAAAAAAAGAGAATAAAGGCTTTAACTCTACGATTTTTAATTTTAAAAAAATGTTTACATACAGGACACAAAATATTTGCAATTGCTAAGCCAACAGCACTGAGCTCTTATTTGGTCTCAGGTACTACTCTTTGAGTTTAGGGATACAGGGTGAACTCAAGTTATCACATCTGGATTCTGTGATTATGCCACTTACCCTATGTGTGATGGGGGTAATTTAACAAGTTTCAGTTCACCTCCAATAAATCAAGCATTAAAAAAACCCTATTTCAAAGGGCTGTTGTGAAAATTAAATGAGGTTATGTGAAGTCCTCAGGACAGCGCCTAACACATGGTAAGCCTTTATGATCAAGCCATTCGTTACCTGGAAGAACATGGCTTTTTCCTAATACATGTCCAATAGAATGCCTTAATACTACACCGTATGATTATTTTGTTCATAGTGGAGTAAAACATTCTATAGAAGCAGCAGGTCACCAGAATAAAATCAGGTTTACATAATGGAAGAACAATTCAAATATGGCAGTCGGGGTCCACCAAATTGCTTCAGGGATTAAGTTCTGGAAGGTTTTCTCTAAACAGGATGACTATTTCTGTGCCTTTCCACCAGCCAATGAACAAGCCAAGAAAGTTTACATACAAATGAATACAGATTATTTTTATTTATTAAGTGTTATTGTGGTTTTGTGACTGAAGGGGATGGTCTAAGTTTCAAAGGGGATCTTGTCTCTTGACAGGCTTATAGCATCAAGTGCTAAAATCCTGTTTCTAAATGAGAATCTTACCTCCCCTTCAAAAAAGGGCTATGGAGGGTAGATGGAACTGAATGCTTCCAAACTTTTCATTAGTGAAGAGTGTGTTCAAAACCGTGTGTGGATACTATGCATACACGTGGTACTTTCCCATCACATTTTAGGATTCCCGTGATGGAGGGAATCAATTACTGGCATTTGTAGACAATGGGTGGAAAAGATGGCTTCAGTCGATCTCAGTTACTCCAGTTTTCTCCATCTTCAGCTACTCTGCAGCCCCATCTCAACCCTTCCTCCTCTCTTACTACTATGACACCCTTATCTTCCCCAAAGCCCCTACCTTTCTAGCCCGGCTTGAGGTCTCCCTCTACCCTGGATTCTCTTCCCACCAGCTTCCAACTTCTCCACCCACTCCGCTGGCCCCCTCCCATCCCTTCAGTTTGAGCTACAAGCACTTCCTATTTCCAGTCCCGCCCACGTTCTGGGACGTCTCAATACGATTTCCCTCTTCCCCAAACCCCTCTAAATTACCCCCAAGACTTTCGCTGGGACCTCTTACCAAGCTGTTTAACCCTTTCTCCTACCTCCCAACGAAACTATTCTCTAACTACCTTACTCTATACTCCCCACACACTGGAGAGCTCTTCCAAACTGTTCACCCTCCTCCCAAGGATGACTCTTTAAACGTTCTTCCTCTACCACCCTCATTCTCCAAATAGTTCCCAGTTTCCCCCTAAATTCTGAAGTACTTTTGTTCATTCCTCCAGGACCCCACCCCATCCTTTTCTCGTCTCACTCCGCCCATAAAAGAACCTGGTTCACTCTTCACTGTCCCTTCCAACCATCTTCCAAAATTACCTCTCTCAGCAGCCTCCCTCCCATTTAAAATGTCCCCCAAAACTTCACAGTCCTACACCGCGCGCCGCCCCCCACCCTAGTCCCCTTTCTGATATTCCCGCTACTTCTTGAGTTCCAATTCTACCCCGCTCCCGCAAACCTCGCGTGCTGGGCTCCCTCCCCACCGGAGGAAGAGCCCCTTTCCGCACATACCTCGAGGATCCGGCCCGCGCCGCCCCCTTCTCCGTCCTCCGCCCGCGCTCGGCCACCCTTTCAACCCTTCTCCGCTCCGCCCGCTCACTCTCTTTCTTTCCCTCCGCCCTCCGTCTTCACACTGCTCCCTCCCCGCGACAATTCCAGGCCTTCCTACCCCCAGAACCTCCCTGGTTCGCCCCCACCTCTGCACCGCCCTCCCCGTTCC
>NW_006434825.1:12693598-12694820 GCF_000325575.1 Pteropus alecto
CCCGCCGCCGTCGCCGCCGCCGCGAGCACTGCCTGCGCACTTCCGGCTTTGCGCCGCGAGCACTTCCGGGGCAGAGCACGCGAACGCGCGCGCACGTGGGGCCAGGGCGGAGGGAGGCGAACGCCCATCCTCGGGTGAGTTGGGGAAGGGGTATGGGAAGCGGTTGTGAAAGAGCGGGTTCGAGGGTGTCGAGGCCCGGTGGAGCTCGTCGGTTCCGTTTTGCCGAGGCCGGGTGGGGGTTACTCCATAGGTACTCCGACAGGGAGGGGGCGGCAAAGACCTTGCGCGCGCTTCAGACGCCCTCTTAGCCGGGCCGGGCCGAACGCACCTGTTCTGCTCGCGGGTTCCTAACCTTGCAGGGAGACGAGTGAGGGGTGAATGAGACCCGGCCCCGACCCTTGCCGAGTGCGTATGTTGGCTGCAAGCGTGGGGTGGGCGGGGTAGTTGACATATCACTACAAGTCCTGTTCCTCCTTGAGGAGCTCTCGATTCTACTGGCCCCATCGGCCCCACCAACACTATCATAGTTTGTCTGTGATTTTGCAAACTTAGCAGTAGAGTTAGGGAGAAGTGCTCGCTAAAGTGCAAATTCCTACTGTCTCTCCCTCACCTCCAAGAGATTGGAATCCTGGAGCTGTGGAGTAGGACCTGGAAACCTGCATTTTTAAAAACCTTTTTTCGAGGTAATTTCGATGCAGAAGTTCTGCAGACCTGACTTTGAGAGACTGATTTAGACTGTCAGCGTTTCTTGCCTCTTAAAAGTGGTCGCGATGTTTACCCTTTTCTTTACTCTCTAAGAAATGTCACACAAAACAGAAAGGAGAACCTTAGTTCTGCCTGGAATACAGCTGGTCAACTCCATGTGTCTTCATTCAAATATGCACTCCCGTTAGAGAATGAGGTTATGTTCAGTAACTTTTGCTTTAAGATCAAGTTTTAGATTCTCACCCCTCTTTCCCAGGCTACTTCCTTCAGGCAGTTTGTCAGGATTGTGAAAAGTCTAGGTAATGCTCTACGTGTTGATCTTTTAAATTTTTTGCAGAAGAATCTTGAGCTTCTGGAGATTGTTAAAGTCTTGTGTGGAACATGAAAATACCATTAGTCAGATACTTAGAAATGGAACTCAGTGAGAGATAGTTGGAGTCTTCCATCCAGAACGGTGATAATAAGGAACAATACACATGACATACTGCAGTTAACATTTAACAGTGACTCTTTTTTC
>NW_006434825.1:12694830-12696108 GCF_000325575.1 Pteropus alecto
GTGAATTTAAAGTCCATCGAGTTCGTTTCTTTAATTATGTTCCATCAGGGATCCGCTGTGTGGCTTACAATAACCAATCAAACAGATTGGCTGTTTCAAGAACAGATGGCACTGTGGAAATTTATAACTTGTCAGCAAACTACTTTCAGGAGAAAGTAAGTCATTTGGGAGCCCAATTTGGTGTTTCTTATGTTCATTTTCTTAAGTTCAGTTCTACAAAAACGAGTGTCTTGTATAGTCAAAGGGATCAAAAGAAAGACTCTCCTTACCCTCACCAGAGTTGTTTTGAACTACTTAACTTCTGTAGCATCCAATTTCTTATCTGACCGGTGAGAGAAGCTCAGAGTTTTGATCTATGTAATGTTGGCTAGAAAGAGTCTACTTAGGAATTGTGGCGGGTCACTGTCATTTAGAAACTGAGGTTTGCTGGTTCCTTTGAGAAGGGTACTTGTCAAGAGCATTGCTTTATGTCAGTCTCCACACATTGCAGCTTTGTTAAGGTGGTATTTCCCACTGGGAGTGTCAGTACCAATTTCATTGTCAATTCAGAAAAATTGATGAAATATTTTAATAGCAGAAACTTTGGTGATGTGATAGCAGGAAGATAGATTCCTAAATTCATTTCTCTGAGAGAATGTAGACTTATATGCCTCTATTTGGGAGTAAAGGAGATTTTTAATTAATTAAAATACCATTTGGATGTTTGCAGAGGGCTGTACAGCAGCATTTTCTTCAGAGGCATGGATTACTGATTTCAGGTGCAACATCCAATTCAGTTCATTTATTGAGTGCCTTACATGCTCTGGGCACCGTGATGTAAATGGATAGATGGATAAGTAAATGAATTCAGTGCCCAGCAGCCTAGTCCTTATTACGTAGGCACTCTGTAAATGCTTCTAAATGAATGACTAGCAAGTATTAGGCATTAAGACGAATGTCTGAGGCCCTACTTTCAAGGAGCTCAGAATCCAGTGGGGAAAAGTTGAATATACAGTTTTCAAATACTTACAAATTCAATATAAAGCTAAGCAGGCATAGAATCTTAGTGGAGAGATGTCTTACTCTGATGAGGTGGGTTTAGGTATCTTGGAAAGGGATTACTTACTGAGCTGGCCCCTGAAGAACTAATAGAAGTTTAAAAGTTACTGGTCCCCACAACTGGGTCACATTCTGTAGTGTGAAAAACATGCTATGGTTCATGACTTGTTGCATCCTGTGTTTTTCTTGTCATTTATGACGACTAATTATATAAGTTTGTATATTTAATGTCTTTCTTCC
>NW_006434825.1:12696172-12727955 GCF_000325575.1 Pteropus alecto
TTAGTACAAAGCCACTGCAGAGTTAATATTTGTTGAATGAATAAGTCAACCATTCCTTATCTAATGTCTCATTTTCTTCTCTCATGTTTTTTTTTTTTCAGTAATTAATTTAATCTAGTCTTCTTTTTCCATAGTCCCTTTCCATAGTTCCAGAGTTAAGATTGCTTAGCTCTGTTAATCACTCTCAGAACAAGAGAAAATTATATATTAGAGTGAAAAGAGTAGGGACTAGGAGTAGGAAGGCCTACAGTCTCTTCATGTCATTGACTTTGGCACTTTGGGCAACCCACTTAACCTACAAATTCTTTGGCCTTTTCAAGTTCAAATAGGAAAAATTATACTTACTCAGTCCCTTTCTTGTCAAGCAGATAAAAGGATAAAATGCTTTGATAGGTAAGAAATTTGAATACTAAGAAAGCACTTAGAAATCTGAAACTTGAGTGAAAAGCTGGAGTGAACTGCTTTAGTTTACATAACTTTTATTTTTTTAAACAGCTTTTTACAGGTAAAATTGACACAGTAAGCAGCATGTATTTAAAGTATACACAGTGATAACTTTTGACATATGTATAAACCTGAAACCATCACCTAATCGAGTTGTATCAATTTTTTAAAAATTAGCTACATCAAATATAATTGGATACAAACTTTATTCTACTGAAAAGTTTTTCAGAACAAGTCCTAGTAAAAGAAACAAAACCAACTGTATTAGTAACTAAAATGTGAACCTGAAAAAAATGAAAATGTCAGTAGACATGATCTGATAGCACAAAACCCCAAACTAGTTATTTCTAAGGAAGTATTTTAATTTTCACCATGTTGCCTGTGACCACTCAATGCTGGTAGCTGGAGAATTCATGATGAGTTGAGAAGTTATGGTGTTTCTGTAGTTTTTCCCAGGTCATGAGTCTCGAGCTACTGAAGCTCTGTGTTGGGCAAAAGGACAGCGACTCTTTAGTGCTGGACTCAATGGAGAGATTATCGAGTATGATTTGCAAGCATTAAACATCAAGTATGCTATGGATGCCTTTGGTGGACCTATTTGGAGCATGGCTGCCAGCCCCAGTGGCTCTCAACTTTTGGTCAGTAAGCAATTATTAGCAATTTAAACTAAGATTTCTCTTGTGCCCACTTAAATTTTCTTCCCTGTGTTCATAGGAAGGTAGATTAAAGTTATATTATGGCATATAGCATCTCCAATGTGAGTTGGATTTCAGCACTCCTAATATAAGATTGGAGTTGATTTTTAGGGATTAAAAATCTCTTTTCGTATCCTTTCTACTGCTACTTTGGACCTCATATATATATCGAGAGCATTACACTGAACATTTCTCAGTGTTCTTTGGAATTAGGAGATGTAGAGACTTTTTTTTGTTGTGCTTTGTGTTTTATGATAAATTTCATTTCACAGTATGGTACATTAAATTATTTTGTAGATTCACAATGCACTAATGTATATTAAAAGTTCTGAGAGGGCCTTCCACCAGTTAACTTGTAGAACTATGTTTCACCACAGTGTTTCCCAAAAATTGTTTGAGCTCAGACTGAGACTACTTTCCCCTCCCCCCATTAACATTAGAATGGGCATTCTCGGAGATTTAATTTTCTGTGATCATTCTATGATGCTTTTTGGTTTGAGCTAATTTGTGCAATATCTTGACAAGTTACCATTTAGATTCTATTAGTTAATAGGTCTTTTATTTAGGCCATGGGTCTCTAGCAGAGATTTGCTGTGAAGTCCTATTTCTACTCTATGTCCTGTACAGGAATTGGGCTACTAATTAGCTTGCTTTCTGGTTAGGACCTGAAGGCTGCCAAGAATACACTTTCAGTTTCTTGGTACCAGTACTTTTTTTCCCTCACCAACTATTTTTTCAGAGAAAGTGATCATTTTAGGGGAGAAATGTATATATTTAGTTTAAAAAATGTAAAATGCTTATTTTCTCCATTTTCTGCCTTCTTTCCCCTGATAGGTTGGCTGTGAAGATGGATCTGTGAAACTATTTCAAATCATCCCAGACAAAATCCAGTTTGAAAGAAATTTTGATCGGCAGAAAAGTAAGGGTCATTTTTGATGGGGCAGTGAATAACCTTAACAAGAAGTCATATTTCTGTGCCACTGGGGCTGGGATATTTTCCCATGGGTCCAGGTTATTTTTTAAATACAGAGTAGGAAAGTTAGTGTTTTTGTGTAAATCAGTTTGTTAGTTCTCACTTATTTTTGTGATGTTTTAACAAGTGTGCATAACGCCTCAAAACTAGAATTTTGTCTTTAGGAATTGGTTTTTAATCCTGCTAGTGCATTCAAATTGAATGGGGGAGTTCTATAAACAATTGCCCATACTTGGCCTCCACCTGGACCCAGTTGACACCTATAGAGCAGAAGTTGGCAAACTGTTTCTTTAAAGACAACAGGTAGTAGATATTTTGGCTTTACAGGCCAAAGAGTCTCTGCCAACTCTGTTGTAGCACAAAAATAGCCATAGGTACTACTTAAACGGGCAAAAGCAGATGGTGGCCCTGATTTGACCTTCAGGCCATAGTTTGCTGACTCCTCGTCTAGAAAATAGTAATTGTCTTATGTATTCTCTCTGTTCATTAGTAATATTTATTCTCTGCTACTCAGATTCCTGTTTCGGTTGTTTTTAATACAAAGGCGATGTACAATGCTTGTTAAGAGTTTCACAATTTAGACAAGTATGAAAGAGAAAATAAGTATCTCATTCCACTGTGTAGAAATTTTGGAATTAATCTTCTAGACAAATACACAGGAGTTCTTGCCCATGTGCTTGTTTTTTCACTTGATATATCGCAGACATCTTTATCAGTCATACCAGTCTGCATGGCATTGCATTTTATGGTTAATTTAACCAAATTCCTAATGATGGATGTTAATTTTTTTACTACTACAACCAGTGCTACAGTGAACATTCTTATATTTTGGGGCACTCATGCCAGTATTTCTCTTTGATTAATTCCCAGTTCAATTAGTGGGCCAAACATGCACATTTATTTTTTGTTAGGTTACTACCAGGCCATCGTCAGAAGCTTATGTTTATTTACACTCCCATGAACCATTTAAACGTTATTAAATTAGTATCAGATACTTCATTATTGATTTCAGGGCAGAGGTTTCTCATCTGTTATAAAAACAGATCTTCATAAGAGTGCAGTAGTGAGAGTTAAGACTATAGAACATTGGCCCCATAGATAATTGTGGAAGGAGAACTCAGTTACCCTTTGCTGTATATTTATGTGTATGTCACATTTTTGTTGTTCAACTCCCAAGGTCGCATCCTGAGTCTCAGTTGGCATCCCTCTGGTACCCACATTGCAGCTGGCTCCATAGACTACATTAGTGTCTTCGATGTCAAATCAGGTGACTGTTTTTCTCAAATCCTAGGTTTCCAAAAGCTCGAGCCTTCATCGTGCTTTTAATGACCTTTAGGACCTAACCTCTCCTTAATCTTCTGAGACGTTTACCATGAATTTCAGTCTTTTCTTGGATTATCGCTGCTGCATTTAGAGGAATCTTGGTTCTTCCATGGGCGCAATTATTTTTTATCATGCGAATTTACAGTAAAAGTTTCTCTTGACCAGTAAGACATTAATGATCAGTAGAGTACCTATTTGTATATGCCAGTGGACATTTGTCTTTCAGGAACATAGATCTTGGTAGCATAAGATCAGAAAGGTAGAGAAACACATGCTTTCTCTGTTTTTAGCCTGGAGAATTGGCTAATGGAATCCTTCAGTAATAAGATGACTTCAACTTGTTAGATGGTTGTGTCTGTACTCCCACCTAAGATAAGGTAAAATGGGTCAAGCAGATCTCCTTTTCCTTTTTCCTCAGTGCTTTAGTAAGTTTTTTTTGTTTTTTTGTTTTTTTGGGTTTTTTTTAGTAGTTATACATACTGTCAAAGAATTCGTTAAGGCTTGTTACAAAAAAGCAGGAGCCCCTCATATCCCATTTTCTACTCCTCAGAGGTAAACCACCTGCAACTCTTAGCTTGATTCTTTTGGTATTTATTTCTGCTATATATACATGTTTATGTATATGTAATGCTACATTTTTATTTTTCAGTTTTAGACTATTATTTACTGACTTCCACTATTTAGCCTGCTTCCTCTACTATCTGCCACGTGCATCCACGCTTTTTCCTGATCTTCCTGGTTACGTTGTAACTTCGTTCAAATTAGTAGTCAGTGTTTTCATAATAATGAAGTATAAATACTACTCACATTGTAAGTTACCTTTTCTTTCCTGTATGCTTTTTGTTAATATTGTTCCCCCCACTACCTCTCTCTCTCTTCCTCTACTGTCTTTCTCTATGTGTATACACGTACATATACGTGTGCATTTATATATATATGTATATATGTATATACACCCACACATATTTGTCTCATTAATTCATCACTAAATTCTTCCAGTTGTATAAATTAGGTTCAGATACATCTGATTTTATTTCTACCACTTTCATCTTCTTAAAGGCTTCTGCGCCAGAGCCTTCTAACCTGCTCCAGTGTAGCCATTTTCTGGGCCTGCTACACAACCGTGAGACTTTGAGCTCTGATTTTTCAATCATTCTAAGGAACCCCTTTTCTTTTCAGTAGAATCCCATTTCCATGTCATTCACTTTCCTGGTTTGTTCCTTTGTTTGGTGAATCCTGAGAAAGGGTTCATGAGAAAGGATTCTAGGTTGAAAATTATTTTCCCTTAGGATTTTGAAGCCATGGCTCCACTGTCTTCTAGTCTCTAATATTATGAAGTCTGATGCCATTCTGAGAGTAGATCTTCTGTATGGTTTCTTCCCCACCCTCCACCTCACCCTTCGTGAGCTTTTAGGATCCTTACTGTTCTGAAATTTAATAATTATGTCTCTCGGTGTATAGATCTGTTAACATCATTTTTATTACACTGTTGGTAGGTTCTTTCAATCCAAAAATCCGTGTTGTTCAATTCTGGAAAAATTCTAGGAATCCTTTTATAGATAAACTTCCATTTTCTCTTTCTCAAATTTTATTATTTGGATGTTAGCTTTTCTAATTTTTTTATCTTTTTTTCCCTCTTATTTTTTGTCTCTTTGACTTTTTACTTTATTTCCTTGGAAGTTTGTCATGTTTACCTTTTACTCCTATTATTGAGTTTTCCATTTGTTTCATTTCCAGAGTTCTTTTTTGTTTCCTTAATGTCCTTTTTCACAGCATTCTCTTTTTCATTATATACTAACTTTTCTTATCTTTCTAAGGCTGTTCATAATAATATTTGTCAAGTGTTCTTTACCCTGGCTCTGCTTCTTCCTTGTTATTTTTTCTCTTAGTCTGGCCCCTGCCTTTCATATTAAGGCTTTCCTTACATGTCTGGTGAATGCTCTCATTACCACATGAGTGGAGCCTATTGCACACAGGCTTCACTGAAGAATGATCTGGCTGGACTGTTCGGGGAACCTCTGTAGTCAGGCTCTTTAGACCTTTTTTTGTGTGTATGCTGGTTATAATTCTCAGAAATGGTTTTTTAGTCTCCTGTCTGATGGTAATAAGCCTGGACATCAGCATTCTAAGAAGAAGAAAACTGGTGTTCTCAGCATTCTGTTAGTAAAATTTCATGTACTCTGTTTTCCATGTAGTAGTCCCACCCTCAGTTGTGCCTGATGTCCCTCTTTAAAGTCTCCAGTTTTCTGTTGAGGTGGGGTTTTGGGAGTTGCCCGGCTTCTTAGGGGCTGGGCATCTGAGGAATCTAAAAGTTCCTTAAACTTACTTTCAGCCAGTCCTTCCTTTTCATCCTGCTTTCACCTGTTTCTAAAGTATAGGGGTTACCAGTTCCTCAGTTTTCTGAGGATTCCAAGTTGTAAATCAGGTGGCTTCTTGGCTTTTCCCCTTGTTGACTTGAAATATAGTTTCAGGGCTCTGCTAAATGAGTTACCACTCTATGTTTGCTTTCTAGTTCCTAAAATTTTGTCAATGTTGTCTCTCCCATGGAGTTTTGGATAAGAGCAGAATGTAATGGTTGTGTACAGTTGGCCAGTTTTAAGTGAAGTCACAAATGTCTCTTTTCCATTTCATTCCTCCCCCCGCCCCAAAATTGTCACCTTCCCTTCCCCCTTCCTCTCTTATCTTTAGGCAGACATTTTGGTGTTCTGAGACTGAGTTCACCATAACTGCTATTTACTGGCTGCCTGTGTTTGGTGCTCAGGCAGCTAACTTAACATATGCCTACCACAGGCAGTTTTTGAAGACTAAAGGAGAAACAAGTACCATTTAAATGTGCATTTTTCTTATTTTTCAGGGAGCGCTACTCATAAGATGCTTGTGGATAGGCAGTATATGGGTGTATCTAAGCGGAAATGTATCATATGGGGTGTAGCCTTCTTGTCCGATGGCACTGTAATAAGTGTGGACTCTGCTGGGAAGGTGCAGTTCTGGGACTCAGCTACCGGGACACTTACGAAGAACCATCTCATCGCAAACGCTGACGTGCAGTCTATTGCTGTATCCGATGTGAGTATAGTTCCTGTTTGGAGCAGTTCCTGTACAATCTGAGGGATGGGTAGAGAAGGCCATGGCATTGATGGCACCACAAACAGTTCCCTAATTCTGAATGATATACTGGACTATGCATGTGAAAAGACACGTAATTTCCCTAAACTCTCTTATTTTCTAACAATTAATTAGAGAATATTCTCTAAAAGATTAGTTAGCAGAAAGGTTTTCTTCAGATACTGTCACCCCTAGTTAATCCAGGCTGATTATAGATAGGGCATAAATATTCTAGAAGAATCTTGGGAGGCACTGTTTCCTCTCCTTGTACAACTATTCTGCTTTCTATCTTGGGAAATTAGAAGATAATTTTATAGTGATTGTGAATATGTTAATTTTCTCATATTTGAGTGAGACTTAAGGAAATTTGTGTTGAACAAGTGTGCCTCTTCCCTTTTGGTAACCAGAATTCTTAATCAAAAATATTTGGATATTTTAACAGTGAGATATGCAATTGATTTTGAGGTTCGTTGACTAGATCCTTTATTCTTTACCTTCTTAGTTTGAGAATTATTTGCTATCTTAAATGTCAAAATCTAGTTTCTAGTATAGAAATCACTTACACTTGCTTTTCTTGCCTGTAAAATATTCCTATTCTATGAGAACAATTTGATGTCTGTTAAAGCCATGTAAAACATTTAGATGTCGCATATGAACGATAATAGAAGTATAAGTTGAAATGAGTGGGAGAAATTCTTTTAAAATAGAGTCTTGATCCAAAATGGTTGTAATTATTAAACTTAATTATTAAATTTGGTATCATTTAAAGTATACTTACTTAAATATGCACTTGTTTCAAAGACCAAGGAAAATGTATATTTACAGGAAAAATTTACAGGATATATTGCATAATACAGTACGTAACTGTATTAAGAGAAGGGGCAGATTTATATGTTAAATAGCCTACATTATATATTTATATGTTAGATTTTTATGTATACACAGTTTTGCCTATATATAGAATATCTCAAAAGATTTAAAAAATGCAAATGATGGTAATTTCTGGAGAGGAAAGTTGTGGGGGGCAGGTAGGAGACAGGCTTAATTTATACTGTATACCATTTTATACTATTTGATCTTTTTTCTACCATGTGCCTATATTACTATATTGCATTGAATCTTAGGTAGAAGTGATTGTAAGACATGCCATAATTTTGTTATCATGGGAAAGAGGAAACTGCCAATTAAACTATACCGCAGTGCTTTTTTTAAAAATAAAATTTGTATTTTATATTATAAGCATATAATATAAACTGACAATGTGCATTTTTAAATATAGAATTTATATTTTACTTTAAGACTTCAACATAAATTTTTGGCATTTCATTCTGTGCATATATAAAAAGGAAAGTATAAATGAAAGTGATTAAGGTATTCCTAAAACCTCTTCACATTCAGAGTTGAACTCTGAATCACTTTTTGACTCGGTCATCAGGATCCATGTTTGCCAGACATGCTTCCCAGCCGTCCACAGTGTTAGTGATGATGCTGCACTATGGTTCCAAGCTTTTCTTTTATGCTTTTGACAACCTTTCTGAAGTTTTATTGTTCTCTTTATCTGAAGATGTCATGCATGCTCAGTTTGACAGATTCAAAATATCCTGATTTCAGAGCTATTATTAAAATGTGGGAAAATGTGTGCCTGAAAAACAATAAATTGTGGTACTTTTTCAAAATTGTACAAATTCCAGCCCTTAAAAATGTTTATCATAGACTCTGCCATTGGGTAGACTTCGGTTTAAATCCCAGCTGTACTGCTTAACAGCTGCATACCTTCCTGAGGCAAGTTACTTCTTTCTAAGCCTCAGTTTCTTCTCTGAAAACAAAGATGCTAGTGATAGTTCGAAGAAGGATTAAATGGGTAGTGCCTGTAAAGTGCTAAGTACAGCTTCTGGCACAGAGCGAGTGTGGTATTGATATTATCATTTTCACATCTCTTTTGAAACTGATCCTAATTTCAAAGCTTTTCTCCACTACACCCTCTTACCAGAACAGCTGATTATTTTAGATTTCGTTTTATTGAATTTTTATTGACTAAAATGTGAATAGTGGCAAACACTCAGCCCTTTGATCTTCTTAGATGTCTTTCACCCTCATGAAGTAGGAGAGTACTGATTCCTGCAGGGTGTTGTAGGGAACATGTGCTTTCATTTACAGAGCAATCCTTACATTTTCTGTGTGAAGCAGTCACTCTGATTAAATTAGGAGACACACACACCCCCCCACACACACACTCAAGTCTGCTTTTCCCTTGCTTCATTCTGGGCCCTGAGAGAGCCCTTCTTTCTTTTCCTTTTCAGTTCTTTTATGATTCTACTCAGGTAAAGAGGATGTGGAGTGAGTGAGACCTAACTTCTTAATCTCTCTCTGCAGGTGGGACTTTAAGCAAACTGCGTTTTTTTAAAAAAAACAAAAACAAAAAACTAAACTATTTAGTTGGAAGTTGGGGGAGAGTGTGTGAGTTAAGCTGCTCAGCCTTGGGCTACTGGTTTTCACTTAGAGGAAGTGAAGGGGAGGCTGGTCTGGGCCACTTTTTTTCTCCACCAACATATGCTTGCAGGTGACCTCAAAGAGGGCTGGCACAAGGTTGAGGGGGTGGGTGTGGCACAAGGTTGAGGGGGTGGGTGTGCCCCAAGCAAAGGCTTTGGAGGCAGATGGTCATGTGTCTTTACCATGTCTTTAAACCTTTTGAAGTACCAGTTTCCTTCTCTGTGTAAATGGCTCTTAAATGATTAGAAGAAAATAAAGGTGAGATCATAACTCATATAAACATGAAATGGAAATATGTCAGATTTTCTGTAACTCTTAACTAAGAAAACTGGTGAGATGTTGCAAGCACTTCAAAGGAGAATTCAGAACTATATAAGGCCATTAGGTATGCTGAAATGAGTTTTTAGATTGTTGCAAGACTCAGTGTCTACAGGGCAATAATCAGTTGCATTCCATCAGGCAAAATATTTTGCTTTTCTATGCAAAAGAATCTTTTGTATCACTCTGTTTTCTACAATTTACAGAGTTGTGAAATAGACCATCAAAAAGCTCACTAGACCAGGACACCAGTACTTTTCATGCCCATTTTAAAGTGTTCCACAGTTTCTCCCAATAGAGTAAATGATGCTTAATTTTGCAAGTTACTAAAGGATTGGAGATATGACATATGTAAAATTTCTAGCACAGTAATTGTGTATTTGATGGCAGCTCTGTGTTCAAACATATTCAGACATCTCATTTCTCTTGGCTAGCTGACCAAGTCTTTATACTATTGGATTGGTTAACTACTGTTCCTAGTTTTTCTCACTCCCCTATCAAACATCCTATCTTTATTTTTTTCTTGCTCAAAGTTACGTGTATTTTTGCAAACTGGAGTTAAAATGAAAATGGTCTTGAGAATATAGAGGGATTAAAAGAAATAATTATAGATACACTAAGACCTTTTAAAACTAACAAATCACAGTGCTCAACATACTGGTAAGAGAAAGCCTCAAACTGGGTGCCAGGGAATCTGAGTCTTTGCATGTTACTTATCAGACCACGTCCCCTCCTCAGCCCACCCTCTCTTCATCTCTAAAAAGAAGACAGCGTATTTCAGGGATTTTCAAACTTTAGTCTTTTGACTACCAGTTTTGAGATTACCCTCCCTTCCCCCATATTCTCAATATTTACATTAAAAAAATTTTTTTTATTGTGGTAGAATATACATAACATAAAATTTGCCATCTTAACCATTTTCAAGTGTACAATTCAGTGACATTAAGTATATTCACAATGTCACGCATCTATCACCTCTCCATTTGCAGAACTTTTTCATCACCCCAAACAAACTCTGCACCCACTAAACAACAACTCCCTATCCCTCCCTCTCCCAGCCCATGGTTACCTCCATTCTACTTTCTGTTCCTATGAATTTGCCTGTTTGGGTACCACATATAAATGGAATCATGTAATGTTTTTTCTTTTGTGTCTGGGTTATTTTACTTAGCATAATGTTTTCAAAGTTCATCCATGTTATATATAGCATACCAGAATTTCATTCCTCTTTAAGGCTGAATATTATTCCATTTTGTGTGTGTGTGTGTGTGTGTGTGCGCGCGCGCGCACCTCATTATGTTTATCCATTCATGTGCTGATGGACATTTGGGTTGTTTTCATTTTTTGGCTTTTGTGAATAATACTGCTGTGAACGTTGGTGTACAGGTACCTGTCTGAGTCCCTGCTTCCACATCTTTTGAGTGTATATTTTCATTACTGTTCTTCCTTGATTTGGTTTGTTTGTATTTTGTTTTTAGGTTTTTTTTGCTTATTTTTTTATATGGATTAAGAAACACCTTTTCTACTTCCAGGTATAGGATTATCAGTGTTTTTATTGGGTTATGTAGAACTTATAAATAAATTTTCTATTCAAGAATATGGTGTGGATTTTTTTGTTTAGGCCATTTTTTATTTCTTTTAGAAGGACGTTGGTTTTTTCCTTGTATAAGCCTAGCACATTTCTTGTTAAATTTATTCTTACGTGTTTTATCTTTTTGTTGTTGGATTTCTAATGAGGTTTAGTTTGTATGTATGAAAGCGCTGTAACAGTTTGAGGTACATTTTGTTAAGTTTGTCAGTAGGGGGCACATTGTATTCTATGAGTGAGCTTGCTCCTATGATGGAATTGTTAGCTTCTGGAGGAAAAAGAACTCTGTAACTTACCTTCCAGTTTTGGACATGTTTTCCCCTAAGCTGCCCAGACAGACAACTTCAGGAAATATTTTTCAAAGTGGGCCCTGTTTTGCTCAAATTAAATCTTCCCTGATGATTTAATTTCTCAGCAAGAAGACAGTTTCGTGGTGGGCACAGCCGAGGGCACAGTATTCCATTTTCAGCTGGTCTCTGTGACTTCCAACAGCAGTGAGAAGCAGTGGGTAAGGACAAAGCCATTCCAGCATCACACCCACGATGTGCGAACCGTGGCCCACAGCCCCACAGCACTAATATCTGGAGGTAGGTTCTGCTCTCAGCCAAGCTACTTCTTTACTCTGCCCAGCTCTGATTCTTTTCATGCAGGACTTTTTCTAATTCTGATGCCTTCCCTCTGCCCTCTACCCTTCCCAGGCACTGACACCCACTTAGTCATTCGTCCTCTCATGGAGAAAGTGGAGGTAAAGAATTATGATGCTGCTCTCCGAAAAATCACTTTTCCCCATGTAAGTATCACCTCTTAACCCCTACCGTTCCCTTATCTCCCCATTCCCGTGTTCCACAAGACCCAGCACAGCTCACACTTCCTGAGCAAATCTGTAGCACTTCTGTAATCGCGTGCCTTCATTCTCTGTTTCTGAGGCAGGCCTCTTGCAAATACATTTATGGGGGCCAAGAGATTTTATAGCAGCACTCCTAGTCCAGTTCATGGGGAAATCATTCTCTTTTCCAGATAGCTGTGGATTATGGAGAGTTTGTTTTTAAGGCTATTCTCTTTATTATTCTGAGTGGGAGGAGGAAAGTTCAGGCTCCCAGTGTTCCTTTTTAGATAAATGGACATCTTCCCAAGCTAAAAAAACCTCCTCCCCACTGCCAGCTTCTACATTCCATTCAACCAGTAAACCTTCCTGAGTCTACATCTTCATTATCTCTTGAATCTAGTCATTTCTCATTGTCTGCACTGCCATTATCCTAGTTTGGATAGGTGTCTTGATTCCTTTACAGTAGCTTGTTAATGACCTTTTATTTATTTACATTTGTGTCTTTCCAGCCTATTTATTGATCTGTTCAGAAAGCAACTTTGTGTATCCCCCCATGCTTAAAAGTCTTTGGTTGGTCCTTGCTGCCTTCAGCATAAAAACCCAGTTCCTTGGCATGGCTTATGAAACATGTCTTGATCTTGCCCTGCTCCTCACCTCTTCTCTCACACACTTGCAGCACCTCCAGTCTAGCTGTTCTGAAAGACTCTTTTTATTCTCTGTAATGGTCTTTTACCTTTGTGCTGTTTCACATGCCATTGCTCTGCTTGGAACCTCTTGCCCTACGTTCTTTGTCTGAGTAGACTTTGCCAGTGAACTTCATCTGGGCTCCTGTCTTTACCCCCATGAGTCTAAAGGAAATATCCCTTATATTTTTTTCATGACATACTGTGTTTAGCCATGTTAAAATTGTTAACACATGCACTATAATTGCCTATTTAATTCTGTGTCAGCCGTGGTAGTACATAGGAAATGTTTATCAAGCAAATGGATTTCAGCAGTAAAAGATGTGCTAAGATGTCGCTGCTATAGCTAGTACTGAGGCAGTAGATGACCCTGGCTTATTTATCACTTTCAATTCTTCGATATAGCGACGTCTCATTTCCTGTTCAAAAAAGAGGCAGCTTCTTCTCTTCCAGTTTTCTCATCACTTGGATCTTTGGCGACTGGGATCTACAGTTGCAACAGGTAAAACGGGAGAAAGTTTTTTCCACTTAGAAAACTAGAGAAAGAAGGCAGAAATTAGAATTGCAGTTGATATTCTACTTAGGGAGGTAGATTTTTGTGTCTGTTAGAACTCATGGTTTTCCCACCAACTAGATAGAGCAAAGGGGTTTGCTTCAGAGTATTAGAATAGTTAGCAAGATACTAGATTATCTGGTAAAAGTTTGTGATTCCATATGGTACAGTAAGGTAGTAGAGGGGGTGCCGAAAGTAGCGAAGGTGATTGTTGTAGAATCATAGTTTGCCATGGCTTGACTGGGATCAAAACAGGATATTGAAAAATGACAAGATTTAATGCGGGATAATGATAGCCCTGCATAAAAAAGAAGGTCACATGGATCTTCTGTCGCTGGGGTGACAACCTAGTAGCCTTTTATATGACCTGTTAAGGAAATGTTTGGGTTCTGTTGCTTTGTATTAGGTTAGGTTTATATTAGATTTAGGTTCCAAAATAAACAAATAAAATTCAAGTTGAGGCCACGCAACCTCTACTTCCACCTACCTACACGCCTGGCTGTAGGGTAGAGCTTCGGCAAAAGCAATGTACTGTAGGCCATGTCCCAGGCACCCAAATAGAAGCTAAGAAAATGTTCATGGCGTATGTCCCCAGAAAACTGGATGTACTAAGTCAGGAGTTTTTCTGATTTCCCACCGGTAGAGGTTCCATTCTACCCAGAAATGACTTTTTAGAAGAAAAAAAAAATAAGCAAATAACCTTTCTTTGAGAAGAAACACCTCAGGGGAATTTCTTATTTTAGGAAAGCATGGAGATACTCTGCCACTCTCTAAAGATGCAGATCATTTGCTGCACCTCAAGACAAAGGTAAGGAAGTGTAACTGCGTTCAGACTCTGAAATCCAGAGCATTCTTCTCATTCTCAGTTTTTGAGAATTAGTTGTCATCATAAACTGTATAAAAGCTAGTAATTTGAATGAAGTACTATGTTGACAGAACTGAGTTTCCTGTTGGGCATTCAAAATTTATTGGATGAATGAACACAGGAAATTGGGTTTTTTTTCCTTTGGTATTACTATGAGAATAACTATATATACATATGTGTGTGTGTGTGTGTGTGTGTGTGTATATATGTATGTATGTATATGTATATTTAACTCAAATGATACAAAAGGATATGCAGTGAAAAATGAGCTCCCTTCTTACCCTAAATCCCCGGTCCCTCCAGAGATAATCACTGCCAATAGTTTCTTGCATATCCTCCCAGAAAAAAATTTCACTCATGTGTATGTGTATCTATCCTTTCTTTCTACAGTAATGGGAATATACTATACAAACTGCTTTGTATCTTTTCCAAAAAAATATTTAATTACATAAATATTTGTGAATACATTCTTACTGTAAAGAATTCAAACAATATTGGTAGTTTATATCCTTGTCCACCTCTTTAATTCTAATACCTTTTCCTGAAGTAATTATTGTTAATTGATTAACTGTAAAGCCTTCCAAATCTTTTTCTGTGTGAGAATATGTGTGTATATGTACTTACTTACATTTAGCTGTTTCATGAGTTTTTTGAATTATATAGATATTACATTAAATTTTCCCTTTGTCCACACCATTTAGATGCTCTGCTTCTGAAATAATCATAGTGACACACAGATAGGAAGTGTCAGGGTTATGTGTAGGTGTTTGTAGATATGTCCAGAGTGGCGACAGGTTGGGGGTTCATGTCGCTGTGAACCTTGTTGTGTGAAGTTTTACTTGAATTCATCCTAATTCCTAACATTGCCAGGGGCCCGAGAACATTATTTGCAGCTGTATCTCCCCGTGTGGAAGTTGGATAGCCTATTCTACAGCTTCTCGTTTTTTTCTCTATCGGTTGAATTATGAACATGACAACGTAAGCCTCCAAAGGGTAAGTGATAAAGCAATATATGTTTGAACAAGAAGAAAATTTATAAGTGTGGTTTTTGTGTGAATTGGGAATGTTCTAGATAGGAATCCTTGTTCAGCTAAAGCTGTCTGGAGACAGCTGTTACAAAAATGTCTTATTTCCACTTTGATTTGATTTTGTTTTTGGAAGAATAGTGAAATGTCAGAAAGTGCCAGTTAAGTTCAGGCTTTTGAAGCGATGAAGGAGGGAGATGTATAGGTTACCACAGGCATGTCAGTATTCTAGGCCCTTGGTCAATTCGCTTCCTTAGAGACAGGAAGCATTAATGTAATTTAAGCCTAGCAGTGCTGATTTTTGATGGCCTCTAGGTTTCACTTCTCTCTCTTACTGGTTTCTGCTACTGGTTCACTCCAAGGTTTCCAAAAGGCCAGCGTTCCTTCGCTCTGCCCTTCAGATTTTGTTTTCTGAAGATTCAACAAAGCTCTTTGTGGCATCAAATCAAGGGTCTCTACATATCATTCAGCTGTTGGAAGGAAATTTCAAGCACCTGCATACTTTCCAACCTCGGTCAGGTAGGAATTTGGTAACTGGCTGCGGGAGAGAGCTGTTAGGGTCATCAGTCTCTGATGTATCTTCATTCCCCGCTCCTTTTAAACTTCATTAATAGTTGGGGGTTCATTAATGCTCTTCTCCCTGCAAATATACATTCATATGTTTGCAATTTAAAGTAGGAGGAGATATCTGGCAAATGAAAATGCTTGATGAGATCTGAAATGTTCCTCACAGCTACTCTCTTTCTCACTGAGCTTTTGATTCCTTATTTGGGACCAGAGAAGTTTCATCACCCTTCTTAGAGTTTTTGCTTGTTAGCAGGACAAGAAGAAAGTTAAAATCATCTGTAATCCTGACACCCAGAAATGACTTCTATTAAAATTTTTGTAAATTTCTAATACATTTTTGTATATAGTTATTTTATGGACCTGTTAGTTGATTGTTTTTATAAAGATGAACTTACACATAGAATTTCATTACCCATCATATAATGTTTGTGACCATTTTTCCATGTTCTTTGACAACTGGAATATTGAATGGGTGACTATGGGGTAACTTGCATGAATGGGTGACTATGGGGTAACTTGCTGAGTTAATAATTGAGGACTTAGTACCCAGCTTAAGCTGGTAATTTTTTGGACATTTCCCATGGGCCTTTTCCTTTCTCTCTTGCTCTGATTATAGCAGCTTCACTATCATTTAGACTCCATCAGTGTGGAAAATCTACTCTTAATTTAAACTCACTGTTCATAAGGTGCTTGAGAAACATACAAGAAGTGGAACTCACAAATTAAGAGTCAGATAAAGTAAACTACCAGTTTTTATTGAGTACCTGTATATGTTTTTGTTACAAAACTTAAAATTCTTTATCTTGAATTTAGCACCCCTTAAAATTGAGCTCTGCATATGTATATAATTTTATTTTTTTCTTCTTTCACATTTCACTTTCCCCTTATAGTCAAGCTGGTTTCTTCATAACCTGCAAACTTATGTATTTCAGTCCTTGTCACTTAGCTCATATTCTCCATCCTTTTCTACCTACCTCACCCATCCCTTAGCTTCTGGTTTATTTCTTGTTTTAAAGCTTTTTTATTGTTTGGTGGTATTATTTGCAGCACATATTTGGCAGATAGCATCACTGTATGATTTTTGTACCACATGAGTCTTAGTGTTGCCAGATTGGTTTAAAATCCCCTGCTGACAAAGATGGCTCATATGCTGCCATGCTCTCTCAGTGCTAAATATGCAACAGGTACCCAATAAATTAAAGATATGCTTCAAGTGTATTAAATTGGCTGTTTGTCCCTAACTTTGATTAAACACCATTTGGTAGGAAAGGAGTTTGAAACAAAGTATAGATTTTAGTGGTAGCTATTACTCTGATTCTTCATCCCCATGGTAGACTCAGCCTTGAGCAGGTAATACTTTCAGGTTTATCTCTCTGGCTCTTCTTTACATGAAGGATGGCTAATTAAATGAAGATAGTAGACAGATTAACTTATCCAGAAGTTATTTGCAAAATTATCAAGAAATTATCCTATCAGTAATTTAAACTATCCTATCAGTCTTATTGGCTTTTGCCATCATCTTCAGGGCAGGGGTGGCTGTCAACACTGAATTCAGACTTAACTGTTGTTCTGTCTTCACAGGAACAGTGGAGTCCATGTGTCTCTTGGCTGTCAGTTCAGATGGGAATTGGCTAGCTGCGTCAGGTACCAGTGCTGGAGTCCATGTGTACAGCATAAAACGTCTAAAGGTGAGCTTTGGGTTTAATAGCAGCAAACAGGAGGAAGTTTGCCCTGCAGTTACAAGACTCAAGGCCAACTGGCATGACCCAGAAAATTACTAGACTTTTTTTTCAAACCAAGAATTTTTCCTGTTTTACTCATTTAGAACCCAGAAGCTATAATCTATCACATTAAAATCAGTCAGTGGGAACAATGAAACCACTGGTGCACAGAAATTTGAAATTAAGGATTCATGAGTGATGAATCCACATCTAGATTTTTCCTACATTTTGGAGAGGAAAATTCTGACTCACCCAGATGAATAGTTGCAGATAGTAAGTTTCCTTTAATAACTGTCCTTGTAATCTCAAGATATTTTTTTAAATTTAATAAAACCAGAAATTTGACAAAGGAGTAGCACAAAAACATTTTTTATTAATCAGTAATGATATTGTCATTCATATGTGGAATCATTAATGATCCCCACAAGTCTTTGTCTTCATCATAAAAGTGAGATAAGCACTACCCAAGACTTAAAATAGGCATTGAAAGTTTATAGAACCCCAAAATTTGCACTTAATGGGTTTATCTGTTAACTGCATAATTTAATCTTTAACACATTGTGGCAAGAGCATGTAATGTTTGCTCTTTGAGCCTTGCCTGGCATTTAAAAATGTATTCCTGTGTAGTAGCATACATGTCTTAAAATTGTACACAAGTGTCCATGCCTAGGCATCGATTTCTTTTAAATCCAGTGGTTAAGTTATAGATTTTCGGTTTAATGACATATTTATGAGCAATTCACACAGATGTAGAGATAGCAAGGAAGGCTTTACTCTGAAGTTCTCTGCAGATGCTTTCAGTTTTGTAAGCAATTAAACATACATTTTTTTAAATGAAGTTAAAGTTTATTTTGGGGGAAAATATCTGATGTTTATGGGAACTTCCATAGAACTCTTTGAGTTCCAAAGAACATTATTTAAAAACAGTTCATTTAGACCACCCAGTCTTTCCTGAGGGGATGTATCACATAGAATTGCCTTTCGTTTCTGTTATTTCTTCCCAGCTTCACTGCACAGTGCCTGCTTACAATTTCCCTGTGACTGCTCTTGCCATCGCCCCCAGTACCAACAACCTCGTCATTGCGCATTCTGACCAGCAGGTAAGAGATTCCAGTGCTTTCTAATTCCTTCCTGCTGTATGGTAACTTAGAAGCTGAGATAATGACAATTTTGGAAGACCCTTTTTGTTTTAAGGGACTAGATGATACAATGGTAGTTTTCTCCTGTGCGAAGCAAAGCTTCTATATTTGGCCTAGGCAGATCATGGGCCAGTGAAATGTGAAGCACTGAGATTCTAGAGTAAAGAGGTAAAAGAAAGAGGAGGAATTTTGAAGTACTAGTTTTACTGATAGTTTTTGCACTAGAGGTGACATGGACTCAGATGTTAGGCTGTTCTCAGGGGTAGAATAAAATTTTGAGAATTGACAGTGACTAAAAGATCATTTAATTAATCTTCACTTTTTGCAGATGAGGAAATCAGGCCATAATGAAATCAGGTACCTGATACCAGCCAAAATTAGTGTTTGGTCTGCTGCTTATCAGTACTTTCATTTCTTGATTTGTAAACTAGGCATGGTAATACCCTCCTCACTGAGCTATTAGAAAGACTACATGTGATCTCAGAAGCACATTTAAGTAGACTGCTAGGCAGACAATGCTTGCTACTTTGATTAGCAGTTTTACATGCACATATGTGCACACATACACATTCTATCCAAAAAAATGAAATCTCTCATTTCAGTTTCATAATTCACAGACTGAAAGATTAGTGAAGCCACATCCTTGTCCTTGTCACATATAATGATAATGTCTATCTGATGCCTTTTACTGGCAGTTGGTCCCATAAGTGCTTCAGTCATTAGAACTGGTGAGAAATTTTTTTAGTGTCTGTTAGATTAGCAAAGATCAATAGAGTTGATAATGCACAGTGCTTGAGAGTATAGGGAAACAACACTTCATACATTACATAAATTACTGTGATTCCTTTAGAGGACATTTTGGCAATATCTTTAAATTTTTCTAATACACATAATCTTTGATTCAAAAGTTCCAATTTTGAAAGTTCTTCCTACAGATAATATGCTTTCAGTTGTGCAAAAGACATTGATACAGAGATAATCATTGCAGCCTTGTTTGTAGTAGCCAAAGATTAGAAATAACCTAAATGTCCATCAAACAGACTAGATAAATAAAAGTGAGTGGATTATTATGTATTCTTCAAGGGGAGTATGAATGATCTATGTATATATACATATATATATACACATATATATACACACACACACACACACACATATATACATATTGACCCATCTATTGATATGGGTCAGTCTCCAAGATACAATGTTAAATCTAAAAGCAACATACGGAATAGCATGTCTGTATGCATAAAACATCTCTGAAAAGATGTAAACAAGAAACAGCAAGCTACTTTTGGGGCAGAGAGATGCCAAGATTGCAGGGTGTCATTTCATTGTAAACCTTCCTATGCTGTTTGAATTATTTATTGTTGTGTAGTTTACCTTAAATTTAAAAAAACAAACAAACAAACAAAAACAACCAAGAAAGCATAAGACTGAATGTGATTCAATCAAGGTTTGTATAGATATTTTCTGGTTAGGAACAAGGGAACCCTTTGGTCTTTCTGGGTACCAGCCTGCATTTCCTCTGTGTCATGTCCTTCCTCAGATATTTGAATTCAGCATCCCAGAAAAACAGTATACAGAGTGGAGCCGGACCATCCAGAAGCAGGGGTTTCATCACCTTTGGCTCCAAAGGGATACTCCCATCACACATATCAGTTTTCATCCCAAGAGACCAATGCACATTCTTGTCCACGATGCCTATATGTTCTGTATCATCGACAAGTCATTGGTGAGTTCTTCGCCACTATTACCCATGCGATCATTGACTCTTTTTTACTTAGGAATCTTCAAGTTCTAAAAGTATCAAATATAATAAGTTAGAGGATGGAGAAACAGAATCAAAGTGCCCACTCTTTTCTTTGGATGAGAGGAGCTTTCATTTTGCAGATTTTCTCATTTTTGTTTCCATGTTCATTAGGCTCCCAGGGGAGGAATGGGCCATTGTTGCCCTGGTTTTTGCTGATCTGACTATTTCTCTGCTTTGCCTACAAACACATAAACTTAAGGAGAAAAGTGATTAGGTCTGTATTGAGAAAGTAACCCTCATGGGGTAATACCATTGATTTGGCTAAATCACTACCACCTTTGCACTCTGAGTGACTGAATAATGTAGTTTCTTCAAAGGAGATACAGATTGTGGTTTTGACCACTTACGCTCCCTCCGCTGAATGTACTGAAACACTGCAGCCTTTGAGGTCTGAAGGCCAAAGAAAAAGTCTAGCTAGGAAAATTACATTCTTCATAGCTGTGATTTAGGTGGGATGTGAGACGGTTTTCAGTTCTAGATTCCATCTTCTCCCAGTTGCTGTTTAGGTTCACTCCAAATTTATGTGTGTTTTCTGGGCAGGAGCACTGTGGGCTGTGGCCGTGCCTGTAATGCACTTTGGGCTTAGATTACAAGCAACACACGGTGTTTTGGTATATCTGTGAAGGTGGGGGTGAAAGGAACATGGAGAAAGCATCAGATGGCTCTAAAGGCGGTGTGCATGTTGATGTGTCACTGGAACTCTTCTCCTGCGCCCTGTGTTCTCTGGGCGTGGGAAGCAGAGCTGGCTGACAAGTACATTCTGCAATTGGAGTGATACATGAATGGCCCCTCCCACTCGCTTGCCTCTTTGTAACTCAGCCCAGATTGGCCCATGTTTTCTCCCAGGCATTAGTGATAAGTCCATCACTTCCTCTTGCTGGGTAGAGCTATTTCCCAAGGAAGTCAGAGATGAAATAACACTTGCTTGGCCAGAGGCCATCTCTTGAGGTGTCAGTGACATCAGTAGGGGTGGTTTGTGTTACAGTTTCTCCTGAGGAGAACTTCAGTCACTTAGTCCATGATCTGGTTGGGGGAGAATCTAGAAAGCAGAGAATTCATGGGCTGAACTCCTGCAAATGCCAGTTTGTTTCTGTCACACCAAATATTACTGACAAGACTGGCCAGAAGCCTCAGCTGGGCTCTTTGATCTTGCCGACAGAGTACCAAGCTCTCTTTGCTGCATATTCCCGCCCTCTGCATATAGCTGGAGGAATGAGTACTGCTCTCTTCCTGAAGTAAGGAGAGTCAGGGAGGTAGTAAATGTATAATATGATGGTTAGAAGATGGTATTTGCCTGAAAAATTACTGTAGTCTTTTGTTCTTTAGAAACCCAATAAAAATAACGATTTAAACAGTATATCTTTGTCTTTTTAGCCTCTTCCAAATGACAAAACCTTACTGTACAATCCACTGCCTCCCACGAATGAATCAGATGTCATCAGGAGGCGCACAGCACATGCCTTTAAAATTTCCAAGATATATAAGGTAAAACATCTTGCATTGTATTCTGGACAGTTGGTTCTTTGTGATATTATCAAAATGTAATAAGATGTCAAAATGTCACCCTTATTTTTCATGCAGAGGACCTAGTTTTGAGAGACAAGTGACCTTTCTGAGGATGTTTGTCCTTTCTCGTATGGCTGTATTTCATTGTTCTTGCCTCAGTGTGTTAGAGGCAGGCACATCATATTTAACCAAAATGAAATACATAGGGAGTAAGAAATGATGTTGGAGCTCACGTGGGGTCTTTCTGTTAAAGCTGGATTTTATTTTATTTTATTTATTTATTTAATTCCCCCCTGCCCCTTCCACCCCTGACCTATGGATGTTGCCGCTTCCCCTTAAGAACAGGATCTCTGAAGGCAGGGCGTTTCCTCCTACAGGCTCATGGCGTGCACCAGGGGCCTGGCACACCTGGGGGGCCTGGCGCACCTGGGGTATGGGCTGTGGCTCCTCTGGGGCTCTAGCCCAGGACCTTCTGCATGTAAAGCAGACGTGCTAACCACTACTCTATGAAACCACCCCTAAAGCTGGATTTTAAATTCAGCTTCTAGTTGGAGAATATTCTACAAGATAAATCTCCAGTGAATGGAAGTCATTGACTTGATTATGATTTTCCTTTCTGGGCTAGGCTTTTCACTGTATATAAAATAAATAAATATTTATTGAGCTCCAGCTATTTGTGCCACCTCAGAAGTTCCATATTCATGCTTCCCAGAGTGGAGATTCTTGGGCATCCTGGGACATTTTCTCAAGGATGTGCAAGAATTTTTTTTAAGAGGGAGATCTGTGAATTATTCAAGTATGATTAGCTTCCTCATGCATTTGTAACTTAACATTTGTCAATAATTTTGGCTCCAAAGCCCTCAGTTAACACTGATTCCTAAGAAATTAGATTTTCTATACAGAGAAACATGAAAAATCTTGCTGAATCTTTTAGGAATGAACTGTGAAAAGCTCCCAACCTTTTCAACCATTTTGAGTCCTAGGGCAGGAAGAGTTGTTAGAGATTTATATCCCTCCAGCCTTGAATTAGGCTAACCTTTTAGTATCCAGGACTTACCCTGGAGCCTAACTCCTGGTAGAATCATTCTCATCTCTCTACAGCCTCTACTCTTCATGGATCTTTTGGATGAAAGAACACTAGTGGCAGTAGAACGGCCCCTGGGTGACATCATTGCTCAACTCCCACCACCCATCAAAAAGAAGAAATTTGGGACCTAAAACGGCGCTGTCTGTGTCCTTCCTTGAACTGTTCTACCCTGTTTGTTTTCACAAATCATGATAATAAAACAAAGTTATTCTTTAGGACTAGTCATTGAAAATGTTACCTTTCAGAATAGCGGGCAATAATTTCCTTCCATTGAATGAACGTGAATGGGAATGCCAAGGTATTTGTAGCTGGAATAATGTTCCGGGTAGCTACTAATTTATCCAACTTTTTCAGGATCCAGTTTGTACTTTAGACCATAATCTCAAAAAAAAAAAAAAAAAATTATAGTTACTCTCTGTTCCCTCACACATGTCGGAGGTTTCAGAGTGCTGATGACCTTCACCGTCTGCCAGCCTCTAGCCTGTAGCCCAAGCAAAGGTGTGGGGACCTGCCTAACATTGCCCTAGAAGGCAGGAAACCCAATCTTGCTTACTAAAGATATCCTAACTACCAGTATCAATAGTCAGCCTATACTTCAAGAAAGAATTTTAACTACAGTGTTCCATCTGAAAAGCAGATGGTTTTGATAGTCAAGTATTAATTTTATTTAAAGGGAAAAAAAAATAGGCTTTGAGGTATCAGTCCCATTAACTCTCTTTTCACCTATTAATTGCCAATTTCAAAGGTTAAGGAAACATTGGGCATTTTGTTAAGAAATAGGAGTGGAAGTGGGGACCAGAAAGCCTGCCATATATTTTACCTTTTCTGTCTTCCTTTACTTGCTTTGACATTGTCATTCCCGTGGGTGTTATCAACTGACTAGTTTTAATTTGATCTTTTACATTAGAAAACGAAGAACTATACTTAACCTGAACTGAGTGGATATATTTCTTTCCCATCTCAGTGAATGTATTCTGTTGCATGCCTGTGGAAACCCAGTATGTGTGGTTTTGTTTGTGTGGTTTTGGGAAGGAGGGCTGTGATACAGGTGGAGAAGTATGCGGGTTCTGCTGACATAGTAAAGTGCTGGTTAAAAAAACATTTTGCTAAATGAACCCTACTCTTGAGTTTGGAAAGGGAAAATATTAGAATTTTAAGGAGAATTAACAGAGGTAGTAAGAGGCAAACAGAGCCCAATACTTTATAACGTAAAGGACAACCTATTTCAGGTTCGTTTGCTAAGAGTTAACAGATACAAGGTTTAGAATGGACACTGCTTCTCAGCCCTGCCTGTTTAGATTTTTTTACAGAGATAGTAATTTAAACAAATAAGTGCAACTTTTTAGGTCCTCTGTGTAAAATAACTTTCCTTTTCTCTTACTTGGATAAATGTCTTCAGTGTGGCATATTCTGCCTGTCTGCATTAGACTGGACTGTTACAACCTTTCAGTAAACAGGAAGATCCTGCCCTTTCTAAGAGATGTTTTAGGTGCTCTTTTGTGTGGTTGAAACCAAAGTTCAAGTCACCAGTCTACATTGAATATGACCAGGAGGCTGGGATGCCTTAAATATTAACTCTCTTGCCTTTCACTGACTGTAGAGCTATAAATTCAAGGAATCTTTATTAACTGGAGTCTTAAGACTTGATTTACTTAACCTTTAAACATTCTGAAACCTTGTGGATCATGGAGAGTGTAATTCTGACAGAGGCTCACATTATCTGAGTGAAGAAGTAAAACTTCAGAAAGTAAAAGGCATTCCGTTGCAACATTTCCAGCCACTGGTTTGTATTTCCATAAATGGAATGGGAAGGAAGAGCTTTGGGCCTTGAAATCTTCTTAAGTAGAGAACTTTTGAGTACAAATGAAGCAGAAACTAATTGGGGTGAGTTAGAGAATTTGGAGGAAGAGAAGGGGAAGCAATATTAGATAAGAGGACACATCAGTGCATGTGTTTGGGGTGATTTTACTTTGGGAATTCGTGTAACCTAAATGCCTTATGTTTCTGTTTCAGGCATTTTGCAGACTGCAGCTCATATTTGGGTTCTACAGAAAAATTTGAGACCAACCTAGAAACAGTCTTTTTTTGCTGACCTGACTCAGATGCTTTAAAGATTCACTTTTCTCATATAGTAAATTAATAATCTGACCTCTAGATAGATAATACACCCTTCACCATGGAGATTACAATAGATTAGACTGGCATATCGGAAGAAAGTTAGAGATTATCTAGTTTGGGGGTTTTTAAGATTTTTTTTTAAGCATCAAAACTTTCTTCAAATGGAACTTTATCCTGAACTGCAATACATTATATAGAAAAAGGTGAAGCTGTTCTGGTGGTTGGGAGGAGGGATGGGAAGGAACCAGAGGTTTGTGAAAGGAACTGTGTGTTTCTTGGCCTCATATATTATGCTCATGGCAATAGAGACCCAAAAGAACAAGGGTCACACAATGGTTTGGTAGAGGTGAAGGTGGCATTCTTACAGTTACTCCCTCACTGTCTCTTGGTTATAGATACCCAGTCATAAATGTGATGTGATTAGTGGGCATGTTATGCAAAAGATTTTTCATTTCACAGACAGCAGGGAAGGTATTTAAGCATTACTTGCTCTGGATGAGCACTTGATTTAGCTATAACCTTGAGTGCTGTTGGGCATAAAACTGTAGAGTTATAATGAACAACCTAGTATATTGTCTGCTAGTGCTTGCATGGGACTGTGACTCGGGTGAATTTTTGGGAGTGGAATTTATAGCTCATATTGTGTCCGTTTTCTTTCACTATTAGTTGCCCTTTGGAATGGCTGTATTTTGATCGGCAGTGTTTGAAAGTACTCATTTCCTTACACCTGGACAATATAGTGATAGACTAGTTTTAGCCCATCTAATTTCTTTTGCTAATGAGCTTGCTTAGTTTTTTATGTGTTTTGTCTGTTTAGCTAATTGTGTAAATTGCATATTCATAATCTTTTTTTCTAATGCGTTTTTTTTCCTTTCATATTTCAAGGTATTTTCTGGTATAGATCAGCTCTATGCAGTAAATTGTCTGTGGTAGTGGAAATATTCTGTGTCCATGCTGTACAATAAGATAGTTGCAAGCTACATGTGGCTATTGAGCTCTTGAAATGTGGCTAATGTGACAAAGGAACTGAATTTTTTATTTTATTTAATTTTAATTTAAATATCTACATTTAAAAAATAAATAAATAAATATCTCCATGTGGCTAGCGGGTTTCATATTGGGCAGCACAGACCTAGCTATTAAGGCTTAGCTTTGTGTCAGTCCTTTGTCTCCAGAAAGTTAAAGAACTTAATACTCATACATTTAGTGAGTACCTACTATATGCTATGTGCCAACAATAGATGAAAGATGATCTCAGCCCTCAAGAACTTCACAGCCTCGTTGAGGAGAGAAACAAGTAGATGAACGATGCTACAGTAGAGATGAGCACAGAGAAGGGGTTGGAGAGAAGGTTGAAAGTAGGAGGTGGTACTAGAGCTAATAACTCTTAGGATTGGTTAGTAATTAGGTGGAAGGGAGAAGAAAAGAGGCATTCCAAAAAAATGCAAAGGCCTGAAATGAGGGAGACATAGCCTGTCCAAGGGTCTGCCAGTACCACATGGTCAAAACAGCATATATTAGATATAGAGGAAAATGAGGCTGAGAGGGCAGGCAAGGCCTACCATAGAACTGAGAGGCACTCAGATTCAAAGGAATGGCACAGTGGAAATGCCTATTCGTGTAAGTAAGGAGCAGAAGAGATTGGAAGTTAGAGGAGGGGCAGAAAAACAGGCTATTGTGTAGGTTCTTGACTTGGGCATCTATATTTGTTTGCTAGGCTGCCATAACAGTGTCACAGACTGGATGGCTTAAACAATAGAAATTTATTTCCTAACAATTCTTGAGGCTAGAAATCTGAGATTAAGATATTAGCATTGATTTCTTCTAAGGCCTCTCTCCTTGGCTTGTAGATGGCCACCTTCCGGTGTTTCGCATGGTCTTCCCTTTCTGCGTCTGTGTCCTAATCTCTTATAAGTGACTTCATTTTAGTTTAGTTACCTCTGAAAAGATCCTGTCTCTAAATACAGTCACATTCTGTGGGTTAGGACTTCAACCTATAGATTTAGAGGGGACACAGTTCAGCCATAAGAGTCCGTGGAAGGGCTTTAGGGTCTTTGTGAGCCCTGAAGTTTGAATGCTGAATTTCGCACTAGTGTGCTTTTGTTTGAGGCATGTCCACAACATTCTGATGATTCCCAAAGGGATCCATGATCCCTGCAATTGGCTAGTTCATCAGCTAACTCAGGAGGGAGTTAAAGCTGTAGGATGAAGGCCTAGAAATACCATATGCATCAATAAATATGATTTGGTGTTCAATAGTATATAAAAAATGAGAGTCGAAGCTGACTATAAGACTGCAAGTCTTATGAAATTCTGTCCCCCAATTCTGTAAATTGGGGTGCAGGGGGGTCTTATTTGAGGACCTTATTTGAATTTCATGGCAAATTGTGTAATTTCCATGATTGTCCCCCCAAAAAAACTTAGTTATGGTAATTTTCCATAACTAAGTGGATTCACTGAAACTAACCTTCTGCTTAGTATGTCTTTGCTAATATTTTCCTAAAAAGAAAGTCACAGAGCTACAAAACTGTCACCAGCTGCTTCTTATTAGTAATGTGGTTAGCAGATGTGGGGTTTCATAGTCATAAAGCATGAGATAGTTAATCCATTTTTGTGGGTTTCAGATGGATAGTGATTTATCTTGGGATTAATTTTAAAATGTGCTTGCATCAGCTAAAAGACATATGCACCTTTCTTTCCCTCTTTCACTTTGTTTCTGCTGGAAAGAAGAATACATTTTAGGATGTTTCTCCTGGAAGGCAAAAGAGTATTGCCCATCGAAAAGGACGGTTGATCTCACTGTCTTCTAACTGGAGAAGAGTTAAGCGTGGATAATTTTTCAAAGTTGAATGTTTGGTTATCTTACAAACTTATTTCTCCCTTTGACCTCTTTCGTAGTAATTAAGCAGCTCTCGCTTTTGTTCCACTGGCATCAGGCTGTTTTGTGGTAGTGACCAGGCTTGCTAAGGGCTCCAATTTGGCCTGGGGCTCTTTTTCTTTATGAAATTAACACTTAAACCTTGGAATGAGCCCCAGATCTACTAATTCTTTCCTTTGACGGACTCTTGGTGATATGTACTCACTTTCAGCAGAAGTGTAGCTTTATACAAGATCTCTTTGTCACCAAAATTAATTTGGTCATTTGTCCTCTAAGCCTGGAATCAAATGATATCATGGCAGACTCATTCCTAGATAACCATCAAAGGTTTTGTTGTTGCTGTTGAAGCTGAAGGTCAATAGGTAATAATAATAGCAGTGGGTACTTTTTATGGAACTCTTATAGTGTGGCAGGTACATTGCTGCTAAGTACTTTGCATACGTCACTCCGGTCAACCATCCTCAGATGTAGAAGGTATCTGAATTTCTCCAAATAAGAAACTGAGGCCTATGACCTCAGCCCCTTCATCATTGTCCTATAGCTAGTAAGTGGCTGAACTGCAATTTGAACCTTGTGCTCTTAATTACCATGCTAAATTATGCATCTACTATGAGGGAAAAGGAAAAAACACCCCTGGGTTTTGAGAGGGCATAGAATCAGAGCCTGAGTCATAGAATTATAGGAAATTCTAGAACTGAAGAGAGCTAATTTAACCCTCTAATTTTAAAGCAGCAAAGATCCTTTCCTTGTTCTGAGAAATAGTAAGATAATAGCTTCAGCAGAGGAGAATATATATTGATGGGTGACAAGAGTGGAAGGTTATTAGGAATTATTTCCACCATTTCCTTTTTTAGAGGTAGATTAACACACCTGTTCAAAAATTATCTAAGCTTGTCTCAGCATCCCTAAAGAAGCTATGGAAACAGATGTGTACTCTTTTTATTTCAGATTTCATTATCCACCATAAGTTGATTTCCACTGAGTAATTGAGATTTCTAAGATGGTAATTTTCACTCTGCAAGGAACCAATAACCTTCCGAGGGATTATTTGAAATGACTACTGTGCAGGAGGTACTGAATTTCAATCAATCTTATGTTTAATGAGTTCCTGTTCTGCAAGGCAATATTTTTGGAATAGTGGGGAAGAAGAAGTCGGGTGGTCTCTGCCCTTCTATATTTTAAAATCTATTTGGACAAGACAGCCAGTCATAAAACAAAATTATTTAAAGGAAAAATCCCAACAAATTGGGTAGGGAAAATGGGGATAAGATCTTACTAGGTGGAAAAGTGGTTGAAAGGGGCAGGAGGTGTGTAAAAGGATGAACTCGGGGATTTGCAAGGCATCACTGGGAGACACTGGATGAGTTTGGCTGATCTGAAAATAGTAATGAAAGAGATTGTTGAAAATTGATTTCAGTTCTGATGGAGAACCTTGTAAAAACAGCTTGTCAACTGGGAATTTTTGTGGATATATTTTAAAACTACTTAGTAAAAAAACCCCAACTAATCCAAATCTTCATTATCTTCTCTCAGGGTTAAATATTTTGTTACATAACTTACTGTCTTACCTAAGTGCCCTCATTTACTATTTGGTTGAAAGATCTATAACTTCCTCCAACCCTATTGACCGAAAGGTCTTGAAACTTTTAGAATTTCCAGCATTTCTCTAACTAATAAAGGTGTCCTCATATGCCCAACCTCTGGGTGATTACATATGTAAAAGTGTTCAAAGTAGTGCTCATACTCTAAGGAATCAGCTGCCAAGTGCTCTCTAATAAGCAGAAATTTCACATAACGCAGGCCTTGGGGGCTTATGCCTCAGCTGGAGCAAAGCCAGAAATGTCCATGACTGAAGGTGCACTTGGGCACATTGGGACCAGCTGGAACAGTGAGCTGGCCTCCCTGCAAATTGATTAGGAGAGGGCTGAAGGGTTGAGCTTCTGCTGACATATGCAACTTGGAAAATCCTGCTCTACTAATTGCAGAGAGGATTCTGCTGTAATGATTTTTTTGGGTAAGATACTTTTCTCATTTTGAATTTTTTCTTCATTTGGGCTCTGGCTGCTTTCCAGTTTCTATTTTTATTGTTTAAACTCCTGGTATAGGAAGTTTTGCTTACACATGAATGTGTGTTCATAGAGTGGTGCATCAGACATGGCTTACGAGCTTCAACATGTACTTCGTGAGCAAGCAGGTATACAGCCCCGTTTACAGGAATTGGTGCACACTTCCTCTACTTGCAGCCCCCTAACCCGTGCCTTGCCAATGAAAACATGAGGTTTTCACTTTTACTGATGAAGTCAAGTCAGAGGTCACCTTGACGTTATATTTTTGCTGAGATCTCTCTCAACAGTGTGATTTCTGGACCCTCATTTTTGAAGTCAGATATGTAGTAAAGAAAAGCACTGAACCAGGAGCTAAGAGATCTGAGTTTTCTCTGTTTCCTTACTGTGGACTTTGGGCCAGAGTCTTTGGCTCTCTGGACCCCAGTTTCCTCAGCTCTTCCAGCCCATGAAGCTAGAGGAAGCAGGTAGATTGCATCACCCATATTTTCTGATAAAAGCCATTGCAGGCTCTGCAGAGTGCATGCAATTTCTGGAGCCTCCCATCTATATACTTGGTCCAACAAAATGCCTCCAGGATAAGAAAGTCAGATCTGCAAAACCAAGTCCAAACTCTTTGATATTTGATTTTTTGAGGCTTTTCACACTCATATCCTGCTGCCTCCACTGATCTTGTGCTCTGTTCACATTGGCATTATGGAATTCTTCCTAAGTAACCATCATTCTGCAAGTAACTCTGAGTCCTATACCAATCATACTTGCAAGGACTGAAGAAGCTATGATCCCCTCTCGCATTACAGCAAGTAAACAGGTGACTACAAAGCAGATTCATGTCTCTGGACCTTTGTTTATGCAGTTCCCTCTGCTCCACCTACCTATTCGCCTTCTATTGTGATCTCTGTGAAGCTGACCCCAGGCCCAACAGAATGTTGCTTCTACTCTGCTCTCAGGGCGTTTTCTGTGTGTCATTTAACCACATAGTATCACACCAGGTTGGTTGGATCTTCCTTTTTCTTCTCTACCAGACCGCTAGCTATCAGCTGCGGTACATTTTACTCAGCTCCTCTCCAGGCCTCAAAAAGAGCACAGCGGCAGAGCCCTAAGTAGATCCGAATGAACCAATCAATGCAAGAATGAACGTGCAACTCAGTCTTGCAGTCTTGCAAAGTGCTTCTCGAAGCTGATCTTGCTTGCCGTGCCCACGCAGCTCCCGGTAACTGCACGGTACAGGTCGGAAGTTTGTATGTGGGGCGGGGGGACCCGTCGGTAGCGAACATAAGGAGAACGTGAGATGGACCCCCACGGCGATCCTGCTGCCCACGTCCGGTGAGCTGCAAAGGAGTGGACTGCGGGCAACTCCTTAACCTCCCGGAAGCGGCTCCTCTCCCCGCCCCCCAGGTGGGCGTAGCCTCATGAATAATAAATCACCGCGTGGGGAGGGGCCGGGCCCGCCCCCTCGGGCGGGAAGAGGGAAGCGCTGAAGCTGCCTGACTGGAATGAGGGTAGCTGCGGCAACTGCGGCGGCGGGAGCGGGGCCGGCCATGGCGGTGTGGACGCGGGCCACCAAAGCGGGGCTGGTGGAGCTACTCCTAAGGGAGCGCTGGGTCCGGGTGGTGGCCGAACTGAGCGGGGAGAGCCTGAGTCTGACGGGCGACGCCGCGGCGGCTGAGGCCGAGCCCGCTCTGGGGCCGGCGGCGGCCGCTTTCAACGGGCAACTGCGGCGGCGGGAGCGGGGCCGGCCATGGCGGTGTGGACGCGGGCCACCAAAGCGGGGCTGGTGGAGCTACTCCTAAGGGAGCGCTGGGTCCGGGTGGTGGCCGAACTGAGCGGGGAGAGCCTGAGTCTGACGGGCGACGCCGCGGCGGCTGAGGCCGAGCCCGCTCTGGGGCCGGCGGCGGCCGCTTTCAACGGGGCAAGGCGGCCGCGAGAACCGGATGCCGATCCTCATCTCCAAGATCTTCCCGGGTCTGGCGGCGGACCAGAGCCGGGCACTGCGGCTGGGC
>NW_006434825.1:12728069-12737046 GCF_000325575.1 Pteropus alecto
GGGCTGGCGGGCCGGCGGGCCGGCGCTCACTTTGTTTCGGCCACCCTGCCCCTTTTGCAGAGCGAGCCCGTTCCCTCCCCCTCCGAGGCCTCGTCTTCCCCTCAGCTGGTGTGGCCCGGCTCTCCCCGGACTTAGAGCATGGAAAAACTGATGCTCCTTGCAGGAAAAGTTGGGCAGCCGCCGAAGTGTAGCTTGCAGTCCCCTAAGGAAGACTCGGTTGAGATTTAGTATAAAGCAGCCGCGCTCGAAGCCTCGCCTCTGCACATTAAGCTGACACTAAGAACTAGAGGGCCGAGTTCTGGAGGTCTCCTTTTGCCTCCTAAGAAGTACCGGGTTAGCGCTTTCTTCACTCATTTTTGGCTCCCCGGGGCGGGCGGGTCTGTTTAAAAAAAAAAAAAGAAAGAAAAAGAAAAAAAATCGTCTGCACCGTTGCCAGCGGTATGCTTGGGCGAACCACCAAAACGCTGGTTAATTTATGGGAATTTAACCCATCGTTGGCTCTCAACAATAACCATAGGAGATCATAGCATTTCCTTGAAGCGAGAAAGCTGAAACAGCAAGTTTGTGTGGTTAATGAGCCTTGTTTAACAGTAGAGGCTCACGTGTTCGAACATTTACTGCCAACTAGAGTTTTGCCCCTTTTGCAAGAGACTGGTGCCAGCTTCCTACCATTCACGGGCGTGCTGCTGCAAGGCTTTAAGCTTTTAGAAGCCTGAAATGTTAAATCGCAAGATGTGTTTGAATAGCCAGGAGTATTATTTACTTTAATATATATGTGGTCTGTAACCTGTATCTTTTATGGTGAATTTATGGAACTAAGATAGAATTAAATCTTTTCTCCTTGGAGGAATCATGCATGTTGGAGGTGATAGAGTATTGTAAATGTGAGCAGAGAAGCCAGTTGCTTACTTCAGTTTTTGAGCGATTGGCTTTCTTTCATTGGTGATTCAGTCATTCAGTGAGCATTTATTGCTGGCCATATAGAAGAGAATATAAAAGACGATGGATCTATTTGGTCTCTAGTTGAGGAAATAATAGAAAAATGCAAGACTAACAAGTTCTTGATTATGTAGTGCAAACTATATATAAATGCCAAGGGAATGCAAAATTAGGAATTAGTGGAAATCAGGATTAGTCAGGGAGGACTTTTTCAAGGAGCTGAATCTTGAGCCAGGTCTCCAAGAAGGTGATGGACATAGGCAGAGATGAGTCAGGAGGGTATTCCTGGCAGAGGAAGAACAGAGGGAAGGGGTGGGGAGCAGGGGATAGGAAGAGACCAATCCTCAAACTGAGGCCAAAAGTCCAACCTGGCAAGGTGATTTTCACTTTTTTCAAAATCGCTGGCAAATATTTGGCAAAATATTAGTTTGCAAGTAAATGATTGAATGTGCTCCAATTGTGAAATTCCAGTGTCCCACTTTATAATATCTTATTTATAAATCTTATTTATGTCTCACTTATAGGTGGGACTAGACACTGCTCATAAATTAGTGTTAATAAAAGAAGTAGAATTACAGATTGTGGCTTGGGCGGCGTGTATTTGAAAAATCGTTTACCTTAAACATATACTTTAAAGTTGGCCTCACTGAGCATTTGGTTATATATTCTTAGAGCCAGAATTTGAATATGGTACTGTTTATGTAGTACTTAGTGGTGATGGGCAGACATTTCAACTCTTTACACCATAGTTTTTAAAATATAGTTTTTGTTTAAATATAATTTGAAGCTGCTATTTATACCAATTAAATGAAAATCACCTAGTATTCATTAGTCTAAAATGGACCACATGTGCATTTAGAAGGAGGGTTTGCAAACGACGGCATAACATTTTACTGAATGCCTTTTTACCTAACACACAGGTTCTGCTTTATTTTCCCACTTTGGAGAAGACAAGCAGGTTTTGTCCCTATATGTTGGGGGGAGTATGAAATTGCACTTCCAAGCCAGGGGATATAAAAATAAAATTACTTAGAATAAGCAAAAATCACTGAAAACAGTGACTTAATTGAACCAGTCAAACTATTTAAAATAGAGAGCTGATGTCCCATCTAGGTAGGCCACTTTTAAAAGAGGTTTTTATGCATAGCTCTTAAAATTTTGGAACTGTATTGTCCTTTCATTAGATGTATCAAAACTTGAAAAACTGCCTAAACATAGCACAGTGATGCTCTTTTGTGGTGTGGGCAGGGAATTTCAGGCATGCCCTTGCCACCCCCAAGCCAAAGAAAGCTGTAGTCTCTGGTTGCCTGCGGTTAGGGGACTGAGTTAAAGTGTTCCTATTTATCTTATGGGTTGGTAGGGATTATTCATTTATACATCTAACATTTATTCAACTCTGCCCTGTGCCAGAAGTGGTTAGGGATACCTAATTCCTGCCCTCAGGAAGTTTGGAGTTGAGATAACAAATAAGTACAGCAAAGGGCTAAAGCAAAGGGCTGTTAACAGGACACGAAGGAGAGATCTCTAGAAGACCACAGTGGGGGTCAGAGGTTACAGTGCCTAGGAAGAGGTTGATGGAGAAGTTGAAGCATGAATCGAGCCTTCCCCTAAGAAGAGAAAGCTGCCACCAGTGAAGACATGCAAGTGAGAGACATTAAGAAGGTATTCTGCTGAGTGAGGGTAGAGTACAATTGTGGACTTTGTGGTCAAACAGGAGCTTATTTCTAGCTAGTGGTTTGTAACCCCTAGCAAGTTACTCAACCTTGCTAAACCTTAGTTTCCTCATCTGTAAAACCAGGATGGTGATAATGCCTCCCTCAAAGGTATTTTACTGGAGTACAGCAGTAAACAACAAAAAACAAAGTCTGAATGAGGAAGGTAGGACTGGGTCATGAAGGTGTGCCTTGCATTAACAAAGACACTCTCAGAATAGCCAGGATAACAAGTTGTTAAATCTAAGGCTCTATTTTACTTGAAAAGAAATACCTGATAAGAATAAGAGTTATTTTAAGTGAACAGGTTAAGAATGAGTTTGCATTTCTTGGATGCCAACATCTTTTTCTAATCTTATTGTCTTGTTTTCCTGTCATCTCTGGTATAAACCAACTTTTTTTACCCTTAAATTTTGCGTTTAGTTTCCCATACATCTGACTTTTCCTTCACACTTGCTGCTCAGAACCTTAAAACTAGCTGTTTACTGTGTACTTGTAGTTTTGGCTAGTGACTGTTAGGATTGATGTTAAAATTTGCAGATATACAGATTGTAAGCATAAAGGGTGACTACTTACCTATCAGATATCGTATGTTGAATTTATCCTGTATCCTGGGTGCTAGAAATAGGATTTATGCAGAAAGCTTCTAGAATTTATATTTTTAGGGCTTTAAAATTGGCTAAATGAACACGAATTAGATTATACATCAAAGTGTTCTGGTGAAGGTTAGGAAAAACTATATTAAGTGTCCAGTTTAAGGTTTGATATTTGAGAAAAGATCAATATTTTTGAAGCAATTCTCATTGGAATGTTGTTGGAAAATCATTTTTATTGCCTAAATATGATTTTAAAAATATTGTTATCGGATCTATTAAGAAGAAAATGGTTAAGTGTATAGAGGAAGTGGATTGGTATGAAATTTAACTTTAGAATTAAAAATAATTTTTGTATGTAGAATGGTTAGAGATTTTGAGTGTTATATATAATATGGCTCGTTGTATATGTTAGGGGACATGTAACAAATACTGCTGACATTATTAGGCTACTAAAATAAAGAAGTTACTTTGGATTCCTTCACTGCCACTTTCTTCATTGTATGTTGAATAAGTTGAGAGTCTCCTAGGGAAACATTTTACATTTTCTATGAGGCTGGTGTATATTAATTAATGTAGCTCTTCAAGGACAACTAAATTGTCAGGACATTTGTGTTTCTCTGTTCTTTTATTTAGCTAGCCTCTTTATATTTCACTTGAATGATTAGATGTGTTTATATGAGAAGCTATGTCTTTGTAACCAGATTATTTCTTATGGAGTCTCTTTCATGCTAAAATATCTTCAAATTATTATCAAAATGAGAAGTTTATTCTAATACAGAGTGGTTATGAAAATTCTAAGAACATTTTTAGAAACCATAACCAGGCTTTAATTTAGATCTCAACTGATAACTCAGTCACTTGAACTGATATAGTTCCTGTTGTGTAGACCTTCTGGGATAAAGGTTACTTTACTTTGTGATCAAATGTGTGTCTTTGTACATAAGAGATGAGGTACAGCCTGTGGCTATGGAACAGTGGTCATTTAAGGGTCCAATCACTTTCCTTGGCTAGATTAATACACTGTCCTATCTGAAAAACAAATAATGCTGCTTGTTTGCTTTTTCCACTAAATAGTATAATAATGCGTTGCATTTTTATCAGAACTTTAAAATTATCTTTGCATTTTTATCTGTATTTTTTTCATTTGACCTTTACACAGTCTTTTGAAGTGGTGGGCTGTTTATCTTTGTTTTACAGACGATTACACTGCAGTTCATTAAAGTTGAGTTACCAAAGGTCTCAGAATTTCTTTTGATTTTTAGAGGAAAATTTTTAATGTTTCCTTTGGGCAAGAGGAAAAATCTTACTTAGAATTTAAAAAGTTGTAAAGGCTCATCTTCCAGATGAGGAATTAATGACCAGAGAGGTTAAGTGGCATGTTTAATTAGTGGTGGAACTTGGACTAAAACCCAGTCCAGTTCTTCTTCCCTTGTACCATGCTACCTACAACCAGTTGGTCAGATCTTTTAGCATCTCCTATGCATCATCATGTTGCATTGTGTTAAGAGATCAGTGTGCAAAAAAGTTGAACGTGGTCCCTGGCATCAAAGCACTTGGACCAAAATTGGAGAGAGAAAGCTACCACATCGAGAGTAATTGCTAAAATATGTAGTACTCGCTCTTCAAGAGTTCTCTGAAGGGACTGATCCATTGAGGGATGGAAGCGTTGAGCATGACTTCGTGGGGAAAGGATAATTTGATCTGAGGCTTGTGGGACAGGTCGCTTTTCTATGTGGAAGGCAGCCCAAGCTGAGGGGTAACCTGAGCAAAAGCCAAAATGAACATGATATATGATAGGAAGTAAGGAGAATAGGATTGGATTTAAGGAAAGAAAATTAGTCTGTGTATATAGTTTGGAGCTAGATTATGCAAGGCCTTGAAAGTCAGCAAAGGAATTTGGTCCTTTTCATTCTTCCTTAGTCAACATTTATTAAGTACCTACTGCAAACAAGTTGTTCCCATAGATGCTGGGAATTCAAAATTGGAAGTAATCCCTGCCCCTTAGGCAAATAAGGAAACAGTTATAGCAGTGCTTTAAAAGAGGTGAGAACATGGTGCCCTGGAGACAAAGAAGTGCAAAGGGATAGCACTTCAAAGATGAGAAAGTGATAAGTATACAGTGTATTAAGAGAAGTAAAAACAGATAAGGTATGGGAAGTGTATATTGGGAGAGCAGGCTGGAAAGGCCAAATCATCAAGGGCCTTGTATGTAGTGCCAAGCAGTGGTCTCTCAGTGATGTTTACATTTACTTTTCAAGAAGATCTTGAGCTTTATTAATATTGTGTAGATGACACTGAGTCTCTCATTTAGTCTTTTGAGACGGTGCCATTACACATTCTATATACAAGATGATGTCTTGAGGGAAGAGTGGAAGCTTCACAAGGCAGAGGGATTGAGAGTAATGACTTTACTTATTTGTCTTTATTATCACATTGCAACTTATTGCAGTTTACTTCTTGAGTCTGAGTGGATTTACATGATATCAGCTTTTAACTAAATTCGTCTTTACACAGCGAACAAGTGGCTTAAAGATTTGCACAAAGAAACCATGGGTTGAAGATAATTCTAACACCACAAACAATAACAAAAAGATAGAGCTGACATTTCTTGTACTAGCTCTTTGACCATATCTGTCAGGAAAATAGCCTAAAAAATGAAATTGCCAAGAAGACTATTTGAAATGTGGATTAACACATCATTAATGAATTTTACCCTAAAAATGTATTGTACTTTGAGTCGTATAGTAGCTAATGATAGTATGACTTCATCAGGGATGTTTGTATTTATTTCATCTTTATCTTATTCTTTCTTGATTTCTATATTTTATGTATCTTTTATAACATATGCATTAATAAATATTCATAGATGGAGGGTGTCCACTCACATTTTTCCTGATGAGTGTGTACCATTAAACATTTTAGGCCTGGAACGGCACTCAGGCTTTACAGTTCTTTAAATGAGGAAGTGCTTCAAATGAGGGAGTGATGTCTTACAAAGTTCAGAGTGGCAGATGGAGTGTAGGAGCTCAGGACATGACATAAGAGAAAGCAGTTATGAGGGTGTTGCAAGACCCAAGGATAATGAGACTAGATAGTACAGTATAAAGCTGAAAAATATTGAGGAGATAGAAACAACAGGTTTAAATGATCAGTTTGTTTGGGGGCTGAGGGAGAGAGAAAAGTGGAGGATAGCTCCTAGATTTTTGGCTTGGGAAAGTGGATAACTATGAAACAAAAATGAACGAGAGAAGCGCTAGTTTCTTGAGTGAAGATAAGTTTGATTTTAGACATTTTGAATTCGAGTTACCTGTACAACAACCTGGTGCAAAAGGCCAGTAGCTGGTTTGAAGTACAGGTCTGTAATTCAAGAGAGATGTTAGAACGGAACTGAAGATTTGAGATGTAATCATCGAGAGAGAGTGCAAATTAAAAAGAGAAGTAGAATTAGGATGGAAGACCGCAGAACTCCTCCATTTAAAGTGAGAGTGGAAGAACAGGAATCTGGAAAGAAATGAGCCAGAAGGTAGGGACAAAGTCTGAAGCAAATGGTGCAGTAGCAGTCAGGGAGGCAAGAGTTTCAAAGAGAGAGAGAGATGATCAGTATCTTCACATGCTACAGAAGCCAGGAAAGTCAAGAACAACTAACTAGTCCATTGGATTTGGTAATCAGAGAACAAGATTGTTAGAGTGCTCATAAGAGCAGTTTCAGCAGCGTGAGGGAGCAGAAGGCAGTGAGTTGACTGTGCTTTTTAAAAGCTTCTCAGAAAAATAGAAGAAGCAAAGATGGTAACTAGAGTTGAATGAAGTGTCCAAAGAAGGTTTTACTTTTGTGGTGGCTTGTTTTTTATTTTGTTTTAAATGAGAAAGAATTAGCACATACTTGTATAGCAAGGAGAAGAGGCCAACAGAGGGAGAAAGAGGTTGAAGAGATAAAAAGGGTGGGGAACTGATGCAATCTATTTTTGAGCCAGGAAGTGACACGATGGGAACAGAATTTTGGGTTGGCAGCAGTGGATGCACTGAATGCAATGCAAGGAGGAAAGACCAAAGGTAGGAAAACTACAGCTGTTGTAGCAAAACGCAATCCACAGAGGTGATAACCATTGAAGAGGTGGGGGTGATAGTGGTAGTGGTAGCACTGGGAATACAGAGGAAGATTCAGTTCAAGAAATATTTTAAAATAGGCTATTCTTGCCAGGGGAGAGCAGAATCCATTGGGGACCTTCTCCTACCCAGACAGCCTCTTTCTGACTGCCTGTGCACCCAAAGAATCTCTGGCAGTGAGCCTGTGTTACTAGCACAGGCGTTTGATTCCTCAGAGATATTGGGGTGGAAAATTGAGAGCCACTGTTTTAAAGGAAGAAATGACAGGATGTGGGGGCAGACTGGATATAGTGCATTAGCCCTGAGATTTCTATCTAGGGACAGTGAAAGATTGGTTGTTACCAGTGGTGGTTGGAGAGGGGGGATGGAATAATTGGGAGGGTGTTAAATTTATATCATTTAGCTTTGTTATAAAGCACTTAGGCAGAGTAATTCTGCCAGCTGTGGGGAGTGAGAAGAAAAATTTTAGTTTATAAACGTTATATAGAGTTACACAGCATGAGAACATATCCTTCCTTTAAAGGATATTTTTTTCTGGATGAGAGAAATGAGCTTTTGGCTTCCTCTGGAGAAATGATAGTGTGTTCAGGCGAGTTTAATATTTTGTGCCTGGAGAAATACAGTTAATTTAGTTATTTTATTTAAGTACTATTCTAAGGAAAATACACTGATTCCTTCATAAAATTTGTGTTTGATCTCTATGTGAAAACAAAACTCATGAAATAGTTTTGTATATGAACAAAGTGCCAGTGACTATGGTGTCAGTAGATTTGCCTTGTGGAAAGAGTAAAGAGTTACAAAATGCAAATTTGCTTTTGTTTCTGTGACTGGCTCCCAAGACATTGCTAGAATGCTTTGATATATTTTGAATACATGATGTGTAGTTTTTTGGTTTTTTTTTTTATTCCTTTGGCTTTTCTACAACATTTTTTCTTTCTACCACCTTCTGACCCTGTTGTTTTTAAATTTGCAAATTATTTAGAACACTTTTATGAAAAGTAAACTTAATGGGATAGAGATGAGAAAGTTGAATCGTGTATCTTTCCACTTAATTAATCTGTCATCTATATATAAAATGTTAAAACTCACACTTGGAAAAGAGAAGCTTTGGTTTTTTTGTTGTTGTTGAAAGAGACTCAGAAAAATTATAGATTTATTTATTTTTAGTAAAACGAGTTGATCAACTAACAAAAATTTTTAAAAAGCACAGAAATCTATCAAGCTAGTTCAAATAAAAGGGTGAGGGTTTTGTAAAGATACAGACAGGTCCCAGGACTCTAGGAAAAGCTGAGCCGCCAGGCTTTGGAAATTTTAAAAACCACTGAGGATCACCGCTGAGGATCACCGCTGAGGATCATCTCACACCCTCTCTTGTCTCCTCATCTCAGAGCTTTTCTGTTTCTGAGAATACCTTTTGCAACAGTTTTGTTCTAGTCCTTTTGTGATTTTATTTTTTACATTTAACTCTTTAATCTATGTAGAATTTTTTTTGCCATATGGTGTGCAGTGGAGATTTAACTTTATTTTTTTTAAATAGCTGATTGTCTCAATATTACTTCTTAAATAATCCTCTCGTGTGCATTATCTGTTAGATTTATGGGGCTGCCTGGAGTGCCATGTGGGGAG
>NW_006434825.1:12737064-12741939 GCF_000325575.1 Pteropus alecto
CAGCAGAAAAGCATGCTACTTAATTAGTGATGTCTGCAGCGAATGTGCTAGAGTGAGGTACAATACACATGCTACCTACCCGTCACTGTAGGAATGACCTGTTCTTTCCTCATTGATTTGAAGTGCATCTTTTTTTATATACCTGATTATTTATATTCTATGATCCGATCCTGAATTTTCTGTTGTATTCTATTGGAGTGTTTTGTAACATACCATACTATATGTTGTATCTTTAACATTTAATATCTAATAATTCAAGTGGACTATACCAGTCAAGAAAAATTTGAAAAATAACAATAAATAATTGCAGACTGATATTGTTACTTAATTCTCCAGGTAAAATTTGGACTGATTTTATCATTCTTTTTAAAAAAATTCTTTGCTATTTTGATTAAAATTATATTAAATTCATAAATTAATCTAAAGAGAACTAATGTCTTTGTAATATCTCTCCCATCATTCTGGACCACATTCATCTATGTTCCAATCATATGGCAAGGGCTATGGGATGTTTGGATTGGCCAGACTTCGATCAGGTACTCACTTTGGAGCCAGAGAAGATGGCAGCCTCTCCTGCACAGCCTCCCACATGGACTGAAAGTGGGGATTTCTCAAAAGAGAATCAAGGTGATGTTACCAGAAGGAGGGCATGGATGCTAGGCAGACATATAAAACAGACATTCACCACAATGTTCTAAAGACATCAGAAGATAGTTACAGAATTAGAGCTTAAATGAGAAACTACCATTTAGTTTAGAGATTTAGAAACTCCATAGATAGTTGTAAAAGAAAACAAGAAGAATAAGTGTGCTTGGGTACAGGTGAGCTAGTTAGAGCTTTTTAAAAACTCTTGACACTCCAAAGTAAATAAGAAGTTATTCTCAGCATTTATTTGTGACACTTTGAACACTGCTTTTGTATGAAATTCAAGCAACTTAACAATATACACTATGATTATCATTTTATAATTAAGGACAACAAAAATATAAGAGCTTAGGGACAGGCCCTGAAGTTAGAGATAGATTAGGATAGGGAAAAATCTTTGTCTATCAAAATAAACACTTTTTTGTCTACAGCCATGCTACCCTGAACAAACCTGATCCTGTCTGATCTCAGAAGCTAAGCAGGGTCAGACCTGGTTAGTACTTGGATGGGAGACCGCCTAGGAAGACCAGGGGCTGTAGGCATAAAAAATAAGGGATTGTAAGTTGACAAGGTCCTTGCAATCTGTGAGGTCAACTAAGGGTTGCCTCACCTAAAACAAAACAAAACAAAAAACCCAAAAGTGCCTTTCTCACATGTTGTTGTGAGGATTAAAGGAGGTAATACCTGTAAAGTGCTGAAACAGTTGCTGGCACATGGTAAAAACTCAATAAGTAAACCAAAATAGACACTTTTTTTTTTTTTTTAGTAAGAATTATTTTGGTTGCAGAAACCCAAACCAAACTAAGGAGAGGTGGAATGTATTGCCTCATAAAACTCCTAAGACTGTGGGTGGATCTAGGTTTAGGTCCAGAGCAATCCAAAGGCTCAAATTATCTTGGTTGCAACATCTGCTATAGAGAGTCTAATTCTGTATAGTCAGCTAAGATGGTGCTGGCAGTTCTGGAAATATATTGCCCTACCTTAGTTACCCCTGCTAAAAAAGAAAAGTTTTTCTTCTAGTCCTATGGGAAAGACTCTGGTTGGCTGCGCCTTGTCTACCCCTTGGACCTATCATTATTTCTAAGATGATGGAGACTACCATGATCTAGGCCGGGGTCACATGCCCATCTGTGGTGTATTGAGATTGGCAGACTCACCACATTATAAAGTGCAGAATGAATGGTTGCTAGGCAAACTTATGTCCACTACAATAATGCAGATGTTAAAGCTGTGGAGCTTAAAATATTTTTGTTGCTAGATTATAAATTTTTAAAAATTAAAACAATACAAATAATGATGACATTATTGAGAGCTTACTCTACTAAAGATCTTTACATTTATTCTTTTAATAACCCCGTGTGATAGGTAACATCATGCCCATTTTAAATGTGAAGAAATCGAGGCCTGGAGTGGTAGAGACAAGGTAATTACTCAGATTTATCATACTCTACAGCTCTTGGTATTTAACATTATAATAGACTGCTTTTCTGATGGGTCACCTTAGGTTAAACTCGCAAATCTAAAGACCAACAGGATTTATTGTTATGATTGGCTTAATGTACAGGAAATTATGCTCTGAATTCTGTATGGCCGTGTCTGTCTGGAGGTTATTGTTAATGTCTCCCAGTCTTTTCATTTCTGATTTTTTTTATGCCGGGTACAATTGATAGTTGTATGTGACTAGAACACTGTCTTGGATTTGTCTTCTTATTTTGCTGTAATTGTTGGCTAGTAAAGGTACTGTTAGCTGTTTTCATTGCAGCAAGAGCTGTCTACATTTTACAAAATCACTAAGTTGCTTTATTATATTTTAGAGTACTAAGGGTAAACATTGTGTATTAGTCTCTTCAAAGATTATTAATTATATTCTAGAATAAAACTTTTTACAATGAACATAAAGTAAAATTGAAAAAATTAAGCTGGCTCTAGGCAAATATAAATTTTGCAAAACAAAATAATGCTAAAGCGAATTTCTAAAAATCACTGTTCACCACGGATGTTTTAATGTTAACCTGCTTTGTCCACTTACGGTGTAATAGAGTTGATTTTTATACTCATTAATTTCATTTTAGGATATAGAATTATGATGGTATTCACAAGATTAGTATTAAACATTTATATTGAAAATAAATGAAATAATTTTAAATGCTGCCAAGCTGGTTTTTAGCAGCCAGGTCTAGCAGGTAGTGTCAGACAACCATATTTATGTGTGTATTTCCACAGATGTATTTTGATAAGAAAAATGTTTTCCTTGCATGTTTTTCTTCTGCTTCTCTCCAAGGAGATTGTAGTTAGGAGGAAGAAAATCTAGCCCCCTCTTATTTCTCTACCACCTACCAGTTTCTTAACACTATTCTTTTATTTCTCAGATTTCCTCCAACTTCCTCTGTGCTTAGGTCTCAAAGGAAGTCTGCGGGATCATTAAGGCATCTCTAACCCTCAGGAAGTAGTTAAAGAAACTACCTGAGTCTTTTGGTGCCAAAAATGCTTTGATTCTAAACTAAAGCATGAGAAGACAAGATATTTGGGGTGGGGAAAATACAGCAAAGCATTTCTGACGGCCGTTAGCTCTCTTTGTTACCTTGGGAAAAATAATTTCAGCATTACATGCCTTAACATTTCTTATCTATTAAAAGTATAATGCCTTCCAGTTCTCATATTTTAGAATTGTAAATATGAGATAATCAGAGAATGAAGAATTGTGGTTAATATAAACTGACTATATACAAATACATAGATTGCTGGAGAATTAGAATGTAATCAAATTATTTTTAATACTAAAAATATTTTAAATACAATTGAATCTTTGATCGTGCCGATGGAACTTCAGGATTTATAATACCTTATTGTGAACTTTACTGTTGTAATAGAGATGCATGGAAGTGCCAGATAATAGATTTTATATTAATAGATTTGCAGATAAATCAGCTTTTGTTTTTCCGCCTTTCACTATAACTAGTAACTCATCTTCTTTAGGCTAACACAGGCTTTAGGCTAAAACGATCTTTTTCTTCAAACAGAAAAGAATCACTTAGAGAAGAGATAAATATTGACCCACCTAGATTGCAATTAATTTTGTCTCTGATTATTGTATAACTTGAGGTTTCTTTAGCATATGTGCTGCCCAAGTGAGCCCTAACTTGAAGTTTCTTCGTTGTTTTTTAGTGAATGAGGGCAGGACTCTTTTAATGAATATTGCAAAGTAAGGTCAAAGCCTAGAACTTAGATGCCAGGTAATCCTTTTTGCCCTTTTTAGTGTGAAAAATCATGAGAAATTGGAAGATTATTTGCATAAATATTGTATTTATTTGTGTTGGCCATTGTTAAGCAAATTTACTCAAACACGGTTTAGGAATTTAGATGCTAGGAATATTTTGACAAGGTGGGGAATAAATTTCTTTTGCAAAGAAATTAATATATATCTCATTTAGCATTAGCACACTGGTAGGAAATTATTTTTTTATCTGGTGTTTTGCTCCTGTAGACTGTTCTTGGCACCTAGCAAAGTGCTGGTCACATCACTGGTATTACAGGGCATCAAATCTCAAGTATAAAAAGGGCATTTAAAATATAGTTGACCTAAACAAACAAACAATAAGAAAAACAAAACAAAACAAAAAAGAAACAAAAAAATAAAATATAGGTGACCTAAAAATGCTCTCGCAGTGCAATTTATTTTTCAGGCCCAGAGAATTGAAATATAAGAAAAACAACAAATTTGTGATACATTAAGTTCAGGATATGATTACTGCTAGGGCAGAAAGAAGATGGATGGAGTCAGGGAGAGGTTCAGAGGAGCTTTTTGTTAGGAAATAAAACTGAGCAAATACGACAATGTTAAGACTGTTAAAGATGGGTATGTGAATGTTCATTATATCGTACTCTTTTAGCATATTAAAATATACAATTTTAAAATTCAAATAAAATAAAGTCCAGTTTTTCTTTGTGCTGGATCACTTAACTATCACTTTAATTCTGATTCGTTAACTTTTTAAAAAATAATATGTTCTTAGGTATTCAGTATGAGTTTTGACAATTATATTCATCTGTGTAACCACTACATAAGCTCTAGGCCACTTCTATCACTCTCAGAAGGTTCTCTCATTACCCTTTCTAGTCAATTCCTCTTCCCATCCCCACTTTTCTGATTTCTTTCACCATAAGTTGGTTTTGTCTGTTCTTGAAATTTGTAGGAATGGAGTCATATGGTAGTTGTTCTTTTGTATAAGC
>NW_006434825.1:12741986-12801266 GCF_000325575.1 Pteropus alecto
TTTCCCTTAATATCATGTTTTTGAGATTCATGGTTGTTACATGTATCAATAGTTGATTATTTTTCAGAGCTGGTTAATATTCCATTAGACAAATATACCATAATTTTCCTGTTGATAAAATTTGGATTGTTTTCAGTTTCTGAATGCCATAGGTAAGACTGCTGTGAACATTCTTGTGTTCAGTTTTGTGTGTGTGAATATATGTTTTCATTTCTCTTAGGTGAATATTAAGAGTGGAATTGGTGGTTCATAGCGTTCATGTTTAACTTTATAAGAAACTGCCAAACAGTTCCTTAGAGTAGGTATGCCATTTTACACTCTCAACAACAATGTATGAGAGGTCCACGCACTTGCTAACATAAGATGTTATTAATCTTTTTTTGTTAGCCTTTTAGTAAGTGTGGAATGATATTTCTTTGTGATTTTTAGTTTCTGTTTTCCTGATGAATAAAGATAAGCCACCTTTCCATGTGTTTATTGGCCATTCAGTTATCTTAAAAAGTATCTGTTCAAGTGTTTTACCTGTTTTTTTTTTTTTACTGGGTTGTTTATCTCTTTATTGTTGGTTTGTAGAACTCTTTATATATTCTGGATACAAGTTTTGTCAGATGTGTATGTTGTGAATACTTTTTCCAGTCTGTAGCTTGTCTACTCATTTTCTTAATGGGAGATTTGGATTAACTGACATTTTTCTTTTATGGTTAGTGTTGTGTGTCCTGTACAGCAAATCTTTGCCTACTTCAAGGTCACAAAGATCTCTGTTTCCTTCTAGAAGCTTTATGTGTGCTTCAAGTTTAGACCTATAATCCATCTTGAAATAATTTTTATATATTGACTATTTTTCTTTGCTATTACTTTGCCCCCACCTGACTGACAAGGTCCTTTGAACCCTAAAGATCCTCATTATTTCTCTTTGGGGGGGTAATTGTAAAAGACTCCTCTGTAACTTGTACCAAACACTTTACTAAACACTGCTGCCTCCTATTCATTTATTGTGTTCCCTCTTCAGTGGGGTCTCACTAAGTGTAAGACAAATCGAGTCACCCCTCTGTGTTTTTATAGTTACTCCCTATCACACTTTCTGGTTTTAAAGCAAAATATTCAGGAAAACCATAGGAAAACAGCGTCTTGGCCTCAGAGTTGCCACTTGGAATAATGATATTATATGTGAATGCATGCTTATTAAAAGGATTTTGATGCCTTCTTTACCTTTGATTTAAATCTTGTGCAGTGTTAGCATTGTGATGGTATTGTCACAGAACCAAAAGGGCTACTCATTAACATTACTAAATGGGAGAGAGTGCACTGAAGCAAAAGTTGAGGTCTTATAATTCGTGAGACTCTCTTAAATGCAGCTTTGTACTTAAACCATTAGGCTACTTTATTTTTTTGATGTTGATGTGCTGAATGGGGAGGGCGGAAAAGTGGTGAAATTGAAAGGATTAAGGAGGTAAATACAAAAAATCCTTTTATACTGGCTTATCTGTTTTATACTGTTATCATTTTATCTGTTTGAAGAAATCTAAAATTATTTATGAAAGGAATACATTTTTAAGTCGAAGATGGGAAACTGTTGCTAAATTGGGTGTTAACTGGGTTAGGATAGAGACCAGAGTATGCTGAAAGGAATGTTAATCCTGCTAAATTTTATTTATTGTCAACAACAATATGCCAAAACAAACAAAAACAAAAAATAAAGTAAAAAACCGACCTGAGAAACTATTCTCAGACTTTAAGAAAAAAAGATTGAACAGTTATTTTGGATTTCTTATAGAGGGTAATAATCTTGAGTTTGGTTAAAACATTTTCTGTGAGCAATCAACTCTTAAGTATTTATGTGAGATTGATCAATTTTGCTGTTTATTTTCCTAAAATATTTCATCTCAATCAGTTTTATCTTGCCCTCTCTGGTTCTGCCTGGTGAGCGAACTGCTACAATCTGCTTTTACTATGAGAAGAAAGATGAATTTTAATATTTGCTTGAGCATAATGTAATTGGAGAGGTAAAGCTGCTGCTTACAAAATAACAAAAAATTCTCAAGATTTAAATCATTTTTGAAATATCCACTGTCGTGGACTTTTTCCATATCCTTTCCACTAGTGAGAATGGTAGAGTTAGAGAAGTCTTGACCTCCGTAGAATTCTGCTTTTTACATGTTTTTAACTTGCTGGCTGTTTATGCATACCACTTCCATGATATTATGCTAGCAGTATCTCCTCAGCAGTAGGAGTGAGTTGTACAGCTGTCGTAGGCCAGTACAGGCACAGCCTGGGAGCCTTAATCCAGGCAAGAGCTAGGGTGTCAGTGGCTTATTGTGGTCTAGGGGCAAGTAAAAGGTCGAGAAATCTATAGGTCAACAAAGTAAGGCGATCAGCACAGGCCAGGGTTGCCTGTCTTTCAGGGCAAGAAAAAGGACTAATAAACAATGTACTCAAGTGAATCTATGCCGATGATTGTGTTGTATTATAGAAATAGCATTGGCTTTGGAGCCAAGCAGACCTAGTGTTCTGCATGATGTCGGGAAGATAGCGTACACTCGTAGTTTCTTTTTCGGTCAAATGACTGTGAAGCTTACATAAAATATTTTATATAATGTACCTAGCACATAATCGGTATTTGAAAAGTATTTAATATCCCTTCCCTTCTATATTTCATATCTGGGTGGAAAATTGTTTCCGGATTTCATTCTGCCCGTCTGGAGAAACTGGTGCTAGCTAGTTTAGGAGCAGGTCAATGAAACAACCCAGCAGACAGGGCCCTGATTCATCTCCCTCATGTACGCCCCATGTTTAGGTCATCTGCTCCTATAGTGCCAGCTCTTACCTGAGTATCTATAATGTTCAGCTACAAATTTTTGTTTTTAGCATTTCTGTGATCCCTTACTAGCATATCAAATTTAACCATGACCTGGGCAAACTTCTTTGCAGCCACTTATTATTTCATTAAGGGGCTGTCTTCTCTTTCTCTTTGGCTAGGAGGCTTTCTCATTGTTCTTTTCCCTCCCAATTTTTACCTCCAAGTTTGTGAAGAAAGCAGGAGTAACTCCTCATATCTCCCCAGTTAGTAGGCACCGTTTTGAACAAAAATTCCTACCTCTAAAGAGCTTATAATGAAAGGTAATATGGTGATTACTATTCATACCAAATGTAGGTTGTGAATTTTATATACTATTGATATTTTTTAAAATAATGTTAACCTTTGAATTTTTGCCTTTTCTCTTTCATTTAAAGATAGTTTTCTTAAACCCTTTCCTTACCTTTTTAATTGCAGTAGGAATCTGTTGTTTCGTTGTTTCTTGAGAACCTCCCCTTAATATTGTCTTTTAAACTGACACAGGTGACTGGCTTTTGCTCTGAGTACGAGGAACCAGAGTGGATAGATAGCATTGGGACTCAGCTGCATTTGCTTCCATGTGGTCACTAGGACCACCAGAAATCTCCTACTGGGCACCAGATTCATTGAATTGTATGCCATCAGGTCATATTCCATATATGGAATTTTATTGCTCCTCAAAAGAAGAAACATGTTGAGACAATAGTTTCTGAGAAGTCAGACTTTGCCCCAATTTCTTTCAGACTTAGTACCTCAGGCCTTAAGTAACATAGATTTAAAATTCTTTCAGGAGCACAAATTCTTCACCGGGACAGATGAGTCATTGATTTTGCTCTGTGGAAAGAAAGGATCTCAAGTTAATACATTGCCCACAACCTAAATGCAGATTTAAGCTTTGGGAAACTTCAAATACATTTAAGAACATTCAGTCTTAAACTGAAGCACAGTATTTTCAGATGATCCACCAACATATGGAAATTTGCAACATCGGCCTCTTCAATAATCCATCTCAGTTGAATAGTTTAAGCAAGTATTTTCCACTCTCCAGTTAACCACATTTTTCTTGGCATGAAATTACTTTTCTACTAATTCAAATTGTTAGTTTGACTGTTGGGCTGAATTCAGTTATGGAAATGGAAATAGAAATTATTTAGTGATCTTACTGCTGTGTCATTCACATATGGTCACAGCGTTTATATACTGATGCTTTTGGGTATGTAGAAGTTTTTATTATTTACTTATTTTAATTTATTTTTCATGAAAATATAGCAGACATACAATATTATATTAGTTTCAGGTGTACAACATAGTGATTTAACATTTATATACTTTACAATATGATCACTACAGTGTCTACTAACCGTCTGTCACCATACAAGTTATTATGATATCATTGACTATTTTCCCTATGCCGTACATTACATCCTTGTAACTTCTTTATTTTATAACTGGATGTTTGTACCTCTGATTCTCCTTTACCTTTTTCATTATCCCCCTACCTCCTTCTCCTCTAACAACCATCACTTGTTTCTCTGCATCTATGAATCTGTTTCTGTTTTATTTGTTCATTTGTTTTGTTTTTTCAAATTCCACATATGAGTGAAATCATATGGTATTTGTCTTTCTCTGTTTAACTTATTTCACTTAGCACAATACCTGCTAGGTCCATCCATTGTTGTCGCAAATGGCAAGATTCCATTCTTTTTTATGACTGAGTATATTCTAGTGTGTGTGTGTATGTACATAAGCGTGTACATACACCACATCTTTATCCATTCTTCTATTTATGGACAGACACTTAGGTTGCTTTCATATCTTAGCTATTGTAAATAATGCTGCCATGAACACAGGGATGCATATATCTTTTCAAATTAGCGTTTTTGTTTTCTTTGGATAAATATGCAGGAGTGGAATTGCTGGGTTATAAGGTAGTACTATTTTTAATTTTTGAGGAACCTCCATATTGTTTCCATAGTGGCTGCACCCATTTACAATCCAACCAACAGTGCACGAGGGTTCCCTTTTCTCCACATCCTCGCCAACACTTGTTATTTGTTCATTTTTTGATAATAGTCATTCTGACACATGTGAAGTGATATTTCATCGTGGTTTTGATTGGCATTTCCCTGATGATTAGTGATATTGAGCATCTTTTCCTATGTCTGTTGGCCATCTGTATGTCTTCTTTGGAGAAATGTCTATTTAGGTCCTCTGCCCATTTTTTAATCAGATTGTTTTTTTGATATTGAATTGTATGAGTTCTTTATATATTTTGGATATATACTGTGATGTTGGTTCGTTACCCTCAAATTATATTTTTAATTGGCTATATACCTCCTAGCAATGAATCATATGCATGACTCAGTTTACTTTCTTAGAGTTCAGGGTGGAAATATTAAGTACTTTTATAACTGCCTTCAGTTCTATCCTAGGTAAGGGATTGTTACCAGAATTCATGTTTCACAGATACTTCCTGTGACCGCTTGAAAAAAGAAAGAGACCTCCAGTTAAATCTTTTCTCTTTCCTTCCCTCTCTTGCCCACTGATCCGTGGTTGTTTGTTCTGGCATTTTGTTTGGTGGGTGTGAGTGATGTGATGACTTTTCCTTTTAATTGGGTAATATTTTTTTTTACCTGTTCTTCTTTCCTGCATCTAGCATTTCCAGCCTACTTCTTTCACATTTGACCAGCATGGTCTCTTAGTGATCTCAAACAAAGAATTTTAAGATTCTGACAACTTTAGATTGGTTTGAGAGAGGAAAAGGGCAAATTTGGGGTAAACTGTGCAGGTATCTTTGGAGTGCACAGAGACAGCCCCTTTCCCTGATTATGTGTTATTACTAAGGGCAGGAGCCCTGTAATACACATTTTACACTAATGTCCAGCTCACAACAAATGTGATGTTTTTGATGCACGAGATCCTTTCTTTACTCAAAAGTTATCTTAAAAAATACACATATATCTATTATCTTATGAAGTTTTTGATCTGTGTTTTAGTAGTGATCTCAGACTCTGCTCTGAAGGAAAAGTCTTAGTTTTTAAGGTACTTCTTTCGTACACCTACCTTAGTATCTCTTAAAGGAGAAATAATCCGTAACAACCAACACTACTTTTCATGATGTCTGATAATCTTTAATATCAACAACCCTTCAACAGCAGATCACTGTTTTTCACCTTGAACCCTACACTCTAGACTTTCTTAACTTCTTACATTTCTCTGAATGTTTCATGTTCCTCTGTGCCTCTGTGCTGTAACCCCAGCCAGACTTGCTTATTTCCATCTTGTCTGCCTGTGGCACTTCTGATTATCTTTCAATGATCAAGGGCCCTCCTGAGCAAAACCTTTCTTGACTGACTCCATTCTACCTTTCCCTTCAAAGTTGAGCACTTTTTTATGTTACCTTTTTTACTTTGTGTAATACATTTTTATATATATTTCTATAACAGTGCTTAATATACTGAGTTGTAATTATTTGTTCATTGGTAAAATATAGTAGTAGTTACATGCTTGGTCTTTCTTTCCATCTTTGCTATTTAATGGCAAAATGGCAAGTGGCAAGTTTTTTACCTTCTCTAAGACCTTGTTTTCCGTTTGTGAAATAGTAATGTACCTATCTCATAGGATTTTTATGAGATTAAATGAAATTATACACATAAAACAAAACACTTAAAGGTTATGTATATGGCTAGCCATGTTTGCAAAGAGCAGATTGCAATACTTTTTCCTGAATAAATCCTTTGCGGTGACAAAAAATAAATAAAGAAAACACAACTCTGTTTTTGGCATATATTGAATATTCAATGAGTAGTGAGAATGGTGACCGCATATTTGTGTCCTCTTTTATATTCTGAGCTTCTTAAAGACATGAGATTTGTTTTATTCATCTTTTGTTTCCCAGTATTTTGTCTTTAACAGGTTTGATCAGTAAATGGTTATTCAACAGGAAAATAAACATTCAACATCATGAGATCTTTACACATATTTTCTTTATGTTCTTCTGTACTTTTTTCTTTTTTTCTTCCCCATTCCAACAGATTGTATTACGAGATATACTATTGTTTTAGGGGTTTTGTACACTGTGTATGGCTTCAAACACAAATAGAACTCTTAGAAACATCTATTTTAACCTTCAGTAAGAGTTACTTATCTGTTAATTGTAAATTAAAATATGCTATGTTTAATATTAGACTAGGATTTCATGACTTAAGAGTCTTAGAAGTTCTGTTCAACTGTCTTAGCATGTTTTTGAATGTGCAAAGTACATTCATTAGTTCTTGCAGAGTGAGAGTTATTTTACATGAAAACAAGGAACCATACTCTTGTCTCTTGAGGGAGGGTGTACTGTAGATGATTGAGAAAGAAGATAAGAGTGACTGGGCTCTTCTAATTTTGTATGAGCCGGGGAAGCCCAACACATATGTATTCGGAGATTTCTAGTTCTTATTTTTAACCCACATAGAAAAGGGAGACATTTCCTATTAAAGGGCCTACTGTGGTTCATATGTGTATGCTTTTCTACTCATTCCATTGCATTGTTGCTGAGATAGTATTTGTTTCACACTTTTCTTCTAGGATTTCCACCATTAGAAAATAAAAACATAATTGTAAAATTAGAGCACCGAGGCATTTTTAAAGATTTGCATTTATAGTATCAAAACATTTTGTTCATTCACCAAACTTTCAGCAAAATAATCCAAGTTTAAGAATTATTCAGTTTTCTTCGCTAGCACAGGGCTGTTATCACCACTTGAATTTTGAGCTTTATTTCAGCCTTTGTGCTATCGATGTAGTAGGCTTATACACTCGAGAATGATGGTGCTGAGAAGAGCCTGTTTCCTCAGAACCTTGTCTGCTTTGTGAGCCTTATCTCATTAACCCTCACAGTAGTTCTCTGGCATGTATTGGTCAGACTCAGAAAGGGACAGTGGTCATTTTTCTGAATTCCCACTACATGTAATCCATTTTGTTATATGATAATGGTCTTGGGAGGAGATTTTAATCACTGCGTACACTAATTCACTTAACAAACACTTATTGAGCACCTGCTTTTTGCTATGTACCATGTTAATTTCTGAAGCTGGTGAAAATGATTGTCAAGTTCTACATTAGGTAAGAATAGTAATTTCTCAAATTCGTATAGCTTTTATAATATCTAAAATCCTTTTCCATACTTTAATTCATTCAATCTTCACAATACCCCCCAAAGGATAGGTTTTATGATTTTACATTATAATCAAACTGAAATCCAAAGAAATGGAATTAAGCCACTTGTATGGAAATAAGTTCTGAAGAGATGGACACATAGAAGCACAATCTCATCTAAAAATAACTTTCGTGGAAAAAACAGTATCCTTATTTCATGCTCTTTATTTAGTTTTAGCTTTGCTGGGGCTACTGTACTGCTTTTCCAACCACTCTCTCCCCCACCCATTGCCGCCAAGCCTACGACAGCAGGGAAGGAAACAGTGGCTGTGACTGTCCAGGCTCCTGTGTTTCTCATGGCTCAGAAAGCACCATTTGCTATCTGGGTGGGAATTGGGAAGATGCTGGTCAAAGAGGACAAACTCTAGTGAGTTCAATAGTGATCCTTGATTTTCTTTTTAAAGTCTTATGTCATATAGAAAAAGTGAATCACTGCAGGGTGAAAGGACTCTGGCCTGAGTTTTTGAAATATGTTAATGGTAAAGTAATAGAAATAAAATATACCTTGCTGCAAGATTGTTATCATTTGTGTTTTGCCCTTTTTGCTTTTTTTCTCATTCTTGAAAGGTGAATTGAAATGCTCACTTGCTTTCATACATGGTGAGTTTATCACGTTAATCTTAGAAAAAACCTGACTACTTCATTTTTTAGCTAAAAGACCCAGTGAGCAAGTTTGAGTGCTGACTCATTTGTACTGCCTACCGAGTAAACTATACAAATAGTGTTTTATGATTTAACTCTATCTAAAAAAAACAATTTGAAAGTTGAAGATGTGTTCGGGAAAAGACATGGGTTTTTAGCCGTGGCTTTGCCACAGACTGACTGTGACTTAGAATTCTGTTTTCTAATTTATGAGCCTCATTTTCTTAAGGTTTCAGTTTAGCATTTTTATAAATGAACAGTTCGGATTGAATTATCACTAAGGTCTCCTCTAGCTCTATAATTCTATTATACATTATCTATTTTTTGATTAGTATTTGTACTCAGGATACTCTGGATGGGGGCCAAACATAATACACTTGAAATTAATAGCTATTTTATTCACCTTCTCTAAATATTGTCATTTATTAGGCTATCTTGAGTGTAGCTATATAATTCATGTGTACTTACTATACTGATGAATCTTTCTCCTTTCCTAGAATAATCTCCAGGAGAGAGAGAAGGATTTAGCATGCATGAAGATAAATATAATCTCAAGATAAGCACTCTTACTGATTATACGAAGCTAATATTAACACAAATTGGCTGTCAATTCCAAGGACAAACTTTCACATATCCAAAGCTGCTCTGTAATTTTTACTTTAATATTATTTGACAAGAATATTTGTCATGGAATTTTGGAATTGAATGCAGATTCCTATATAATGGCAGTATTCTTTGTTTTTCTTTTCCATTATTCTAACACCTCAAATTTATTCAGGCTCATTAAGAACGAAGTAAAAGTGGGTTGAGGAAGTGAGAAGATGCTGCTCAAAGAGTACAAACTTCCAATTATAAGATGAATAAATTCTGGGGATCTAATATTTAGCATGGTGACTATAGTTAGCGATACTGTATGGTATACCTAAAAGTTGTTAAGAAAGTAGATCTTAAAGTGTACTGACTTCAGACAAAAAAACTAATTATGTGAGGTGATAGATATATCAACTGACTTTATTGTGATAATCAGTTTCGAATCATTTGCATCATTTTGTAGAATGCCTATCAATTTGGATTTGTCTTCTGTTTTATCATAAATAGACTGAACTTATGTATTTTTAGCAAGAAAAAACAAAGTGATATGTCCTCAGTGTATATGGGAGAGTAGGATGCATGACATTGGTTTGTCTTAATACTGGTGATGTAAACCTTGATTACTGCGGGATTTCTTCACATAAAGTTACTGTTTTTCCCTTTGTAACTAATAAATATCTTGGGGGAGATTTGTTGAGACTGCAAATACCTTGTTACTCTTTAAACTTTTCACTAATTTTATCATTCATCAGTGGGTCTTGCCTACAGCAATTATTACTGTAGTGTTTTAATGATTATTTTCTGTTTCTCGCATTCCTTTGACATTTATTGTCATTTATAAAAACTTCCTTTTCCCCATTTGTTTATTTATTTGCATCAGTATAGACTTAAGAATATTCGTTTTATAGGTTATAATCTCATACCACTATTATTTATTTTGATACTCAAATTGTATCAGCTTTTGTTTTCATTACCTTTTAATTTAAAAAATGAATAAAACATTTTCACCAAGTATAGTTACTTTATGAGGGTTGAACAATATATTGCACGATAGCTTAATGTTCAATAGTTGATTTCTATGAACTCTGACAATTCTCAGTCTCCTACCACTGAACTCCTTAGTCATGTGTTATATAAGAATGAGGAAGGAAAGAACATGAACACATCTTTGTCTTTTCTCCTCTTCCTGAACCCAGTTAATTCTGCCAATTTGGTCAGAATATCCTTAATGACAACAAAAACTTGGCAGTTACTAAGGGCAGTTCTTTTGCACAATAAAAAAAAAATTACAAAGTGTTTAAAGATATGGAAACTTGGATGGAATTCTCGTTCCCCAGTGGTGACTCTGTGACTGGGTGTTCAGGATGGAGTGCTTGCTGACCCCCGGAACACAGCTATTGTGCATGGTTAATATTGTGTTTCCGTCTGTATTTTATCACTGGGAGTGCTGATCCAAAACAAACTATCTGGTGTATCCAGCTAGTCCAGGACATACCCACTTAGCAACAAAAGTACGGATAAGGATTTCCTTGTGCTTAAACTGCTAAAGTTTTGGGAGTTTTGTTTTGTTTTTATCTAGTAAAAGAATTGCTGTTTAGTATTTTTAAATATTTTTCGGTTATTTCATTTTGTTGGCTGTTATATCCAATTATGTGTAACATTTCATTATAGTATTTATCACATGTTATCTTTTATAATTTATACTTTATGAGTGGTCTTTTTTGAGGGGTGCATGAGAAGGAAAAGGATCCTTCTCAGGTAAACAACTTGACAAAGTCTGCACATCAAGTGTTTGAATATCCCACATGCTTTGCTTATAGAAGAGTTCTTTGCTGTTGAAAAGGGGGAAACATTATGGTTTTTAAGGTTAAAAAATTGTTCCTTATCAATTCTATTAGGGATAGATAAAAGCCTGTACATTGGGTTTGTGAGGCAAGCATTTTCTTTACTTAGGGAAGAATGCTGTAATCCATTATTGACTTCTCACAATAAGATTAAATTTGTATGTCACTGCAAGAGCAAACTGTTCACCTTCAAGCCATGTGTTAAGTTAATAATAATTTATTAAGGAGAATTTTGTTCTAATAGATTTGTTTTGATAGCAAATTTAGCCAAAGAGATCATATATATATAGAATTTGATAACCTTCAGTAAATGGAGAGAGTGACCATGTCCCACATAGTCAAAAGGCACATAACAGGATCGAACAAGGACCCTTTACCCAAATATTTGCAAAAATCCTTACTCTGGAACTATTAGCAATGTTTTTAAACTGGATTTTATTACTCAAGCTATAAATATTTCTCACAATTTCACAGGGAAATCAAGACTACAAAAATATATCTGTTTGTGACAGAATTTTTCATAATTCATCTAACCAATATTTACAGTACATCTTCTGTTAGTGATCCCTGCTAGATGTTGACCAATGTATAAAATTCATTTGTGCTACAAATGAGTATACGTATTGTTATAGTGATGTCATGTGAAGTGGGGTGCAACTTGCTCTAAAAGGTTAGAAACAAGTGTAATGTCAAGCCAGAGTCACAGAAAGATGGTATGAATTTTACCTTGTGAATGTGCAAGAGAATGTATGCAGGTCCTTAACTAGCCCTTCATGAACTGCAACACAGTTCTAAAGAGTTACTAAAAGAAAAAAGTAAAAGAACCTTGGATAAATAAACACTGTAGAAGTGATGTATTGTAGTTATTGTTGACTTTTTTGGTGTCTTCAGTTTTAATCCCTTCAACGTACTTTGGTCAAGTGGAAAAGGAGGGCAAAACAAACTTTGGAAGTAAGCAGATGGAACAATTGTTTCATTTCACATTAAGTAATACTTCTTTTTAGGCAAGAGACAAGTACTAAAATGGAATGGGCTAATAAAAACAGACGTGGCATAGAAAATAAATATAAATCTCAATGCCAAAAGGAAAAGAAAAATATGTAATTTGAAGTAATTTTTCAGATGCAGCATTTCCCAGTTTTGGGATTTGTTATATAAAGGCTTATAAACACACATACTTAATGTATGGCAGTTTCCACAGGGAAATTTGCTGGTAGCTGTCTTTCTTACAAAAACACTTAAAATGCAAACCTAAGATGTTTAAAACTTTTTTTTATAAAATGTTGAAAATCTTGCAGATTATTTTGCAGTTTGTGGAAGCATTCCAAAGAGAACACTTTTAAAATTCATTCCTAAAATATTTACTTTATAAATGACCCACAACTAGTTTTACCATATAAGATTAGTAGTTAAAGAAGAAAACCAAGGAAAAATTATATAGTAAACAGTCCCAAGACCCAAATTATTTCAAACTAGCTTGTTCTGTGTTTATATATATAAAAGCATGAAAGCTAATACTTTTTTATAAAATAGATATCTATGTTAGAATTTGAGGCCAAAATATATTTTTTTTGCCAATTTACATAAATTTATTATAAAAGGTCATAATTTAAAAATCCTAAAATTTTAATTGCTGGGAACAAATTTCAGAGCTACCTAATTTCTGGTTTATTTGGACCTGTTCCTCTAGAGTCAGAGGTTTAAAAGGAAACTTGAGTTCTTGTCATCCCGATAGTAATTTGAGATCCTCGGAAGGATGTATCTCCTACTTTTATTGATTTGGACAGGCCTTGGATTGAAATGGAGAAGGAACGATGGGTAATGAAGTGAATTGAAAATCCCAGGACCATCATAAACTACAATTTTTTTTTTTTAACCAGAAAATGTTGAAATCACATCTTATAAACACATGTACTGACTGCTTCTAAGGACATGCTTGGTTTCTTTGCTGGGGACATTTTTTTTTTCTCTCCTGATGAATAACAAGAAGAAAGGAGCTAACTTCAGAGTTAAATGATAAGGCAACAATGGGAAATTAAGTATGACTTTGGAAAATGCTGGTACAGCAAATCCAGAGAATTATAACTCAAATTTGTGTTTGATCTGAGGTGTTGGTGATTGTCCTGTAACTCCTCATTGTTATGACCTCACAAATCATTGCTCACATGTCTTTAGATAAAAATTAAAAAAGTATAAAGAGACAAGGATTTCCTGCTTTTAAAGAAGAGAAAATAATAACATCCTGTGTTTGTTGAGGCAGGAGATCAAGGTTGGGTGGGCATACATACCATTTTTCAACCATTAAAATAGCGACGATTGTTTTAAATAAGATTACTTGATGTTGGCAAGTGTACTGACACGGATGTGCTCATACACTGCTGGTGGAAGTGCCAAATAATACAATTGTTTGGGAGAGTAATTTGCAATATTTATCCTGAGCCATAAATATTCCTTTGACTCAGTAATTTTTCTCCTGAAAAATATGTTCATTACAGTATTATTTAAAGTAAGTGCCCAATAATTAGGGATTGCCTAAATAAATTATGGTAAATACAATGGAATGCTCTTTAGCAATTTTTAAATCATGCTTATGAAGAGTTTGTATAACATGGGAGGGTGTGTCTTACTATGTTAAGCAAAAGACTAAGAAATCTGGAAGAAAATCTGGTGGAGTAAGGAATTTTTACATTTATCTTTTCAGTATTTTCCAGTTTAATTATCTGAGGGAAAAGGGTGAGGCCAACAGGAGGTAAGATGGCGATTGCCAGGGGCTGGGGGAGAAGACAGTGAGAGATTATTGTTTAATGGATTCAGAGTTTCAGTTTGGGAAGATTTGAAAAAGTTTTGAAGATGGATGGTGGTGATGGTTGCACAATAATGTGAATGTACTTTATGCCACTAAACTGCACATGTAAAAAAAAGTGGTTAAAATAGTAAGTTTTATGTTATGTGTATTTTACCACAATTACAACAACAACAAGGCCGTCACAGTGGTTTGGGTGACCCAGAACCCTGCTGGAGTGGGAACTGGGAGGAGTGGGTAGGTTAGAGAAAATTTTCAGAACTGAAATGGGATGGTTTGGCCTGTGACTGGATGTGGGGGCTAGAGAAAGGGAGGGTCTGCAAAGGTTTCAAAAAGTGATACCCAAAGTTTGATTGGGCCTGAGAATCAACCATTGGGGGGAACTTTGAATAAAATACACATTATTGAGCTAGGTGGCTAGAAAGATGCTAATGCTAATAATAACTAAAACAATGCACAATGCACACGGGAGGATTTTAAAGATAATGAAGATTAGTTTACATTTGGATATGTTGAATTTGAAGAGTGAAAACAACACTCAGGTGGAAGGAATCAGGGCCAACAAGAGATACTGGTTTTAGAGATCTAGCACTGAAAGTTGCTAGGGACTGCAGGGTTAAAGTGAAAAGAAGGTGAGAAGAAGGGATAGGAGGAGAAACGAGGAATTAGAAAATAAATGATCATAAAGCGAGGTATAAAAAACAATTGATAGAATGCATTGTCAGCTGTTGGAATGGTCAAGAATAAGGACTGAGAAAAGGCCTTTGGATTGGGTGAAAACATTAAGAAATCAGCGACTCTGGAATTCAGTTTTATTCAGAAGAATCAAAGGGTAACAGGAGAAAATAGAAATAGCAATAGCTCACATAAACTACCCACTCCCCCCCCACCACCCCAGGAGTGATAAAGCAAGGAAGGAACCAAGTCAGGATTAGTAAGATCAAGGCAAGGCTTTTTCAGTTTGGATAAACTGGTACTATGTTAAGCCAGTATTGCCATAGAGTACTTGTCTCTCGTGGGTCTCTTGTCCCTTTTGCTGTTCTTTCTCTTCTCTCAACACTTTAATGGTGGGATGTCCTCTTCGTCATCTGTACTTGGTTATTGTGCCATCTGGCCCTCCAGGTCCACTCTCCTTTCTCTACCTGCTTTCTGTCCCAAGACGCTGATTTGCATAGACTACATCAATAAGCTTGCTTGCCCTTTGGCTATTATTGAGTTCAAGGTGGAACTCCAACAGGATGCTGGAGGGGAGGGGAGGAGAGAGAGGTTGGAGCGTTTATCCCCTTGGCTTCCAATCTGCAGGGGCACTTCAGTTCTGCAGAAATGACTGAAAGTCACTGCTCCTCTCAAGTCAGTCCTCTATAAGACTGTCTGGGTCTGGTAACCACTTCCTCTTCTAGCCCCTTCAGGCCTAGGTGTGGAAACAGAATATCACACTCTATTTTCCCTTATGGTTTCCTGAACACTTGCTCACAACTTTATAAATTGTCCCTTTATTAACCCTGTGCCATCTGTTTCCTGCTGGGACCCTGATTGATACAGTGATCTTATCCAGCCTAATGGCTTTAAATATCAACCACATGCCAATAACTCCCAGATTTATAGCTCCAACCCAGACCCATCGCCCAAACTGCAGACTCTTATATCCAGCTGCCCGTTAGATTTGATTGTCTAATATATGTCTTAACTTACTGATCTTTCCTCTTAAAACTGCTGTTGATGGCAACTGTCCTTCCAATTGTTTAGGACAAAAATCTCAAAATCTTCCTTAATTCCTCTCTTTTTTCTCACCCCCTTTATCCAGTCTGATCAGGTCTTCCTTTAGTAGAGAATCTGACCAGTTCTTACCACCTCCACTCCTATCACTCTGGTCTCTCACCTCTGATAACCTCTCAGTTGGTTTTCCTGCTTCTGCCTTTGCCCTCTTTCACTTCGTTTTCATTATAGTAGTGAAAATGATTAAAATACAAGTTAGATCATGTCACTCCTCTGCTTAAAACCTCCTCTCAATGGCTCCCCATTTCAGAATAAAAGCCAAAGTCCTTACAGTGACGTAAAAGGCCCTACACAATCTGCCTTCTACACCCTTTACCCCTCGATTACCCTGTGCTAGTCACATAGGCTTTCCTTACTTCTTTAACACAGTTTTCTCTGTCTGGACTGCTTCTCCCAGATATCCACAAGACTAACTCTCTCACCTGCTTTAAGTCTTCATTAAAATGTCCTTAATGAGGCTTACTCTAATCACCTTATTTAGAATTGCAAATTGACGCCCCCCCCCTTGCAGCACTCTTGATGCATTTTCCCTTACTGTTTTTTCTTTTCCATAACACTTAACATTTTCTAACATACTCTATAATTTACTTATTTATTTTTTATTTTTAAATTATCATGCAATAAAATTAGCAGCACCCCCCCCTCCCCCACACACACACATCCGTTTAGGTATATAGTTCTGTATATTTTAACACACGTATAACTGTGTCCTACTGCCACAATCAGGATACAGGACAGTTCTGTGCTCCAAAAAAATAATCACATCTTCCATCCATAACCCCTGGCAACCACTGATCTGCTTGTCATATAGTTTGTCTTTTCAGTAATGGGATTATGCAGTACATAACCTTTTGACACTGGCTTCTTTTTCTAAGCATATTGTCTTTGAGATTTATCCAAGTTGCTGAGTATATCAATCAATAGTTCATTCCTTTTTATTGAGTATTATTCTATTCTGTAGCTATACTGCGATTTATCCATTCACCCATTGAAGGACATTTGGGTTGTTTCCAGTTTGGGCACTTATGAATAGAACTGCTGAAACATTTATGTACAGGCTTTTGTGCAATTATAAGTTTTTATTTCTCTAGAATATAATTTACTTAGTAATTATATTCATCTTTTTTTGCATGTTCACAGACGTATTATTCTTAGCCTCAAACAGTTCCTGGCACTTACCAGGTGCTTACTAAATTAGTAAATATGCAGTGTTACTTAAAAATGGAAAGGTGGAGTGAAACCAGAGTTACTCTGAACACATTCAGGGTCTATTCAAACCCCAAGTGGCAGGGGACTTGAATTGAAAGATACCTGCTAGTTGAGAATGTAAAAGGCTTTTACTGAAAGTAAATGTTTTTGGTAGTCATTTATCAGATTTGGAGGAGGAGCTTGAGATCAGGTTGAGGAGAAACCTCTTGGGAGAATACTTTAATAATGATGTCAACATAACTAATTTGTGAGCAAAATGAAATGCCAGTTCTTTTTCCCTAAGGGATAACCCAGAAGAAACTTGCCTACAAAAACAGGGGAAATAATGACACCATTCTCCCTACATTGTCTGACCCATTTAGTTTCACTTAAATTCAGTAAAGATTACCAGATGGGATAAGAAAAAGAAGAGCTTTCGAATAAAGAGGAAAATAATGATTAAATGAAAGGTCGATATTTATAAGGGAGAGTGATCGATTTACTGGAATACTTGTGTTAACAGCCATAGGCTATGAAGTATCTTTTGGATAAGCTTTTAAGTGACATTTGATTTAAAATCAGATGCTGCTTAATGCCCCAAACTGGAATAGCAGTGTACCTCATTAAAATGCATGGACCTCCTGTAACCCTATTCTTTAGAGTATGGAATTCAGTAAGGATCAGTTGGATCTTGGATCTCATCCAGTGCATTATAGTTTTTGAAGGCTCAACAAGGTTTCACTATAAGGTGATTCCATGTGTAAAGTTTGAGCAAGGTTTCAGAATAAGTTTTTTTTATTTTAAAAATAAGTTTCTATTGGTATAAATGTTCTCAACTCATAAAAATTTCAGGTATATAGAACTATATGAAGAAAGAAATGCAATCCTACACTTATATATAAATACTATTTTGATGAAAATCCTTCCAGACATCTTTCTGGTGGGTATATGGTACATGTATATATTTTTGTTACTCTAAAGAGAAGGGACTGTAGTGATGCTTTTAATGTGGGGGGAAGCCCCCCTCATTTTCAATAAGAGTGATCAGTGCATAGAAGAAAGAAAATTAACTTCAGCCCTAAACACCTAAAACACTACAAACATCAGTGTTTAAACATTTTGAGGATGATCTTTATCAGGAAAAATGAATTCTGAAACATATTGTAGGTTCTGAGTTGACCTGAATGCCATGCGGGAGTGTTGGGGCTTTGCTTATCCATCCAAGTATCCAAGTTAAAAGCACTGTGGCAACTAGGGAGGCCTAAGTATAGGACTAAAACAAAACACCATTAACTTCCCACCTTTCCCAAATCTCAGGTAAATTAGAAACAAATATCTATTTACTGTTCCTCAGACATTATGGATGGCCAGGTAGATGGGGATGTGGGCATCATTGTTGTCAGCTCATGTGAAACTTATTGGTCTCTTAAAGCTGTGCAACCGACTGTGTATGTATTATTTAAATATGTGCGTTTTATTTAAATATGTGTGCAGTAATCAGTTCAGTGATGCTGCTGTGCTTGAATGAACTTCTGAGTAGATCCTAAAGGGTCTTTTTCTAACCACTATAATAATCGAGATTAGTCATTTAGAATGTCTTTAATTTTACCCATTTAGCCCGATAGTTGTTATACTGCCTTAAATAGTTCAAAAAGCAAGTCTCTGCCATCGGCAGTGACTGGAAACTGTAGGAATGTCTGCCAAAGTTCTTGTGATCTAATCCTCTCTTGAAAGTACAAAGCTAAAGCATGTATTGAAATGCCTGAGTCGGCCGCTCATTTTTCTAGGATGAAAAAATCTCCTTGGCGACCTGAGGCAGCTAGCGTTAATTCTCTCCATTTAGAAGTACATGTATTATAGCTATGCACAGAAAGCACATACATATATATATGAACACACCTATACTATATCTAAATGCTGGTATGGCATTATTATATTTTCTAGAATTATGCTTCATTTAAGCAGATCTTTTGTTTAGTAACTTATAAGAAAATAACTTCACCTTTTCTTTTGATTGCTGTTTAAAAATTTTAACTTCTCAAACTTTCTAACTTAGAGAAGGAAAAGAAGGACACCTACTATTTATTGAATTTTTAGTGCGTACCTGGAATTTTTACTCGTTTAACTCTCATTTTATACTTGGGGACCTCAGAACAGGCAAGTGAAGTCACATAGCTCTGAGATGGCAAGCACAGTCAGTATTTAAACTAGGTCTGTATGATTCCGAAGACCTCTCTTTTACCATAGCATGCTGTAGAATGAACTATAGGATGCTAAGCTTATAAAAGACTATTATCAATATCATTAAGTAAAAAGATATAAGATGCAGGACAGTAAGCATAATGTACTGCCACAGTGTGAAATGTGTGTATACATATATATGTATTCACATGCGTGTGTGTCTGTTTTACATACACTTAGAATACCTAGTGTATCTGTGGAAGACCATGTGGTGTTTGCCACCAGGGATGGGAACTGGGCTGCTAGAAATCTAGGCTTATTATAAAATCTTTTATACCTTTTGAATTTTGTTTTATGTGCGTCTTACTTATTTTAAAAAGAAATTGTTTTAAAGACTGTTGTTAGTGTTTTTAGAAACATCTGATTATTTTTCAGATTTACTAATCTATTAGCAAAATTTCATAGACTTGTAAAGCTTCTAATCCTACAAAATGTTAATGCTAGCTATTATGATACTGATAAGCATTGATAATGATCATATCTTTCTAGTTTTCAATTCCCATTAGATGCTACTCTAATGACCTGCCACATTGGAATTTGAGAGGGAGGTAGAATACTGATGTAACATAGTGATGTTAGAAGAAGTAACGGTGACTGATTCATCTACATTCAACCATTTCTTTCCTTTTTATTGCTATTTAAGATTTTAAGAATCTTTAGTTTATCTAGTTCTGGAAACAAGCATACCATGCCTCAGATGACAGTAGTTGCTGGTCATGACTGAGGGAAAGGAAGTATCTGATATAAGTCCTAAAATTGAACTTAAAAGAAAAAAGTTTCCCGTATACTGAAAGCTGTATTTTAATTTTGGGCTACCATTCGTGGAAATACCTTATCTTGAATACACTTTATTTTTGTACTTCTTTGTTCTTGTTTTTAAAACTGTAATGATCTATTTACATAGCTGTATCCCTTACTAGACTGGTCGTTCCTTGAGAGCAGGGCCCATGCCTCATTTTCTCTTAACGCTTGGTAGTTGGCTAAAATATTGGTTGAGTTGATTCAAATTGAACTAGAGATACTTAGCTTAGTTGTGGCTGGTCAACTACCATAACAGTTCAAGTATTTAATTATTCATTTGTTCCTTCACTCATTTACTGAACAGATACTGTTCTAGATGTGGATATTAAGATTGAATAAATCACAGCCTCTGCCCTCGGGGAAACTCAACAGCCTGCAGGGGGAACAGAAGTTTTAGCAAAGGATTATAACCCAGGGCGCTAAGAGTTTTTTACAGAGACATAATGGTAACACTCTGGAGAGAGTGGACAGGAAAATCTGCTGAGGAGGTGACGCTTGAGTAGCCTTAACCAGGGAGACAAAAGGAGAAAGGAGACCTAAGCAGAAGGAACAGTACGTGCAAAGGCTTAGAAGTTAGTTTTTAGAATAGAGTAATGGCATTTCATTTAGATTACATGCCCTTAAAGGACCCTGCAATCTTAAGATACTGTGTGCTGGCTCTTTAACTTAGTATATTGTTTTACTTCATGCCAAATATTTCATGTGCGTGTATTTCAGTTATCATATTTTATAGGAAGCAAAAATACTAATCTCCTTTGATTTTTGTTCACAGTCAAGTTCATCCGAGAAGTAACACCGTATATCAAGAAGCCATCATTAGTATCAGATCTGCCATGGGAAGGTGCAGCTCCCCAGTCACCAAGCTTTAGTGGCAGTGAGGACTCTGGTTCTCCGAAACACCAGAACAGTACCAAGGACAGGAAGGTCATCCCTCTCAAAATGTGTTTTGCTGCTAGAAACCTAAGCATGCCGGATCTGGAGAACAGGTGAGCTGTTCTTAAGCAGAGCATCATACTTACAGCTTTGCAAACTTAAAGACATGTCACAATATTACTTATGCATATTATTATGTGATAATACAACTGTCGACTAAATTATACAGAAGAAAACATCAGTCTGAGATGAGAATAAATTTCGGAGTTTCATATTTAAATTCCTTATACATATATGTACGGTACATATATAGAAAAAGTTTGGACAAACACATAGGAAACTTAATGGTGGATTCTCCTGGGGAGTGAAATGGGATTAGAAGGTAGAAGGAAAGAAGGGGCTTCTATTCCTCATTTTATACCTTTCTGGAGTGTCGTTATTACTTTTTTTCACTATGAACATTTTTCAACTTTATAGTTGAAAAAAAATCTTATTAAAGAAATTTTTTAAAATGTCTCTTTAGATGGAAATTTCTTGCACTGTGGATAGTGTAAAGAATCAGAGATCTGCATCGTAGATCTGGCTGAATCAGCTAGCAGTGTGACCCTGGCGAGTTAGTTTCTCTTGACCCAAGTTTCTTCATTTGTAAAATGAGAGAGTTGGATTGGATTATTTCTGATGTCCCTCTTAGTTCTATAATCATTTGGGATCTATGACTTTGTCTTCATTAACTCCATGAAGTGATACTGGTAAACCTAGTGTTAGGTTAGAGATTAGGGGAAAAATAAGAGATAAAGAAACTTGTCCAAAGACATAGTTAATGACAAACTTTTTATAACAAGCTTTCATTTTTAAGATCTCCTCTGAACTGAATGCACAGCCAGGTGTCTAATCAGAATAGGATGGATCATAGAAGACAGCAAGAAGCTGAATGATTTTCTTGGGTATTTTAAGCCCTAGAAACATTAAAGCTCCTGTTCTGTAATGTATCATGTGGTATGCTCTAAAGAGCTGAGCTCTACAATCAGACAGACCTTGATTTGAATCCTTACCCCATCACTTGCTCAAAGGAAGGCTCTGAGCAAGTCGCTTCACCTCCATAAACTGCCATATCCTCCTCATCTGTTATAAAAAAGGAAATAATAATACTTAACTCAGTGTATAGATTAAATCTGAAAACCTTTGCATAGAGCCAAGCACGTAGTAGGTTCTCAAGAAATAATACCTTTAAAAAGTCTTAACTGCTAACTCTATACACATTTTGAAAATTATATTCTGATATACTTGTATTTTTGTTACCTTTTATTTTTATCTTTATTTTTTATTTTTTTTGTTGCCTTTTAAAAGTTCGAGAAATTGTTATTTTACATGTGTATTCATGAGAGTGTATTTATATTGGATCATATCTAAGTGTAACAGCTTGATCTTTAAAGAAATGCTATATTTATTTTTTCATAAAGTAAGAATTTAATTTGTAAAGTAAATAGTCACTTCTGCCTCTTAAATTCAAATTAAAATTTTTTTCTTCAAATGAGATACATTTATGTAGAACCTTTGGTCTGTTACTCATGGACTTAAGGAAAAATTAGATAGTAGAGACCATAGAGAAAGAACTAGAATAGAGAAACAATGCAATAAAAAACAAAAAGCAGTTAAATTTTTCAACTGGTTGTCAGGCTGAGGAAAGTATTCAGGCTAAGGCCCTTCATTATAAATCATTTCCGAGAATGAGAATAGATAACCTGTTCGGGCTTCTGTTACAAAATACCAAAGACTGGGTGGCTTAGAAACACCAGCAGTTTATTTTTCACAGTTCTGGGCAAGACTGGGAAGTCCAAGATCAAGGCTCTGGCAGATTCAGCGTCTGGTGAGGGCCTGCGTCCTAATTCACAGATGGGTACCCTCCTTGCTACATCCTCACATGACAGAAGAGTCTAGAGAGCTCTCTGGGGTTTCCTTTATAAGAGCAGTAATCCCATTCACGTGATTACCTCCCAAAGGCCCCATCTGCTAATATTATCACATTGCGGGGGAGGTAGGATTTTAACATATGAATGGGGGAACACAGACATTTAGTCTTTGGTACCTATAGTGCTGCTGATATAGCTGGATATTGGATAAAAAGGCAAAGTATTTTAAAGTTTGCGTAGAACTCGGGTTGTGCTAGTGGGAATAGAAAAGGAGGAAGGTGATATGAATTGGCTATATTGCTGAAAGTTGCGCTACGTTATCATCTACTAAGACATCTTTAGAGCTTAGTGACTTTGGCCTTCATTAACACTTGGGGCTGCATTCTCTTTAGCGTTTAAATATACTAAAGACATACGATGGATAGTCAGGTTTGAAATAGGTCTTCAGAATGAATTGGAGAGGGCAGTTTGAGTTACAAAAGTTGTATCACACCTTACTCTTCAGTAAGATGGATCAGTCTACTTAACCATGGTGTACTATACAAGGAGAGGTCTTAGAAGATTCCGGCTATTGCAGATTCCGAGTCGTCATGCTGCAAAATAGTGTTTCTAATTTTACTTGAAATATCAAGATTTAGAGATGATCTGTTTTGTGTAAAATATAAATTGAAAGAGATTCAAGGTTATTTCTATATCATTCTTACTTGCAATCCAATGTGCTTTCTAGAGAAAAAGAAAAGCAGTAGAATTACAAGTACCTGACAAAATTATGCATAACTTATACCCAATGGAATGTGAACATCTGTTAGGTCTTGACAGAAAAAAAAAATAGTGAGAACCACTGACTAATTAGACAGAAGTTAGGATGATGGTCTTTGTAACTTTGGCTAAACTATTTGTTTCCCACAAGCCTTGGTTTTCTCCTGTACAAAATGAAAGGTTATGTGAGGATTAAATAAGAGAATAATTGTAAAATTAGCATGGTAATCTCGCAATATATTATTATAGGTGCTGTTAGTGTCCTTATGACCTCAAATAAGTCCCTTAATTTTTCTTTTCTCCTGCTTTCTCTGTCCGTAAAATGGACATAATACTACCTGCTTAACTTTACTCTTTAAAACTACTTCAAGGATAAATAAAATAATATCTATAAAATCACTTGGACTCTTTGATCCTTAAATTCATCTCCGCTCTGTCAAAGAAAGTGTCATGACAGGTAACACAGCTTCAGCATTTAAGCCATGCAGAAAAACAGTTCATATAGGAACAGCAAAAATAAGTTTCATCAGAACATCTGTCACCAAGACACTTATTAAATTGCAGCTTGTAACTAACTGACCATGTTTCTATTTGAAAATCTGAATCTTCCACATAGTCTCTTGTAAAACTCTGGGCAAGAAATAGGCTTAGATGCTCCCTAATCTGGAAAATACTTATGAATCTGTTTTTAAGCCATAGGTAGGCATGTGGTTTCCCATCATTCTTCATTTTTTTCGTAACATTATGAAAAACTTCAGATAGCAAAGTCAAAAGAATTTTATAGTCAACACTCATTTTTCCACCACTTGGATTCTACCATGAACATTTTACTATATTTGCATTATCACAGATTAGCCCATCCATCCATTTGCCAGTCCATCAATTTTTTCGATGCATGTCAAAGTGAATTACAGACATTAATATACTTCCCTTTAAATATTTAAGCATGCATATAAATAACTAGAGTTCATTGTTTTGTTATAGTTTTTCTCTTTTGAGGAAATATTTATATAACAGTAAAATGCACAAATCATAATTTTGACAAATATATACAATTTACACAACTTAAGCCTATTAAGATATAGAACATTATCATCACCCTGGAAAGTTTTCTTATGCCCCTTCTTAGTCAGTTCCCTCACCCACCTCCCAAAGCAACTACTATTCTGACTTTCTACCATTAGATTAGTTTAACTACTCTAAAACTTCATGTAAATGTAATCATACCATGTGTATTCTTTTGTGATAGAATTCTTTTACTCCACATTAGGTTTTTGAGATTCATCCATCTTGTTCCTTGTATCCATAGTTCTTTCTCCCTATTCCTGAGTAGTGTTGTGTTGTATGACTATATTACAGTTTCTTTATCCATTTTCCTATTGCTGGACACCTGAGATATTTCCATTCTGGGGCTAATATTAATAAAGTTACTATGAATATTTTTATATAACCCTTTTTGTGGGCATACATTTTCCTTTCTCTTGAGTAAATTCTTAAGAGTAGAATTGCTGGGTCAAAAGGTAGGTGTATGTTTAGTCTTTTAAAAAACTACCAGACTTTTTCCCAAAGTGATTGTGCCATTTTACATTCACACCAGCAGTGTGTGAGAGTTTCCATTGCTCCACACACAGCCTCTCCAACACTGACAATGTCAGTCTTTTTAATATTAACTATTCTAGTGGGTCTGTAGGAATCTCTTCGTGTTTCATTCTTCACTTTCTAAACCAAAAACTTATTCGACATGAGAGGGAAACATCCTTTTCTTCTGTTTTACTACTTCGAGTTCGTTTCACTGTCTAGAGCTAGAAAAAATGCTGACCATCAGAATGAGTAAGCAAGGAGGGGGAGGAAGTTTGTTCACTTGTTCCACCTCATGACCTCACCAGATGCTTCTGATAGTTACAAGCAGTTCATTCTGGAAAGTGAAAGCTAAATAGATAATGATGAAGTCCGGGTAGAGAACATGAGCCCATTGTTAGCAAACAGCTTCGTGGGCATTGTGGAGTTTAGCAAGGACAAGGTGTTCTTAAACACTGTTTTTCGGAAATGTAAATCTCTTGCCTTTGAGCTGGTTCATCTTCACATTGGCTCTTTTCCGTGTAAGAGGTAAATTTTGGCTTTATGACATATAAAACAATATGAGTATTACTAAATTATACATGTAGTTCAATTTTGTCAAAGACTTTACTAAACAGAAGAAATAAGCAGGCTGGACTTACTCCTCTGCTTCTGTGTACCTAAACATTGATTTGATTCATATGATCAAAATGTAATTGCATTTCTCAGGAAATCCTCAGTGGTTTGACTAGAAGCCAAAACGCTTCACACTGTAGCTGTTTCCTCCTCTCTCCTGTGAACCCAGACAATTACTGGCAGATTGCCTCCAAATTTTTATGAGAGGAGTTTTTATATGAATTTTTCTTTTAAAACAGCAGTAGGCTTTAGGAAATACTTTGTCCCCTTTATCAGCTCTAGGGGCTGCTTCTTCAAAGGCAGATTCTTCTGGAATTTAGAAGAATCAGGATTTTGGAGTTTCTCTTTTTTTTTTCTTCTAATTTAATTTGCTAATTCACAGAATCACTGTAAAATTTTTCTTTTCATGAAAATTTAGTGATCCTGGCCTGAGAACTAATTTACTGCCGGTTTTCATCTTTTTCCAGCTCAGTGGTCCCAATCTCATTTCCTTTTTAATCATGCTTAGTTTTATTTTATAACAGACTTATTTTCCATTCTTCCAGTTATTAACAACTGGGATCTTTGACCTCAGGACTTTTAGAGTTTAGATTTGTCGAAGGAGATGTGTCTGAGAGACTATCCCAGGAACTGTATGAGGTGTAAAAGCTTTTTCAGAAGGTGAACATTTTGTGCCCAGGGAAAGATGAACTGATTCCTATCTTTAGTGCTAAGAAGGTTAGGATGAGTGAAAGGCATTTCTTGTCATGGTTTTGCGACTGAACTTTTAACATGTGTTTAAAGGACATTAAGCTGGTTATAGTGCCAAAACAACCAGGTGGAAATAAATAGCCCTTGTAGAAAACAATTATCCTGATAATAAAGGGTCTGAATTAAGGATATCACTGGCTCTTCCACCCAATAAGATGGGATGAAGGCAGGTTTAAGGGTAGGCTACCCACTGGCCTTTGGGTGTGAGGGATGTTGAAACAGACTCTCAGCCAGCCCCTTTCATTTTAGCTGCATGCTTTACTCTCACTTCCAGTGGTAACTGGTGCCTCCAATTCTCCAGCTTTTTTTGGATTCTGCAGCATGGATTGGCTGGGTTTGACTTTTCCTGCTTTTCTTAGGTCTAATATTAAGTCATTTAACTTTTTTGTTTGTTTGCTGGTTTCTAAAATTTTGTTGTAGTCATTCTTCTCCTGTTTTCCCTGAGCTTGAAGAATTATGCTTTTTAGAAACTCCTTTAAAGTTTGCTGATGAATTCTTGGATACAACAAAATCACATAAAATAAAAATTGATAAGTTGAACTTTATTAAAGTTAAAAATTTCTGCTCTATAAAAGACACTGTATTAGAGTTCTCCAGGGAAACAGAACAAATAGGAAAGATGGATGGATGGGTAGGTAGGTAGATGATAGATAGATAGATAGATAGATAAATAGATAGATAGATAGATAGATTTATTAATTATAGGAATTGGCTCATGCTATTATGGAGTCCAAGAATTCCCATGATCTGCTATTTGCAAGCTGGAGAACCAGGAAAGCCAGTGGTATAATTCAGTCTGAGTTCAAAACCCAAGAACCAGGAGTTCCAATGTGCAAAGACAGGAGAAAATGGATGTCCCAACTCAAGCAGGGAGCAAATTTGCCCTTCCTTCATCTTTTTGTTCTATTCGTGCCCTCAGTGGATTGGACATTGCCCTCCCAAGTTGATGAGGAGCATCTTCTTTACCCAGTCTACTGGTTCAAATGTTCATCTCTTCCGGAAACAGACACCCCCAGAAGTAATGTTTTACCAGCTCTCTAGGTATCCCTTAGCCCAGTCAAGTTGGAGCTTAAATTAACCATCACACACTGTTAAGAGCATGAAAGGACAAGCCACAGATTGGTAGAAAATTTTCATTTTCTGGCTGGGTTTGTATCAGATAATGGGCTGATATAAATATGTATCAGATAAAGGGCTGATATCCAAATTATTTGGATAAATATGTATCAGATAAAGGGCTGATATCCAAATTAACGATTCTTAAAACTCTTAAAAATGGGCAACAGATCTGAACAGACACTTCACCAAAAGAGGAACACGGGTGGCAAATAAACATATGAAAGGTGCTCAACATCACATGTCATTAGAGAATTGCAAATTAAAACAGTGAGATACCACTACACACCTAATAAAATGGCCAAAATCCAAAACATTGACAACAACCAATGCTGGTGAGGATGTAGAGCAACAAGAACTCTTATTCATTGCTGGTGGCGGTACCAAAAGGTACAGCTACTTTGTAAGACAGTTTGTCAAAGCTAAACATGGTCTTACCATATGACCTAGCATCATGCTCCTTGGTATTTACCCAAAGGAGTTGAAAACCTGTGTCCATACAAAAATCTGAAGCTTTATAGCAGCTTTATTCATGATTTTCCAAACTTGAAAGCAATCAAGAAGTCTTTCAAAAGATGAATGGTGTATCCAGATAATGGAATATTATTCAGTGATAAAAAGAAATCAAGCTAGGAAAGACATGGAGGAATCTTAAACGTATATTGCCGAATGAAAAAAAAAACAAACAAACAATCCGAAAAGGCTACATACTGTGTAATTCTCTGGAGACAGTAAAAAGATCAGTGGTTGCTGAAAGTTCAAGGCCAGGGGGTAGTAATGGGGGAATCAGTAGATGGCACATGGGATTTTTTAGAGCAGTGAAGCTATAGTATTCTGTTCGATACTGTAATGATAGATGATGTCATTATACATTTGTCAAAACTCATAGAATATACAACACAAAAAGTGAAATAGGACTTTAGTGAATAATAATATATTAATATTGGCTCATCGATTGTAACATATGTACCACACTCTAATGCAAGATGTTCATAGTAAGGCATACGAGGGAGGGTATTTGGGAGCTTTCTGTATTTTTTTTTTCTCATTTTTTTCTGTAAACGTAATACTGCTAAAAGAAAAAGCCTATTTTAAAAAAAATTCCCTTCAACTATTGTTTTTAGTGGGATTTCAGGAAGGAGTAGAATGGATATGTGTGCTAAATTGCCATCTTGTACAGAAAGTTCTAGAAATACTTTTTAAAATTGGTATAAGTAATAAAATATAAAATAACTCGCTTTGGGTTTATATTCATACATTACCTAATAATCTAGCATTGCATTTTATAGATAACTACTTGTCATCAAGTAAATTACTCTGTAATAAGTTTAGCTACTTAAATGATTATTTGAGCAGTTTCTCTGAATAATACAATTGTTAAATCATCAAAAAGATTATGAGATGACTCTACCTTTAAGTGCAAAATTTTATTGTTATATAGTGTAATGTACTGTTTTAAATCTTCTCATAACAAATGTAAAGCTATTTTTCTACTAGAGAATGTAATCAATGTTTTAGCCAAATATTTAAAGGACCATGACAGCAACAATTGATATAGTGAAAAATAACATCAAAAAGAATAAATATTATAAAATACATAGAGGACTAAATAAAGGTCAATGTGAATATTAAGTTATTGGTCAGAAATCTCTTATCTTCCTCTTTCTACTTTTGTTGGGCTTTTAGGATGAGGAAGTCCTCCTGTGTAGCAGTCTGTATCCTACCGGTGAGCTCTGTGTAGTCTCATCCTTGGATCCAAATAAATTTCCACAGGCCATTTCTCTCTCTATCGTAAATCATCTTACATTTCACCATAGATTATTTTTTAATTCATTTATTTTTAAATTTTTACTTATACATATAACATTAAATTTACCATCTAACCATTTTAAAGTGTGCAATTCAGTAGTATTAAGTATATTCATATTGTTGCAATCCTAATCTTCAGAACTTTTTCATCTTGCAAAACTAAAACTCTACTCGTTACTCTTCCCCCTTCCCACTTCCTCCCAACCTCTGGGAACTACCATTCCATTTTTTGTTTCTATGAGTTCGACTACTCTAGACCTCATATAAGTTGAATCATACAATACTTGTCTTTTTGTGACTGGCTTATTTCACTTAGCATAATGTCCTCAAGATTCGTCCATGTTGTAGCGCATGCCAGAAATTCTTTTTTAAGACAATAATATTTCATTGTATGTATAGACCACATTTCGTTTATCTGTTCTATCAATAGACATTTGAGTTATTATACTTTTTGGCTTTTGTCAATGATGCTGCTATGAACATGAGTATAGAGATTTCTCATAAAATTATTTTTTTAATTTATTGTTTTGATCGTGTTGTTCCCAAGCTACTTCTCACTAGATTTAGCTATAAGATAGGAAATCAAATAAATAACTTCATCAGAACTGTATCTAAAAATCCTACTTTAACTAATATGAGGTCTCAGGTACAGGCTTTAAGTGTTTTGGCTGTTCACAGATCTTATTTTATGTTTCGGCTATTTTCTAGAACTTTTTGGCCCATTTAGCTACTGCTCTAGACCTGTGAAGGCATATAAAACATGGATAGGACTGGTGGCTAGACCTCAGTGGGAGGGCAGGTGAGTAGGTGAGATAGGTACCAGGTCGATGTGTTTATAAACTGTCTCATAGCATGACACCATTTTGGGGAATGTGCCCCAGAGATTTAGAGGCTTCCATTGTAGTCCTTTGCCATTACCATTTTAGGAATGCCTTTTTAAGACAAGAACTTCATAGTAGTCGTCACAGTCCTTTATAGAAGCACTTTTCGTAACCTATAATTGTGTATTAATTAATTGTTAATTTTCCGCCTTCCCCATTAGACAGACTATAGACCTAGTGAAAGTAGAGATTATGTTTTCAATCTTTTTCACCATTGCATCTCTAATACAAGTGTCTATCACAGTATCCGGTATATAGTAGGTGCTCAATAAATGTGTGTTTAAGAAAGGATAGACTGACCAGAGTTTAAATGAGAATGAATATTTGCCATGTTAAATGTGGCAAATTAAAATAATTGGCAAAAGAGAGGGATGCAAGCTTCAAGGCAGAAATGCTAGGGAGCATGTAAACTATTTTTGATAAGTGGTGCAGGATCTGGTAACAGAGCCTCAAGGCAGCAAAACTGTCTTTAGAAAGATGAAAGAATGAAGAGATCTCTCCTTGGTCACTCACAGTTTGTCAGTTTCCAGCCTACCATGAAAAACACGCCTAAGAGCTTTTTTTTTCCATTTTGAAAGATATTTATGTTCTCTGTTAGAACACAGCATTGTGTATATTTTATGTTATTTATTTATTTGACTCTTTAAACTCATCTCATTAAAAACTTTGGCCAAAACGCAATACCTACCCAATAAATTGCTGTATAAGGAATTTGTTCAATGTACTTAAAATTTTTTAGCTAACTTCTAAAGATTACTTTTGAAGTATAGATTGTTCTCAGTTGAGTATTAACAATGATAGTTAGAGTTAAAGATCTCTTAACTATTTTCTACTATGACTCAGTGGATGATTTAATCATATGATGTTACCCAGATACTAAAACAGTTCCAGATTTTCATAAAGAGTCATATTCTTCAGATATTTTCTCTTTTCTTTAGTTCATACAGTGGAGATTTCAGTTCACTATTTGGCAGTAGGTTTTATTTACTTAGCAATACCTTATATCAGAAATTTCAAAATTTTTAAAAAATATCAATTCCTTATTTACAGTCTATGAGATTCAGCAAGCATGCTTTCCGTTTCTTTGACATGGAAATTAAGACTATACAATAGGTCTCTTCACTTTAGGTCATTACAGTAACACATTGAAACAAAAGACTCAGCAGTTAGTCTTTCTGATGATTATGTTTCAGTATGTGGTTTTTCTCTGGAATTGGACCCTTGGGAATTAAAAGAAAGTATCTCTATCCTGGAATGTAAAATTACAATAGATTTCCAGTAATGTATGTTAACTCTGGCAGGTTTAATGTCTTCTATTCTAGCTCACTTTCTTTTTTCTTTTTCCACACAGATTGATAGAGCTACATTCTCCTGATAGCAGGAACACATTGATCCTACGCTGCAAGGATACAGCCACAGCACACTCCTGGTTCGTAGCTATCCACACCAACATAATGGCTCTCCTCCCACAGGTGTTGGCTGAACTCAATGCCATGCTTGGTGCAACTAGTACAGCAGGTGGCAGCAAGGAGGTCAAGCACATTGCCTGGCTGGCAGAACAGGTAGGCTGGGAGGCAGGGCAGGGTCTCACCTGGTTGCCATTCAGAGCCAGGATGCTTCCCCCATTTCATATTTATCATACAGTCAGGTCCTGGATATCTAGCTTGCAGATCTTTTGTCTCTCCTCCCCACCATTTAGCTATTTGTTGTTAATTATCACCTTCGTGGGAAGAATTGACTGTCATGATAATCATCATCACAGTATAAAACGATGTTCTTATCACCGTCTATGTTCTTAATGACAGAGGATCATTTTCATGATTTTAGAACAGGATCAGCAAACTGTTTCTGCAAAGGGCCAGATAGTGTCACAACTTCCTGACTCTGCCACTGTAGCAGGAAAATAGTCATAGACAATACGAAAATGAATAGGTGTGGCTGTATTTCAGTAAATATTTGTAAAAACCGGTAGTGGGCTGCGTTCAGCCCACAGGTCATAGTTTCCTAACCCTGTGCTGGTCCATTGACAGAGTTTCAGGAACAGCAGTCTTACTCCTCTGCTCCGGGAAAAGTATAAATATAGAAAATATTTTACAAGCCATTGGACAGATGTCTTCCACAATTTATCTTCCACAACTGAAAAATGAAGAGAAGAGAAACAAGTAAACCTAATTGGATATGGGCTGAAGGGAAAGGAAGAACATACTCCAAGTCATTTTAGATCCCAAGTTTGACGAAAGGGAGACTAAAGGTTGTACGTGACATTATGGCCCATACTTTTTCTTTTAGATTCTTCACTGTCAACTGGGCTAGAAAGAGCTAAAATAGATGATTGGACTTGGGGTTCAGAGATGATTGTTTAAGTGCTAGTTTTGTTCTTCACTGGTTTTAGATCTTTTTAAAATTTTCTTCATTTCTTTGATACTGGTTCCCTCATGTATGTGTGAGGGGGCAGGGATTGCGTCAGTATCAGCCCTAGAAGGTTTTGTTCTTTTGTCTTAAAGAGAGAGTTTCCCAGGTCTGGCCCTTTATCATGCACCGCAACAGGATTCCGATTTGATAGATCAGTCACCAGGCCTGGCAGTCTCGTTTAGTAGCTTTTGGTGATTGTGTGGTAGATTAATTTTGGACTCTACTATTTTTTTTCAGCTCTGAAATTTTATGAGTGTTTCAAATAATAATTATGATAAATTAGAACACAGGATTACTACTGTGATGATTTCTAGGAAGCATAATTAGAATAAATAAGCAGAGAAACTAATGAAAATCATGATATAAGTACTTATAACTTGTGAAAGTTTTAGTATTTTAGTTATGTTTATCATTGTTTCTGTATTTTTATGTACTGGTTGAAAAGCTCTATTGTAGTAAGTGTTCCATGCCCTCAGCAATCTTCCTGATTTTAAAAAGGCAATATAGTAATACATTCACATGGTTCAAAAATCAGAGGTGAAAAGTTTTACTTTCCTTCCTGTCTTGTCCCCCATCCACCGAATTCCGACCCCCTTTTTCCCAGAGAGGTCATTAATTTTATTATTATCTAGTGATTTTTTTGAGAGTTTCTCTGTGCAAATAAAAGTAGATATGAACATATCTTTCTTTTTCTCTCTTATATTACATGATAGCATATTATTTTGTTCTTTTTTTTTTTTTTCATTAAGCAGTATTTCCTGGACAGCTTTCCATATCAATGAACACAGGCCATTCTTTTTTCCAACTGTATAGTTTTCCACTGTGTGGCTATAATTAAATAAGCATTCGTCCAGTTTTGTTGTTATAATCTTTTGCTATTACATATGATGCTATAATAAAGAACCTCATAGTTTGTCCTTTTACAGATTGCTATCCAAACTCTTTGGTTCCAGAGCTCAGATAGATCAGAAAGCAAGGGAACCAACATTATCTGAATATATTTGGTTCTTAAGTTTGTGTTACTGAGTAGTACAACTTTGGTTAGAAAGGGATTTATCCAAAAATTTGCATCAGGTCCTGAATTTGGAGAGTTCAGAGAGCAGGAGATATTTCTTTACCCGTAGGATAAACCTAGAAGTGCTGAGTCAAAGGGTGTATTAGTTATCTACTGCTTAGTTTCTAAGGATCAGGAATCTGGTTATGGTTTAACTGGGTGATTTCTGGCTCAGGATACCTCATGAAGTTTTAGTTAAGCTGTCAGCCAGCGTAGCAGTCATCCGAGAGCTCAACTCGGGTTGGCAGGGCCACCCAGCATGATTCATTCACATGGCTGTTGGCAGGAGGCCTCAGTTTCTTGCTATCTGTTGGTAAAAGTCTTTAGTTCTTAGCCATGTAGGCCTTTCCCCGGGGTTGCCTGAATGTCCTCAAGACATGGCTGCCGATTTTTTCCAGAGCTAGTGATCTGAGAGAGAAAACAAGATGGAAGCTACAGTGTCCTTTATGACTGCTTTGTTCTTTTCATTAGAAGAGAGTTGCTAAGTCCAGCCTACACGCAAGGACTTCACCTCTTAAAGAGAAGAGTAGTAAAGAATCAGCAGACATATTTTTACACTACCACAAAGGGTATATGCCTTTGTAATTTTGATAAATATTGCCATATTGCCTTCTATCAGGTTTGAACTAATTTAGATTCCCACCAGTAATGTATGAGAGTTGCCAGACTTTTAAAGTGAACTTAATTTGATCTATGATACATATAGACTAGTAGAAAGGAGGAAAATAAAGCTACCAGTTCATCACAATCTGTCTTTTATGGACCATATTATATTTCCTTTACTCAATTGTGAGCTCTTGGAAGACAGGAACACACTTTTTCCAAGTGTTTTTTTGCCCCAGAGAATTTAGCCTAATGCTTTATATGTAATAGATGCTCAGTAATTTTTTTCTTTTTGTTTACATATATATGAAGAGCAAGCAACCAAGTCACTTTTTATAAAATATTGTCCAACAATACAACTCAGGGTTAGGAAATAATACTAAGTAGAAAAGTTTCAACCACTTTAGAAATAGTACCACTGAGCTAATTCAAAGAGCTATTTCTAAAATACTCTTGTTTTTTACTTTTTTGAAGTAGGTGTTTGGGTTACCCAAATCAAATATCACTCTCAGAATAAGGTGTTCAAGCAAAATTGGATACCATTTCTCAGATGTATTATAATGAACTTATGTATCTGATAAAAGTAGGACCCATTTATGACTCTAAGATTCTTTTATGAGTGTAAAAATGGTCAAGATAATTTCAGATCATGTAATCTGTTTAATATAGGTAAGCATTTCCTTTGGCAAGAGGTGTACCTCCTGAAAAGCTTGCATGTAAATGAAGCTTTTTCATTTATATTTAGAAAAGAGTCATTTGGGGCAGATAAGAAAGAATCTTTAAATGATTTCTCCTTAATTTATCTTTTTTGTTATTTCACAATGTCATAAATTGAGTTTGTTTAAAACAAGTAAGACCTATAATACAGATATTTGATAACTGAGAGATCATCTGTTCTGTGCATAGGGACTTCAGCCTTCTTTTTTGATACTGATTTTTCTGTGACTGATAGTTTACCTTTTAGTTGGTTATATACTTTAAGGGTAATTTTAAGTACTCCAAATGGGGGGACATGTATTACCTATAAAAGCAGTATTTTTAAGCATTTGAGTATAAATTAGAAAAGCCAAGTCAGCCAAAGAAGGCTTTGTTTCTATAGTTTCGACTTTGTTCCTGATAATTCCCCAAATATGTAAAGATTCAAATTAGGGTTAGTGAAATGGTTTATTTAATGTTTGCTTCTTTGTGTTCTTTTATAAAAATAACAGAAGTACATCACCTGTCAAAAAGATTTATAAGATAAAAATATTTAAGGAATGACTGATAACTATTAGTATTTTTTCATTTTCGTGTTATCGAACTCTATTTATTAGAAAATAAAATTTGTAGAAGGTTCTTGTTGGCCCAGAGTGTATGCATGTGTATGCATGTGTGGGTGTTGAAACACAAACAAACCAGAACCCTAACATTAGTATCCCTTTTTTCTCCAGCCAAAAACTGAATAGTGGAGCCCCAAGGCTGCTTGCACTGATACAACTGAAAACACATGCTATATATAGCAGGTAGCATTTTGATTCCAGTGAAAGCAAACAGTATCTTTATAAGTTAAGGCAAATAGATAAACAGAATGTCTTAAATTGCAGTTTAATTTTCCCCCAGTGGTAAATAGAAGAGGAAAAAGATATTTTCCAAAAATAAGGACTCAAGAGAGCTAAAGAATAAACACTTTTTAAAAATGAATTGAACAAAACGTTTTCTCTCTTGAAATTGGTTATTGCTTTTATTGCCATTAGCAGTTTTTTGTTTTGTTTTGTTTTTAGAGCCTAAAATATCTTCTTTGGGAAGAAATACATTTAATTTAGGTTTTCCAAATAAATATACTCTGATCTAGCCTTCAAACTAGCTCCCTTATAATACAAAGGAAAATTAATTTTTAAAAATCAGATTATCATTTGAACCTTTTGGGAGGATAGATTTTTCATTATTTTCCCTATTGAAATATTACTTATAACAATCTCAGACACAGACTTATTAGTGCACATAAACTAGAAATCCCTTTGGGGTGTCTATGACCCAAAAATGTAAGAATCTAAGAGAACCTCTTTAGAGCTGATAGTCTCCCTCTAGATATTACAGAGTTACTCATAGACTAATATAGAAGTCTTAGAAAACTTGGGTTTGCCAATAAGAAAATGTAATCATTTCTACAATACCTTGCTTGAATTCTCCAAGTCAGGTCATATATTTTATGCTTTTAGCACATGGTAGAACAAGGGTCCCTACAATAGCTGGAATTCATTTCCCACTCCTGGGATCAGCTTGTGGCTCCAGCTAAGAGAAAAGAGTCCTGGTGATAGATATTATAATACAGAACTGAACCACCGCTTTTCAGACTATAGATGTATTCTTAAGGTACTCTGACATGTTCAAATTACCTTCAGAAGTCACTGAGGAGAAGAAACTAAAAAGTGGCTCTGGAGACAACTCTTTAAGAGACAAGTGATTCATCAATTTGGATCCTTCTTGAAGCCACCCACCAGTGATAGTGAGCTGAAGGCTCAGTGTTCAGAAAGCATTGTTAAGCATTCTCTGCTCAAAGTTCTTACCTCACGAGGGCAGATGTTTTGATGATACCAGAGCTTTTCTTGAACACAGGCTTTTGCTTTTTGGCTTTGGATCCTTGACAATATGGATAAACAGTGGTTGTTTTCCGACATTTTTAACTCCTCACAGAGATAACTGGAGCTTTATGCAAGTAAATGCAATGGCACATTTGAAACTGAAACATAAACTTCCTAAAGTGTAATGGAGAAGTCTGACAATAGTTTATATGAGTGTTTTCCAAAATACAACATAGTAGGTCATCAGCATTTAAAAAAAATAGAATAGACATTATCAGAGTACACTGCATAAAATATAGGGATTGTGTTATTTTGGAAATTTTTTCATTCAGTTATTTACATAAGTTTATATTAGGTTGCAAAGTAAAGTGTATTTCTTATTATAGGTCGACAAAAAATATTTGAAAAACACTGATGTTTAGATTATGCAGACTTATTTGGTGGTAGAATTTTGTTTCTCTCTTAGATGATGTTTCTCTTACATCAGATACACTAACATCATTATGAATTTGAACAGATTAGTGTGTATTTAATCAGAATTGGTGATAATTAGTTATTATAGAATGGGAAAAAACTGTCATATCACTAGATAATATCTGTAACTTACTCAGGTTGAGCTTTTTCAAACTACACAATCCACCTCATACCTCCCAATGAACCCCTGCCCTTGGGAAGGAACCTGATGGGATGTTCCCTGTTTCTCAAGTCTTTTGGGATGGGGAAACAAAATGGAGACCCCCTATGTTAAGCCTTCATTGAAGGGACTTTTACAAATACATATCGTTATAGTTAGCTCTGCTTTCTGGATTTCACCATTGGAACAGGCAAAACTAGATGGTGGAAGACAACAATGGAGACCTGTTCTCATGGCTGTGACTGAGAAGGATTTGCTGCTTTATGACTGTATGCCATGGACAAGGGATGCCTGGGCATCACCATGTCACAGCTACCCTCTTGTTGCCACAAGGTAAGACAAAAGACAAAAACATAAAATAAAATATCTATCTTATTCTAAATCTTCTAAAGAATTTTAAAGTGAATTCTGTTAAGTGCCTAAAATAGCATTTAAGTAGCTAATATAGTTGATTTAGACAAAGACTTTTTTTTCCAACCTTATTGATTACTTCACCTCTCCTAGCTCAGAATAAATGGTTTCTGTCATTAGTATTTTTGTGTGCATTTTTAAGTTGAAGCAGCTTCCTAATTGCTTCCTCCAAAGTTTGCTTAGTCATGAAGATAAGTAGTATTTTTTTTCCTTTACTTTATTGACTCTGACAAGAAAACCACTGAAATTGTGGTAGCCTTTTGACTGAGTGATGAAATCATTTAAACCAGAATGTGGTACTGTGGATAAACCACACAACTCAGCCAAGACATTCTTCAACTTCTCTTTCTGGTATAAGAGCACATAATTTTGATTCCATCAAATAAACATTGATTTGACCTGAAGCAACAGGATGTTTCTAGCATGCCAGATGTCGGGAGTTGGAAGGCAAAGAACAGAGGAATGTAGATTTGGGGGCCAATATGTTTTAAGAGATAATTAGAAACTAGTGTGAAACTAGAAAACATTCACATTCAGTTTTATTTGGGCTTAAAAAAGAATCAGATCTTTTTGTAAATAAAAAACTATACCTTAAAAAGGAGCCCCACAGAAAAGTATTTGGCAGTCAAAAAAACTAAATGCTGAAACCATCTGGAACAGTGGGGTGGGGTGGGAGTGGGGGTCCTGCCTTGAGCAAACAAAGATTCATGTGAGGAAGAATATTCTTTACAAGAAGACTCACGTTATATAGGATTTTCTTCAACTTGCCAAGTTCCCTTACATTTATAATTTTTTAAATAAAATAATTTTCACATAGTTTTTCAGGAATTCCTCTGTAATTAAGAGCTGGAGCACTTAGATCACAGAACAGAGATAAGAGATTTGGGTTTTTTTGTTTTTGTTTTTTTAATTCCCCACTAAATTATAACCTTCTTGAGATCAAGAACTGTGATTTAGTCATCTCAGCACTTCCCATAATGCTTTGCATATAGTAGGCCCTCAATAAATCTTAGTTGAGTTAAATTCTATTACTTAAATTATAGTTTGTCATAGTTACATTGAGAGCATGATAGAAATCCTATGAAAACATGTGAACATGTCTCAGTCGGTATAATTAGAGTAATTAAATTTATATTTTCCAAAGATTTTGAGCTTTAAATATGACTGTAGAGGTCTCTTAGGTTTAAATTTCATGGGAAAAGCTCATATTCTAGTTGTGAACATAGAATGCAAAGTGGGTAGCTTTATCCTTAGACATTTCCTTAGCTGCATATCACTGGAGGGATGGAGCAGAAACCTGTGACATCCCATAGGTGAGCCTTTGTTTAATACTAGAAATTTTGATCCCATAAACAAATAATTTTTGGTCATAGACTAGACTGGCCTAGATCACCAAAGCACTTCAGTACTATAGAAGGAGATGAGGTGGTTGTGTGTGTACTATCACTGTGGTATTAATTTGCAACCTGGGAAAAGATATAAATAAGATTTAAGAGCTAAACTATAAAATTCTTAGTTTTATACAGGAGTAGATCTTCATGACCTTGGCTTAGGCAGCACTTTCTTAGATATGACACCAAAAATATAAGCAACAAGAGAAAAAATAAATAAATTGAACTTTATCAACATTAAAAACTTTTGTGCTTCAGATGTCACCATCAAGAAAGTGAAAATACAACCCACAAAATGGGAGAAAATATTTGCAAGTCATATATCTTATCTGGGACTTGTATCTAGAAAAATATAAGAACTCTTACAACTCAATAATAAATAGATAAATTACCCAATTAAAAAATGAGAAAAAGATCTGAATAGACATTTGTCCAAAGAAGATATACAAATTGCTAATGAGCACATGAAAAGGTAGTCAGCATAATTAGCCATCAAGGAAATGCAAATCAAAACCACAGAGAGATACAACTTCCCACCCACTGGGATGGCTATAATTAAAAAGACAGATAATTAAAAATAAATAAATAAATACAGAAAGACAGATAATAGCAAGTGTAGACTAGGATGTGGAGAAAATGGAACCCTCACGCACTGCTAGTGGGAATGTAAAATGGTGTCTTTATTGAGGAAAACAGTCTGGCAATTGCTCAGAAGGGTAAACATAGCGTCACCACGTACAATTATACTTGTATGTGGTGTACTCAAGAGAAATGAAAACTTACGTCTGCCCCAAAACTTATACGTGACTGTTTGTAACAGATTCATAACACCCAAACAGTGCAAACAACTCAAGTGTTTGTTAGCTGATGAATGGATAAACAAAATTTGTCATATCCACACAATAGAATATTATTCAGCAATAAAAAAAAAGAATGAAGTTTTGATAAACTGCAACATAGATGAACCTTGAAAATATTATGCTAAGTGAAAGGAGTTAAACACAAAAGACCACATATTATATGATTCTATTTATATAAAATGTGCAGAATGGGCAAATCTATAGACAGAAAGTAGATTAGTCATTCATTGCCGGGGTGAGGTCGAGGACGGGTTGGGAGAAATAAGGAATGACTGTTAATGAGTACAGGATTTCTTTTTGGGTAATGAAAATGTGCTAAAATTGAATGTGGTGATGGTTACATATCTCTGAATATATCAAAATCCTTGAACTTACACTTTAAATGAGTAAAGTGTATGGCATGTGAATTATATCTCAATAAAGACATTGTAATGAATAAAACAACAAACCAAACAAGATTTAATAGAAGGGACTGAGGTCAATCCTTAATAAACTCGAATTTGAATCCCTATTCTACCATTTGTAATAGAATTGGAAGCATGTTACTTATATTTTTTGTGCCACAGATTTTTCATTTGTTAATGAAACCCTAATGGACCCTAATAAGATAGAGTGGGTATGACTATTAAATGAGTTAATACTTGTAAAATGCCGACAGTGGTACCTGATAGGTTGTTAGTTGCTTTCATTATAATTATTATTAAGTGAATATATGTCAAAGAAGAATTCTGTGTAAAAAGTGTAATTGGTTTAATTTGGCCGCAGTTAAAAGAAGAGCATAGTTCTACCCAATAGTTTTTACAACTAGTGAAAGTTTCATATTAAATGTGAAGAATTCAAATGTATTATTTGGATCAACCTAGACATGCAAATTGAACATGGCCATTAATTAAATGGGTGGGGCCTGTAGCTCTCTGAACATGTTTCTTAATAAGTTTAATTCATGTAACAGCAGGGATTCTTAACTCCTTGTTCAGGAGCAAAGATGACAGGCAGATGAGAAGTTTAGTTTTTCCATGTGGCCATGTCGGCCAGGTGGAATTGGTTTAAGTCACTGCATGATAGAATTAAGTGGGACTTAATCATCCTCTGCTTCTCAGAGGGGGTAGAGTATGGCCACTGAGAGAGGCCAGAAGACAGAACCAGACCACGACATGTGCCGCAGAGAAAGGCGAGACCAGAAAGTGGTATACTTTTGTTTTTTTGGTGTGGTGAGGGAATTGAAATTTATATGAGTAACGAGAAAGGGCTGAATTTTCACTTTCACCAATTGTATTTCTAATACTTTGGAACATGTTCTCATGAGCGAATGAGTCAGAAAAAAAAGGTAGTATAAACACATGGAAGAAAAAGAAGTTAAGGAGCTTGATTATCCACAAAAGCAGATATTCCCTGATAAATTAAGAATTAATTATTGTTCAAAAATCAAAGAATATTGTTAGGGTGATGTAAATTAACACGAGTTATTTATATTGGCTTGCATGTTTACAGATTCTTGGAAGCCAAGGCCGTATGTGTGTGAGATAGAGAGAGAGAGAGAGAGAGAGAAAGAAAATGGCTGGTGAAGAATTAAATAAAACATGAAAGTGATAAATGAAAAGGATATTTATTTATTTATTTATTTATTTATTTTATTTTATTTTATTTTATTTTACACATTTCTTGAGATTAAAGCCAGATACATGATAGAGGTAGAAGAACGCATTGGTTTTAAAGGTACTGTGAATTTTGTAAGATGTGCATTTTGTAGTTTTTTCTAATATGCTTTCTCTGACTGAAGGAGAAAAAGATCCAAAAAAGTGTAGCTACTTTACAATGTGGAAAATTGAGCGATATTGTACTTATGGGACTTATGGGGCAAAAGCTGCTAAAACGCCTTTGGATGAGCTCATCTGGTCTCCTCACTAACGGGGGCCTTTTGGCAGTATGTTCTAACCAACTGCTGCACAGCAAGACTCCAGCAGCTGGTTTGAATTAGATTTCCTCTGCCAAATATTTCATAATCAGATCTGTAGGAAAAATTCTACATTTTATATTATTTAATGTCTGACTTGGGATTAGCAATCAAACTGAATATGGTAGACTACACCCTGCCACTTTCCCCACCCTCTGTCTTACTTGGATCATATTCTCACTTGGAGTAATTTTGAAACTTATTTAATTCTTGCTGAGATAGCTAATGTCTAACTGGCGTAATGGTTCTATGGAAATCAGTTCAGTGAGAAGGTTCTCAAAGTCTACTTTCATGGACCTCTAGGGGTCCCCTCTTTAGGAGGTCTGTGAGTTCAGAACTATTACTAAGATGTTGTTTGCTTTTTTTTCACTGTTGACATTTGCACTGAGGGTTGGTAAAATTGCTGATGCCTTAGCATGAATCAAGGCAGTCGGCACTAAACTGTATGGACTAGCAGGGAGGGAAACGCCAATTTAACCTCAGAACATCTTTGGTGAAGCAGTCAAAATTATTAATTTTATTTAATCTCAATCATTGAGTACTCATCTTTTTATATTCTGTGAGATGGAATGGGAAGTACTCACAGAGCTCTTCTGCTGCATACTAAAGCATGATGGTTGTTTCAGAAGCATGTGTATAGTTGAGTTATGAGCAGAACTGGCAATTTTTTTTTATGGAACACCATTTTTTACTTGACATAACAACTGGCTGACAAACTATGGTTAGTGATATTTAGGTATTTGTCAGACATTTTCTCTAAAATGACCAAAATGAATTTGTCACTTATGGAAAACATGGATAGCATTTGTTGCCAATTATAAAATTCTAGCTTTCAAACAAAAATTAGAATTCTAGAAAATTTGTATCTCTCACTGTGAACTTGACAGCTTCCCTATACCTAAAGAATTTTCTGGTGAGATCAGTGGTGATAATAGCAAATGTGACTTCTTGATATTGTAGAATGCAATCTTTTAACATTTGGAAAATATGCATAATTCAGTGAAAAATATTTCTCTAATGACCAATATATGATGTTACAAAATCATGCAAGGATATAAAAAAGATACATTCAAAGTGCAGGAGAGACCAGTGGATTTTTAATGTAGCAGAATATAAAAATTCTATTGATAAGGTTTCAGATTCTCCATTGTAACTAACCTTTAATAAACCACTAGTTGAGTTTTGGTTTGGTGGGCAGAAGGATATCCACAAATATCTGAAAAAGTTATTAAAATACTACTTCCTTTTCTAACTATATACCTTATGAGGCTGGGGTTTCTTCATATACTTCAACTATATACTGCAACAGAATACAGAAGCAGATATGAGAATTAAGCTATCTTTCATTAAGCTGGATATTAAAGAGATTTGCAAAAAATTTAAATCAATGCCATGCTTCACATTAATTTCTTTTCGTTTTGGAAAATATTATTTTAAATAAAACTGAGTTATTTCTGTTAACATGTAACAGATTTGTTTTTTTTATTTTTAAATGAAATAATAAAAATTTTTAAATTTCTGTTTTAATGTGTAATTGTAGTAAATATCAATAAATATAACCCAAAAGTGGTTTTGGAGTTCTCAGTAGTCTTTAAGAGTATAGAAGCGTACTCAGACCAAAAAGTTGACAAACCTTTAGTTTATTGCTTCTCAACTGTGGCTATATACTTGAACCGTCAGGAGAAATTTTAATAAAATAAGGTTGACTGGGCCCCACCCTAGACCAGTTAAATCTAAATTTTTGAGTATGTAAGCCAGGCATCAGTAATTTTTAAAAGCTATGCACCAGGTGATTCTAGTGTACAGCCAGGTTTGAGAACTATAGTAATTAACTTGGCTAAACCAGTTGGTAGATTAGAAGAAACTGCCTTTTCCTTGAGAGACACACTCTTGCCTTTTATCTGAACCAATAGCAACTCCCTGAAAACTAAAGGAAATGGAAAGGAGCATCCATTTGCTCTTAGATGGTTCTTGCTCAGGTTATTAGAAGAGCAAAAGAAGAAACCAACACATTTGTAGAAAAATATTACAGGCATACAGCCTACAATGAAGCCAAGAACAAGTCATTTTATTTATTTCTCTTTGTTGTACATTCATTCCTCAGCCAAGTTTTTTAAAATCCTGTATGGAAAACATTGTCTGCTGGATTTCTTTTAAGTGAGGAAGTATGTTTGTTCTGTTATACTATCTACTTAGAACTTCTTAAATATAGTGAAAATACTTTTGGAAGAAGTGAATAAATTACACTATATTAAATGGTTGTCATGAAACAAAACATTGAATAGTTTAATGGCTTTAAGGAAAATTGCTGTTCTCTTGTTTATTCCACATGTATACATCACTTATTTTTTTAGCAGCTTCATTGAAATATAACTCATACCATATGATTCACTCATTTAAAGTATAATATTTAATGATTTTTATTATGTTCACAGAGTTGTGCAGTCATCACCACAATCAATGTTAGGACACTATGACCCCCCAAAAGAAGTTCCTTACACATTAGCAGTCACTCATTTTCCCCTCCTTCAGCCCTAGGCAACCACAAATCTACTTTCTGCCTCTATAGATTTGTCTGTTCCATATAAATGGAATCATACATTTTGTAGCCCATTATTTCTGGCTTGTTTCACTTAGCATAATTTTTTCAAGGTTCATCCATCTTCTAGCATGTGTCACAACTTTATTCCTTTTTATGGCTACATTTTCTTTATTCATCAGTTAATGGACATTTGGTTTGTTTCTATTTTTTGGCTATTATGAATAGTACTGTATGAACATTTGTGAGCAAGTTTTTGTGCTAACATAAGTTTTTAGTTTTCCTGGGTACAAACCAATTAATAGCTATCCTAGACTTAATATTGCTAAAAACAAATCTTGTGCTGTTCTTCCTGTACTCTTCTCCATTAAATAAGTGGCATTTTTCCAGTTGCACACATTAATGTGCAGGTTTTTTTCTATGGATGCACATTTTTAACTCATCTGGGTAAACACCAAAGAATGTGATTACTAGATCATATGTTAAGAGTATGTTTCATTGTGTAAGAAACTGCCAAATTGTCTTCTAAAGTGGCTGTACCATTTGCATTCCAGCATGCAGTGAATAAGAGTTCCCATTAGTCTGCATTCTTTTCAGCACTTGGTGCTGTCAGTGTGGTGGTATGTAATTGTTTTAATTTATAATTCCCTTATAAAATCTTTTCATATGCTTATTTACTATTTCTGTATCATCTTTGCTAAGGTATCTGTTCAGATCTTTTGCCCATTTTTTTTTAGTTTTGCTAACTCCAGAGGTTTTTTTATAAAATTGTGGTAACAAACATATAACATAAAATTTACCACTTTAACCATTTTTAAGTGTACAGTAACGTTAACTATACATACATGGTTGTGGAAACAGATCCCTAGCACTTTCTCATCTTGCGAAACAGACGTTTTTCCCCTTCAGCCCAGTCCTTAGTAACCACTTCTGTTTCTCTGAATTTGACTAATTAGAGTCAGGCAGCGTTTGTCTTTTTGTGACTGGCTTATTTCACTTGGCATAATGTCCTCAACATTATGTGTTCATGCATGTTGTAGTATATGACAGGATTTCTTTCTTTTTAAGGCCGAGTGTATTCGCGTGTGTGTGTGTGTGTGTGTGTGTGTGTGTGTGTGTGTGTACACACACCATATTTTCTTTAGCCATTCATCTGTCACTAGACACTTAGGTTGCTTTTACCTCTTGGCTAATGTGGATAGTGCTACAGTGCACGTGGGTGTGAAATAGCTCTTCGAGAGCCTGTTTTCAGTTCTTTTGGATATATACCAAAAAGTTGGTCTTTCGTCCATTTTTTTAACTGGATTTTTTTCTTATTGTTGAGTATTAAGAGTTCTTTGTATATTTTGGATGCCAGTTCTTTATCATATATGTGTTTTTCATATTTTTTTCCTACTACTCTATGGCTTGTCTTTTCATTCTCTTACCAGTGTCTTTCATGGATTGTACTTTTGGTGTTGTATTTTTTTAGATCACTTACATTTTCTCTTAAGATGTCTTCTAGATGTTATATACATTTGTGTTTTACATTTAAATCTAAGATCCATTTCGAATTAACTTTTGTGAAAAGTGTGAAGTCTTCCAGAACAGAAAGCACCAGGCCTAGATGAGTTCACTGGTGAAGTCTACCAAACATTTAAGGAAGAAATTTCTTACAATCCCTTTCAGAGGATAAAAGCAGAAGCAATACTTCCTAACTTATTCTGTCAGGCCAGCATTACCCTAATACCAAAACCAGACAGGCATTACAAGAAAAGAAAACTACAGACCAATATCTTTCATGAACATAGCTGCAGAAATGTTCAACAAAATATGAGCTAATAAAACCCGAAAAAGTATAAAAAGAATTATACACCACAACCAAGTGGGATTTATTTTATGTATACAAGCCTTGTTCAACATTCAAAAATCAATTAATGTAATTCATCATACAAACAAGCTAAAGAAAAACAATCACATGATCATATTAAGAGATGCAGAAAAACATCTGACAAAATCCAACACCCATTCATGATAAAAATTCTCAGTAAAATAGGAATAGAGGAGAACTTTCTCAACTTGATAAAAACTATCTACAAAAAATCTATAGCTAACATCAGACTTAGTGGTGACAAACATGAAGCTTTCCCACTAAGATGAAGTACAAGGCAAGGGTGTCCCCTCTCGCCACTCCTTTTCAGCATCATACTGGAAGTCTTTGCTAATGCAATAAAGCAAGAAAAGGAAGTAAAAGTATACAGATTGAAAAGGAAGATAAAACTTTGTTTGCAGATGACATGATCATCTATGTAGAAAATCCAAAAGAATCAACAAAAAAACTCCTGGAACTAATAAGCAATTATAGCAGCGTTTCAGGATACAAGGTGAATATACAAAAGTCAACTGCTTTCCTATATACTAACAATGAAGAGGTGGAATTTGAAATTAAAAACACAATCCCATCTACCTTAGCACCCCCTAAAATGAAATGCTTAGGTATAAATCTAACAAAAAATGTTCAAGATATGTAGGAGGAAAACTATAAAACTCATGAATAAAATCAAAGAAGAACTATGTAAATGGAGAGGTATTTCATTTCCATGTTTATGGATAGGAAGATTTAAATATTGTCAAGGTGTCAGTTCTTCCCAAATTGATCTGTAGATTCAATGCAATCCCAATAAAAATTCTAGCAAGTTATTTTGTGGATATTGACAGACTGATTCTAAAGTTTTTATGGAGAGGAAATGACCCAGAATAGCCAACACAGTATGGAAGAAGAATGAAATTAGAAGACTAACACTACTCAACTTCAAGACTTGATATAAAACTACACTAATCAAGACAGTGTAGTTTTGGCAAAATAATAGATAAATAGATCAATGAAACAGAATGAAGAGCTCAGAATTAGATCTTTATAAATATAGCCAACTGATCTTTGGCAAAGGAGCAAAGGTAATACAATGGAGCAAAAATAGCGTCTTCAACAAGTGGTAAAGGAACAATTAGACGTCCACATGCAAAAAAATGAAAATAAAAAAAGAATCTAAACACAGATCTTACACCCTTTACAAAATTAACTCAAAATGGATCATAGACCTAAATGTAAAATGCAAAACTATAAAACTCCTTGGAGATAATGTGGGAGAAAACCTGTATGACCTTGGGTATGGCAATGGCCTTTTTAGATACAATACCAAAGGCATCCATGAAAGAAATAACTGATAAGCTGCACTTTATTAAAATTAAAGATTTCTCCGCTGTGAAAGACAATATGAAGAGAATCAGAAGACATACCACAGACTGGGAAAAATATTCACAAAAGACACATCTGATAAAAGACTATTATCCATAATATACAAAGAACTCTTAAAGCTCAACAATAAAAAAAGAAATAACTCAATGAAAAAATGGGTCAAGGACCTGAACAGGCACTTTACCAAAGAAAATATAGAGATGGCAAATAAGAATATGGAAATACGCTCCACACCATATGTCATCAGAGAAATGCAAATTAAATCAACAGTGAGATACCACTACACACTTATTAGAATAGCCAATATCCGGAGCAATGACAACAGCAAATGCTGGTGAGGATGTAGAGCAACAGGAATTCTCATACATTGCTGGTGAGGATGCAAAATGGTATGGCTACTTTGGGAGACAGTTTGGCATTTTCCTACAAACATACTCTTACCATACAAGCCAGCAATTACACTCCAATGGAGCTGTAAACTTGTGTTCACACAAAAAGCTGCACAAAGTTTTTTATAGCAGCTTTATGCATCATTGTCAAAACATAGAAGCAACCAAGATGTCTTTCAGTAGGAGAACAGATAAATAAACTTCTGGTCCATCCAGACAATGAAATGTTCAAGCCATGAAAATACATGAAGGAACCTTAAATGCATATTACTAAGTGAATGAAACAAATCTGACAAGTCTACATACTGTATAACTTCATCGATATGACATCTTAGAAAAGGCAAAACATTGGCGACAAAAAGATGAGTGGTTGCTGGGGAGGGAGAGGATGAAAAGGCAGGGATTTTTAGGACAGTGAAAATAATCTATGATATTATAATGATGGAAATGTCATCATACATTTATCCAATTGTATAGAATGTATAACACCAAGAGTAACTCTAATCTGTGGACTTTGAATGATTATGATGTATCAATGTAGGTTCATCCTGGTCAAAAATGTACTATTCTGGTGAGTAATGTTGATATCGAGGGTGGCTATGCCTGTGTGTGGGTTTATCATTTCCTAATTGACACTGAATCATTTTTTGGTATGCATAGCCTCTAGGGAGCATAAAAATGCCTTGGCCCACCAGCCGAGGGTTCAGCCCATCACTTTATTGGAAAACAGAATAGTATCTACTGAAAAGACTATAATCTTATTTTGAAATGTACTTTTCCAAACACTGCTGGTAGCTTTTATAATTTTCTTTGTGTCAATAAACATCAATTGCCAACATTTTCCTCTGACTATGCGTTAATTACTTTTGATCTTTGCTCTGTTTGCACTAGGTTGGTTCATTCAGGCTCTGGATGTCGATCACCCTCACTTGGATCTGACCTTACATTTGCTACCAGGACAGGGTCTCGGCAGGGCATTGAGATGCATCTCTTCAGGGTTGAGACACATCGGGATCTGTCCACCTGGACCAGGATGCTCGTTCAGGGCTGCCACACTGCTGCTGAGCTGATCAAGGAAGTCTCTCTAGGTATAGATCCTGGCATTTCATTTCTAATAGTATTAAGTGGAACTGTTATACATACTTTATTTTAAAATAAAAACCGTTATTATGTGTGCCAGGCTTAAAAATGTTTTGAACTATGACAGCTTAAAGTGATGATGATGAGAAGAAACCTGGTTTCTTTGTTTCAGTAGCAAAGTTTTCCTAAATTTTGTACATGTCTCTGAACACATTCATAATCCCTGTGTACAAGATGGCAGTTTTACTGTTCATCATTTTAATCTGTATTTAATAGCATAAGGACTCATTTACTAAGTACTAGATGCACTGATCCTCTAGTTAAGAAGATTTGGAATCTAGGATATGGACAGACACCCTTATAATAAGAATATCTGGCAAAGTTTATGGTTATAGCAAAATAAAGAATTAGGAATAGGAGTTTCTCTTCAAAAGTTTGAAAATGTGTGCCTAAAATACTAAAATCAGCATCTAAAGGAAATAAGCCTATTGGTCTCTTTTCATTCTTGAAGCGCCCTCTTGTGGTTAGTCTATATGAATTTGGAAGTATGGTTTCGTAAGTATATATTTGTATGTATTTGTATGTATTATGTACTATGTATATGTGCAGATATTTCCAGATTGCTTTTAATTTTAGCAAGAACAGAATAGTCAAAATGAAGATAAAATTATGTTTCTAATATGGTTCGAATTACTTTGAATATCTCGTTTATAAGTTGGTTTACTTAATTTTGCTTCTTTTATCTATGATTTTATTATAAACCTAGTTTTAACAGAATTTATATAAAAAGAGAAAATGTTTCAAGAGCAGAATATCTTGTGGTTTATCTTCCTTTAAGTTGCTTTTTGAAAATGAGGGAGCTCTATGGCTTTAGAACTGCATGGGCACCAGGGACAGTTTTTATAATGTCAAAATGACACATTTCCTCATCTATTTAGGACCTGCTTGATATTTTCCTCCAACTACAATGATAATTCAAGCAATGACACCAATGACTAGTAAGAACCCACTATAGATTTGGACCAGAGCCACCACATCCACGTTGTCTTTCTCACTTGTCTGTCTCCTGCCTGTTTTCTCTCTTGAGTGGTTGGTCACCACATTAAGGGCTATGGACTTTGGTTTTTGTCTTTGCCACAGAATGTGCTTTCTGGGATAGGTGAGTCCTCAGGATGAATGTCTGTGATGCTCTGTGTTCCTGTCAGAAGCCCAAGGGTTCAGGGTGATACACTCCTCAGGCCCTTCACTGGCATCTGGGGCCATCCTATCTTCTTTGATGATCCAGAGAGATATGCTTCCCAAAACAAAGTATGCAACTTGGATTTTTAACTTTTTTTTAGTTTTGTGTTATTTCTTTGGTTTCTGGCAACTAAACTTCACATTGCAGGAAATCAGAATCTATCCAGTCGCTGGCTCACAGGTATTTAAATATAGATGGCTTGATGAGAGGGAGAATAAGACCCAGTCGATAACTTCTATTTTTAAATAAACAAAAGAACATATTTTTAGAGAATTTTGAACAATTTTTTTCATTCACACCTGTGCTAATATTTTCATTTCCACAATTCAGGTCAACTGATATGCTGTACCTATTAATCACTTACTCTGTATTTAGAGCTGTGCCAAATATGTTAAACTGGCTGAAGGTAAATTGCTTTGATGAGAGCCAGAGTTTCTTTAAAATTTGTTTGTGTATATGTGTGTGTATACGCATGTGCGCATGCATACATAATCATATGTGCACACACTTAGTCCGTTATGTCTTAATATGTGTATCCTTAGTGTGTACATCCACATATGTATACACATACATAAGAGAGTACATCCTTCAGTTACATGTTACCACCTTCTGTTAAATTGTTGGGAGATTCAGAAAGGTTCATTTAAAACTATAATTGTGGCACATTGTACCTTAAATTCAGATATCATGGCCTAAAGAAAGTCAAGAAGTTGACAAAAAGAAATCACTTAAACTGTTTATTTTTTCTTATGTGTTTTAGTTATAGTTTGTCCATTTAGAAAAATTTCAGTGACTACCTACAAGATTTGACTAATGAATGTAATACATGATTTTCATAAGGTTTAGTTTTAAGCCTTGATTAGATTATAGTTGTAGTAGAATTGATCTGTGATCCTTCTGGTACACCAGGACTTTTTCCTTCTAGCAAATACGGATTTCATGATGACTAAGCAGAGAATGCAGATAACTCCCTCAGGTACATACAATCATTTTCCATTTGTCATAGGAATTGAAAATATGAAAATATATTCTGTGTGTAGTTGAAGATACTTTACATTTCTCTAGCTTTGGTGGTACGAAGACTAAGAAGTAGTAGATATAGGTAGGAGCTGCATTAATAAATATGCAGAAAATCTACAAGAGAAGAAGAAACATGGGCATTTAGAGGTAATTTATATTGTTAGCATATGTGAGGAAAGAGTTTGCTGTAACCGTGTTGTTCTCAATTTCAGAGAAATTCTCTTGAATCCCTTTTTATTCATCTACTCAGCAAATATTGATTGAATGTATTCTTTGTGCTTTAACTGACTATACTAAAGCAAATAAAGTAGGCGTAACCCCTGTCTTTGAAGTAGGAAGGACAGAAATAGAAAGAATAGTAGGTACATATCAGGGTCTTACAAGTCATAAATGAAATAGCTGTTATCTGATCGTAACAGGCAGCCCTCTAAGGCAAGTTTTATTACCTCCATTTTCAAGCTGAAAGAACTGAGGTTAGTGTGGCTGGGACTTGAGCTGGCTCTGACTCCAAAATCAGTGTCTCAGGCCCCTGGATTCCCTTCTCTAAATGACCCATTCTAATGGTCAGATTAAACTTCTGGAAGACATACACATTATTAGTTTCTCTTAATTCATTAAATTGACAAATATTTACTGAGTGTTTTATTATTTACAAAACTCCATGCTTTGTAATAAGGCAAGTTAAAATAAATAAGGCCTACTTTGTGCCTTTGACAAAAAGGCTTTAAGAAAGGAACAGAGTGTCATGTTCTTTGTAACCGAAAATGTATTTAGCCTATTGATTATACTTGATGGACGGGCTTTTCCTATGTGCAGTAACAGAATATTGCCCCAGTCTTTCTCTGAGAGAGTCTTGGGCAGTCAGGCCAGGTGGAACCTGCAAAGCCCACTTCCTCTGGGTTGTTTTGGAGGGCCAGAGGAACCCACAGCACCATCCTGTAGCTGCTAAAGGGTTTTGCTGGAAACATTGGATCCCCACCCGCCGCCCCCCGCCAGAGCCCTCCTACCAGGTAATCAGCCCCAGAGCAGCAGAAACAGGATTCGCAGCATAGAATTTCTTTGACATTTGAGTCCTTGTCCTTCACTCTGCACTGGCAACCATGAACAGTTTCTCATTGAAAAAGACACAAAATACAAAACATAGGTTGCTCTTACCAGTACTCATCTTGGCGTTAACATGAATGGATTTATTATTAGTTAATGAGCCTTTTTTCTCTTAGCTTTAATTTTTCTTTTCTTTTTTTTATTATTATGGGACTGCATAGAAAGTTATCTTTACTGTATGCCATTACACTCAACAATATCCTTGTGCTTGGAAAAAGCCAATGTCCCTTCCACTTAGCAGATTGTTAAGTAGTATCCAGAGCAGAAGGAAACCAGGGTAGGTGGGAACAATAAGTGTCAGGAAAGCTAAAGGAAGAGTATTTCAAGTAAAGGAGTGGTCAGCAGGGTTAAATGTATGGATTGGGATGATTTAGTTTGAAATTAACAAAAAATGCCCTCTAAAACTAAAACTAAACACTAAAGAAATACATTCTCTTACATAAAAGAAAGAGATCAAGAGTAAAAGGGGTGTGAGGTGGTGTTTTCTCTTCCCAGTCGCAGTTCTTTTCAATCTGAGCCAGTTTGGTTCATATGCACACCCTGGACCCCTGCCAGTCACCAGGGGAAAGCCAGGCTGACCGGCCCAGAAGCTATCTACCCTTGCAGCTGAGGTCACTCCTCCCTGAAACACATTAGGAGAAAGGAGAAACCTGAGTAAAATTGGAGTTTGGCTGTAAAGGAAGAATGGAGAAATAGAAGCTGGGTGGACAGCCAGCAATGAGCACTGCAAGTATCAAGTAATGTGAGGGAGGAAGAAGAGGGTCGGATTTAGCATCCTGGAGATAATTGGTGCCCTTGGGGTGAGACGCTTGGTGTGATGGCAGATTGCAGACTACTAAGGATTGAATGAGAGGTGAAACATGGATAAACTGAGTATAGACATCTCTTTCAAGAAGTTTTGCTGTGAAGGAGAGGAAGGTGAAGAGTTGAGTAGTGGCATTTCTTTTAATAATGAGAGAGACTCGAAAATTTTAAAAAGTTAATGGGCGGGCTCTGGTTTAGAGGGAGATGTTGAAAATGGCAAGATGAAGAAAGAACCATCAGTCTTGTCCAGTGTCTGAGAAGGTAGGAGTGGATGGGATCCAAAGCAGAGTTGGAGAGATTGGCCTTATTAGTCTGGAAAAGGGACAGATGGGATGGGGAGAGGATGGCTGGAGCTGTATGTTCACACATCTAAGCTGGTGAAGTGGGCGCCTTAACTGTTTTTATCTACTATTTAGGGAGAAATCGTTTAAAACTATTAGGGACAAAATTTTTATGGCCAGTTTATAATCTCATTCAAACTTATCTGGTATTAATTAAAAGTTTTAAACTAAAACAAACTCAATTTTAAACCTAGACACATCACTATGACCTTTACTCCTCTTCAGGGTTGAGGTAATCATAAACAATATTCTGTATTTTTAAGTCACACACCAGACACTGACACTTGCTTTCCTTTCCTTCCTTCCTGAGGGGAAGAAATACTAAACAGAACATTTAAGAAATCTTTTACATAACAAGCTTGTTGAAGGGTTAATGGCTTGCCTTTGCTAGCTGTGATTGTGGGATATCGCCCCACTGGTGACATACTTGCAGGCACCTTCTCCATGTAATGCTGCAGGGACTTTGGCGGATCCTTGTTCTTGGAGCTTCTCTTTTCTAGACTAGACCTGACCCCTCTCTTCTCATCAAACCTTAACACCACCCTTCACTATACTATAGCTTCAAGGACGTTAACGGAATAAAATCCTCTTGAAAACTGTACCCTGGTTGCCTTGATTGGGATCTCTCTGTTCTTTCTCCAAACCCCTCAGCCACTCACTTAGAGAGTATTGCATTGGATCACTTCTACGGGTAGTTAATTTTATCCTTGTTTTCTCCCAAGGTTCCTTTTCTGAGGGTAACTAATATTTCAAAGTCCATTGTCCAAAACTCTTCTTTGCATAGTGCTGAGAAGGGACACTGCTGATATTTATCTGTTTTTCTTTTTCCTTGTCTCCTAAACATACCAGCTGCTTTGACTGATTGAATGTTTTTGCATGTCCAGTGAAAGAATTGGTCTGAGTATGAGGACTTGCTTTTTGGGAGCCATTTTTTCTGTTTAAAGTGACCAAGCTTGACTCTGATCTTTTAGGTGATTTTAAGTTCACCTCTCAGAGGGCTGTATTAGTTCCCAGGTCTCGGAGGGCCTGTCACTTATAACCCCTGTAGTAAAAACAGAACTGTGCTCAAATGTCAGTGAAACAGGGATGTCAGCAGTGATAGAGGACATTGGCTAGTCTTGATCAAAGTGTTTTTTGTCCTGTCAATTCAGATGTATCCTTTGAATTTTATCTTGATAGGACTGACAGTATGATTTTGCTAACTATAACTTTTATCTTTGATAAACACTATCTTTATCCTCTTCCCAAATACCATCCCCTGAAAGGCATCTCTGCCTTCTCCTTTGGTCATTCCTTTTTCTTGCCCACTTGAAACCTTCTCTCTATTCCTCACTGCCCATCCAGTTTGATCGATTCTTTAGAGCCTATCTGAAATCCCATCTCTTCCAGGAGATCTTTCTTGACTTTGGCCATATTTAGTTTGGTGTTTAGTTATATTCTATACATTCTATCTTAACACAGTTAGGGATTTCATGTTTATGCCTATTCATTCATGAGGTCCTTGAGAGCAGAGACTGTGCCTCTTACCTCTCCAATATCACACACAGGCTACTGCCAGCACAAGTGTTCAGTTGATACTCACTGAATTGAATTGAATCAGATCAGATGTCAGGAAGAGTTATGGTAATTTCTTCCTTATCTCAATCAAGATGTTGACTTGAGTGACCAGAACAAAACTCACTTTAGGAGGTTCCAAATAGGTTAGGTCTCACACATCCTCAAGAAAAGATTGTTTCCTTTTTTGAAGTCAGAAGAATCCCCTTCCACTTGATAACTGAAGTAGGAACTTTATTAATGTTTTTGCTTGTCTTCAACAGGCTGCACGTTAAATGGCCAAGAGGTAAGACTCACTATCCACTATGAAAATGGGTTCACTATCTCCAGGGAAAATGGAGGTCCCAGCAGCATATTATACCGCTACCCCTTTGAAAGGCTGAAAATGTCTGCGGATGATGGCATCAGAAATCTGTATCTGGATTTTGGTGGTCCTGAGGGAGAACTGGTAAGAGAGTTTCTGAGAAACATGTTTATTCTAATAGGTATTCTCTTTCTTTCTTATCACTTCTTACGTCTTGTATGGAAAATTATGGACTGATATTCCATTTTTGGCAGGTAACTGTTCTTCAGGTTTCAAGGTGCATTGGGTTTTTTTTTCCTTTTCCCCACGTTAGGAGATTATTCCTTTTTAAAAAAGTTTCATTTGAATCTTAGAAAAAATAGAAAGCCCTTTTAAGAAATAGGCTTTTATAAAAAATAAGATATTAAATACTAAATAAATTCCATCCCTTGCTATTATCAGCGGTTTATTGGGATAAGAATTAAAAGTAATAGACTTGGTTGCTACAGAAATTCTACTAATCAGAAAAAAGATGCAGCAATATGTCCAGATAGCTATCATCTTTTTTTTTTTTCTTTTCCCCACGGTTTATTGGGATAAGAATTAAAAGTAATAGACTTGGTTGCTACAGAAATTCTACTAATCAGAAAAAAGATGCAGCAATATGTCCAGATAGCTATCATCTTTTTTTTTTTTTTCTTTTTTTAGGTGAGGCAACCCTTGGTTGACCTCACAGATTGCAAGGACCTTGTCAGCTTACAATCCTTTATTTTTTAATATTTTTACACCTACAGCACCTAGTCTCCCTAGGTGGTCTCCTATCCAAGTACTAACCAGGCCCAACCCTGCTTAGCTTCCAAGATCAGACGGGATTGGGCTTGTTCAGGGTGGCGAAGCTGTAGACAAGCTATCATCTTTTTTGACCTCCTTGTCCTTTAAAGGAACTATCAACAGGAATTCATGATTCCTCTTACAGAACTAGAGATTTGGAGAGTATACTTCAGAAATCATAAATTATAATCATAAAGGAGTAAAACAATGCCTTTGTCTCTTATCAGTATTGAGCCAGTAGTTCAAGTCTTACTATATGTGAAATCTTATGTCTGTTGACACAGTCACAAGAGGAATAAATTTGGAAAACAGAATCTTGAAAATTTAGAACTGAAAGAGATCTTAGAGATAATGTAGTTCAACCTTCAAATGAGAAAACTGTGGCTAAAAATCTTATTTTAAATGATGTACCTTTAGGAGACTATGGAGAGGCCATGGACCAGGGCTTTCAAAAGCCTGACACATTAGAGTTAAATGCTTATGTCTGTTAAATTAACTTCTATTAATAGCAGTTGCCATTTAGCAAGTAAGGTGTTAGAGTATTATTGGCTATTTATATATTTTTAATCCATGCTTTGTATTTAATATGTATAAAGTTTAGGGATTTATTCAGTGCTCTATAATTTATATTTTTCATAAAGTTGTATCTGTTGCCAGCTGTCCAGATTAGAGGCCTGTGCTTAGGAAGGCATAACTAGCCCTCCTAAGTAGCCTCAATAGTTGTTATTCCCACCACAAACCTCTAAGGGGTGTCAAAAATCATACCCACACATGGTCACTCTTCAGCTGAGTTTACTGTGGTTCCCATCAGAAATATAATCACAACTAATGGTCTCCATATAGGATATTCCTTTTGTTTACATCCTCTACTTTCTCGTACTTCCTACCAGGCATGGTAGAACCCAGTATAGCACTAGTTGTATCCTAATTGTGAATGTGAAACTTCACACTAGTGTTTAATTATGACATGGAATAACTTAACTTCAGAGTTCTTTCATTTGTGGCTTTAAGTTCCCAAGAGTTTCTAAGCTCTGTCACATTCTTTATCCAAGTTCTTTTTAAGAAATAGAACATCACGTCTAAACCTATTTATTTTGCATGTTTGTTTATTAAAGCATCTGTATATGGCGGTGATATTTAATGTGCTTTCTCTACAGACCATGGACCTGCACTCTTGTCCGAAGCCGATTGTGTTTGTGTTGCACACGTTCTTGTCGGCCAAAGTCACTCGCATGGGACTGCTTGTATGAGCGGCAAAAAAATCAGAAAAGAGCCTCGAATGTCACAAGAAGTATTTCCACCTCAAAAAAAAAAAAAAAGCACAAAAAGAAAGCTCTTTGCTCTCTCCTCCAGCACAGTGCCTTCACAAGGACCTGCAAATCACCGCTGACTAAACATTTTTAAAGAGCCTGCCTTTCACAAGCTACCTTGGCTAGAAATTCTAGGACTCTAATAAGCTCCAAAATGAAGCTGTTGATTTATTGTCTAGTTTCCCAATGTGATTTCTAAGTAATTCAGCTTATTTCCTTTGTTAAGAAGGGTGGCTCATTGTTTTTCTTTTTGGACATAGTCAAATATCCAAGTTGTTTTCTTTTTCTTCTTCCTATAGGATTTATTTCAGACTTAGCCTTCGTTCCTCACTTAGAATGACTATCTCTTCCCAGGTGCTAGTTTGCAGCAGCCCGTGCTTCTTGGTCATTCCTGAGAAGTTGTACATTTTGTTGGTGTTTACCGTCTGTCTTCACTTGCTCCTTCCATCCTAGGAAATCCTTGAGGTGCATCACCAAAGCGTTCTCCCATCCGCCCCAGCTCTCGCTGCATCCCACCCTGGCCATCACTTCCCGCAGTATCACAAGCTTTGCACTCCTAAGTGATAACATTAGGTCTTAGAACTTGCAAAATTTGATTTGCCTTGCCTTCTACTCCCTTTCAAGTGGTGACCAAGTTGAAAAGCAAATTGGAAACCACTGCTTTGACAGAAAAGTTTTGCTTATTTTAGGGTTTTCTGATTTTATCTTTGGTAGGAGCCAGGGGATAAGATTTATTTTAAAAGAAAATCCTCATTTTAGCCTAAGCCATTGTTTATTGCTTACCAAATGTGCCTTTGGTTAGGGTTAGTGGAGCTTTATTAGTCACTCTTTGAATAACTGGATATCACTGCCGTTCCAAGGAGATCATTCTATCCTAGATCCCACTAGGATAGTCTTTGAGGCGGGTTTCCTTAGTGGTATCTTTTCTAGTGGGCAGATATCTTTGAGGAAGATCAATTCTGGAGAGCAAGCATATTTAAAGAGTAGAATTTGTGGGTGAAGACAGCTTTGCAGCACAAACAACATGTCAAGCTGCTTTGGGCTCTGTGCACCCATGTAGGATCCTGGCTCTGGCCCTTTATGGCAGCAGAGTGGCACGAACAAGCAGGTGCTAGTTCAAGACTCAGCCTTGGCTTAGCAATGCATCTTATAGTGGGCAGGGTGACAAGACCATGGAACGGCTTCCTGGGTTTTGCCAAGCATTGCCAGATGTCATTAAGACATAGTAACAGTAAGTTTGCTGATTTTGTGGTACTGAAGAACACATTCAGCTTGTTATTTCTAATCATGAAGGAGATACATACCTGAAAACATTTAAAATAGTATAATAGCTATATAAAATGTCAAGATTAGCAGAGTCCCAGGAACTGAAAGAAAAGGTAATGACTTGGATGTTTTTTATGCTCTCTGAAGAAAGGTCTAGGAATAGTTCTCACTTCCTAGATTTATCAGGAATGC
>NW_006434825.1:12801319-12810367 GCF_000325575.1 Pteropus alecto
GGAATGCCATAAAGATGTAAACACTAGAGAATGTGGAGGAGGGCAGCACTCCAAACAGGAAAAGAAAACACAACAGTATGTGCAAAACATGAGGTGTATTGTTTGAGTGCAAACTCACCATATAGGTGGAACGTGTGAAAGAGCAGATTCGTGAGCAGAGTTCTAGTTAGACATTGTAACCCCATCGCCTTCACACTGTCCATAAGTCAGCCTTTGCCCGTGTGTGGTGACATTAACCATATACAGAAGTTGGTGAGAGATTTCTGTTCTCCTCGAGCTCCAGTCCCAGAAATGAACTGTCTGATTCACTTAAATAACTTTTCAAGCCAGGGAAGAAAAAATATCTTGAAATGATTTCTGGAAGAAGAGTTTCAATACATAATACCCTCAGACAGGGGAGTTTAGACACTCTTTGCAGTAAGAATGTTGTTAATCTGAGAAGTCGAAAACGATGTAGTCACAGACATTTGCAGCAGCTATTTGGTTGAGGTTTTCTGTGTTAGTGTGGAAGGCTAAAAAGATTTTCGGGGGAACTTCTGAGCTATGCTGCTCATTAGTTACATGAAAAAGATCTGTAAAAAGGGTGTGATTAAAAATGTAGGCAGGAGAAGTAAAACACGTGTGCATTTCAGGTCATTTTGCTCAAGCTTAAACTGTCATGTTTAAGACCAAGGTCCATAGGGTTTTCGATATCTTTTGAGTCTTGATGTAAAAGGAAATTGTATGAGTGGTTTCCTTTGACCATTAGCACCCACAAGAGCAAGGGCCCTTAAGCTGCTTGTTTAACGTACTTCAACAGCTTTCCAATCATGGGTGACCAGGTTGTTCTTCAATTAAGTGTGTTTGTGGGATTTTCAAACCACAAATGAAGTACTTTTTATGAATGAGACAGCCGTGAAAAATATGTACGTATTTTCAATCCCTGGTTGGGAATCCATGCATGAGGAGGGCTGACTGTATACGTTACTCCACAGCCATTTTATATAAGGGACTTGACCATCTGTGGATTTCGGTATCCGTGGGGGGTCCTGAAACCAATCCCCCATGGTTACCAAGGGATGACTGTCATTAGGTTTTGCGGGGAGTCAAAAGTTAAAATGGATTTTCGACTGCACAGGGAGTCAACACCCCTAGTCCCTGTGTTATTCAGGGGTCAACTTGTATTTTGTATTTAGATGCCAAAATTTGGCAAATTATTTTCAAATGATAACTAAAAGTGGGCATTTTTGATATTTCACATCTTTTATAGAACAGCTAACTTCATTTTCATTTCATATTAGGAAAATCGTTGAGAATGTTGTGGGCTTCCATGGGTAGAATGTAAAGGACTTGAAGAGTAGTGTCCCTCTCATTTCGATGGACCACTTCCTGTGTTCCCAAGACCTGGGGCTTAGAAATCTTCTCCATATTCCACACAGATGCCTATAAAATAAAAGGTTCAGTTGCTATTTTTCTGGAAAAGGTAAGTCCTTTCCTGAAGTCATCAAATGAACCTTACCTGGAAATTAGTATCTAATATTTTATATGAAGAAATACTTTGTTTATACAGTATTTATTAGATAGTTGTAACTGTAAACTCACCTACCTAGTAGATAGAGTTTCAGGTTAAATATTGGGACATGTACAGGAAATCAAAACTATTACTTTAAATGTCATTCACCTATTTTAAAGCCATGTTTTAGCACTTTTTAGGCCAGGTAAAGTCTGATAGTGCCTGTTTTTATCATCTGTAGTCTCACAAAGTTTATTATTAAAAATTATTGCATGGCAGAAGAGATTGAATTATTTATTTCTTATATTTTTCTAAGTGGAAAAATCTCTAACCAACAAATGATTAAAGTTTTAACTGATTGTTTTAATTTATCCTCCTAAGCAGCATGGTAACAAAACTTTTTTTCAGCTGATTAAGTCACTTAGCTAATAAACCAAAATTTATTCTTTAAAAAAAAATTAAGCTGTGTGGAATCTGGACAAGAATATGTTTCTCTCAGATAAACAGGTTTCACTGTAAATGGTTTCAATGGACAAAAATGTGACCACTTTTGAAAAAAAGATTATAATGGATATTTTTTTAATTTTGTGAGAACCTCCAGGTCTTTTTTTTTTTTTAATTTATATGCATGTGGATATATTTGTATGTTTTCAAAATCATGGAAGAATCTCCATATTTTTTAATGCAAATTATCTTGTAAGCTGCTATGCAAATTCTATTAAAAGCCCTACCTTCTTAAAGAGTTAACATTTTTAAAGCTTTCAGGGAAGACCTGTAGACTTAAGCACTTTCTCTGCTTTTTTGTATCTTATCTTGGACACTTACGCTGAATTATGTTATTATTTTCACTGGTTATAAGCTATTGATTGTACATAATATTTAAACCATCCAAATATCCAGCATACATTTCCATGTCGTTACCATCCACTATTGACGCCATGAATGAAATGGCTGGTTAGAAAGCCAAAGGTCGTGTTTTTTCAATCCCGAATGAAGAAGTAAAATGCCAGATCTCTTTTGTCTCAACAACATAATTTTTCTGGTCTGATTTGAATATCTGTGTAAGAAAAGAGACTTATTTAAATTTGGGGTGCTGCTTAAACTTTAAGTTGAATTTGACTGTAGTTATAGTCATTCTGTTTGTATATCTTTATCAGGTATATTATATGGCAGGTGGTATTATATTCTGCCTGAAGTCTGGAAATTTCTGTCAGTTAAATTTGAATTGTTACAGTGGCTCCTGTAGGTGAAAACAGAGGAATCTGCCATCTGCTACCATTCTTTCTCTGTGTCCCTGTTTTAATTGCTTGGAAATCTAGAACTATTTTGACTTTCTACATACTGTCTTTAAAAACTGACAGCAGCAGTTTTCTCCATCCTTCCCCCCTTTTTAAGCTATATATTTAAGTATATAGATACTTGATAAATATGTGATGATACAGTTCTAAAATAATTATGCTTTATATCAGGATTATGTTTTCTTGAGCAATATAGCTATTCCTATGGTGTAACAATATGAAGTGAAATTTATACTTGTAATAGACTGCTTAAGTGGCCGATGTGAAACCTTTTTTCTAAAAAAAAAAAAAACAAAAAAACGAAAAACATCTGGCAGATAAGTGAGATAAGTGATAAAGTTCATCTTATTAAAGGATCGAATTTCAAGTTAAAGTAAGGTACAATAAATAGGCACACAGAGCACATCAGTTGTCTCTTTTTGTCACTAGCTAAACTGCCAACTGGAAGAATGATTGTTATATATTAACTTGGAAAAAATATTTTAACAAGATTTCTTCTGTTGTTTCAAAAACTGATAAACTTGAACTTAATCTCTTGCCACTTCTTATTCTTCCTTTCTACTTCAGGTGACTGAAGTAGAAACCAAAGCATATTCTGGTTTTTAAAGTGAACCTACATTTGATGTAATGCATAAATATGCAATTTGCAAATGATTGCTTGCTCTCCAATGAACATTTAGTTATATTCAACAAAAATCTACCATATGAACTGTAATCCTTTAATTGCCCCAAAATAGATTGGTCGAAACTAAAAAGCTATCACAGAGAAACAATACTTTGTTATATTGTGAAATTGGGTATTCTGATAGATTCTTACTTCTGAGTGCTCTAAGTACCTTCCTCAGTTTTATAGTTATCTTGACCTCCATGCCACTGACACAGTTTTTGAGTCCCTCTTTATCCCAGTCATATATACACCCTGGAACCAGATCATTCTCTCACCTCTTCCAAAGTTTTAGAAGACTCTTGTGATTAGACAAAAGGTTCTTTGGACACTTAGAGAAAATTTGAAGTTGCAGGCCTAATTAATGGTATATTAACTCTTATCGTCCTTCATCTAATAAGCATTTATTAACATACAGTTCTCCACAGACACTCTGAAAGGTCCAAAAGAAAGTTCTTGCCTCAAGTAGCACACAGCCCATTACTTCTCAGTACACCATGCCATCTGTCAATCAGAGGCTAAGTCACTGACCACTTCATATTTTTACCAAAGTACATCTGAAGTTCTGCTCATCTGGCAAACTGGAAAATGTTTAAAAGGATGCTCGACCTTTGGTCCTTGCCAGCATGAAAGAACTCCAAGCACATTTAAGTAGGTTGATCTTTTCATCATGTATAATTTTTTAAATCCAAAATTAAGATTTTAGTTTGAGAAGGAGAACAGTGTAGAATATCCTTAGTAAGATAAATCACAACAATAGTTAAGCTTTATTGCCCAAAGTGGATCAATGGGAAAGTCTTTTTAAAGAAATGCTTCTCTTAACTGTAAACAGCAAAGCTAAATGTATATTTCATCTACACCTCTCCCTGATTTCTGAATTGTGCTGACTCATTCATTTTCACACTTATACCCTTTAAACATCTCATTTGATGAAAGTCCTTACACATGGTAGGTGGGATGTTTCTTCATAATGAGAGATGAAAATGAAGATATTTAAAACTCAGCAAAATTCCACTTATTCCAGAACACGCTGGCATTCAAACTCAGTAAAAAGAGCACCTGAAGAAAATCAGAAGTCGATTGAATTTTCCCATAGTTTTCATACAGTAACAGTCCTTTTCTACCCACTTTGGCTTCCACTTATCACTAGGGTCAGCCTTTCAGGTAACAGCCTTCATCAAGCCCAGAAAGTACCTAAGCTATGTGATTGGAACGGCATAGGGAACATAGTCTCCTAGGCGCCTTCCCCTTTGTTTTCAAGTGTCCTGGACTTGTGCACACAAATTAGGTCATGCCCCCAGTGTCTTGGTCTTTAAACCTACCCTTTGACAATCAGGTGCTAATGATTATATATTGGAACCAGCACATAAGTATCATGTAAGTGTCTGTTCCGCCTAGGTTGGAAAAAGTGCTCTCCTTTTATCTCAGTCCTTTTCACGTGGGTGTCCGAACACACGTTTTCAACTCTGTTTAGTAAATTAATAGAATTTAGGGGAGAGGAAATTCTTAAAAGTAAGTTTTGGGTTTGGCACGATCATCAGTCTTGATGATACTCTTCACAATTTACAGCAAATCCGCCCTTATAAGAACCAGTTTCAGTTCTTTTTCCCTCCAATATAAGACTCCAGTGTTCTGTTTACAATCCGTTGGATTGGTTCAGCGTGATAAGACCTCGATGTCCAAAGAATTGTTTTCCTTTAGGTATCAGGCCCAAGGTCTTTTAGAAGATAATGTGGCAAACCACTACCTATGAAGGCCTATTTTGGCTAATCTGTGCAAACTCTGATTATACTCACTTGTTTGTAAATCTGTCCCACACAACTTTCACTTTTGTTAAGTATTAAGACTTAGAACGCTAGAATAATACTTCTACAAAGAATTAAAAGTATGTGATATTCTGTTTTTTCCTTTTTTAGAACCCTGTATTTAAACAAGACTTCTTTTTTAAGTATTGTTTAAAATTTAAGTTTCAAATCTTCTGGGATCACCAGACTACCAGATCGAAACCCATGGCATAAAACAGGGCAGTATTCGTGTTCCTTTTTTTAAAAAAAAGCTTTATGTATGTGTACTCTATAAATACAAATGCATAGACAACACTTTCCCTTGAGTTGCACATCAACACATAGCATTGTATATTACAATGAAAATTTGTAACTTAAGGGTATTATATATATAAGTACATACAAACCTTTGTAACCTTTATACTGTAAATAAAATATTGCTTTTAGACTTGTATTTTTTTCATTTTTTTATGTTAAAATAGTTTCAAACCTACAGGAAAGTTTTAAGAACAGTACAAAGAACTACATCCCCTTTACCCAAATTTCCCAATTGTTAACATTTTACCACATTTGTTCCATTACCCTCTCTTGTCTTTTTCTTACATGATGCTCTATCAGCCTTAAATTCTCTAGTGTGTACTGCCTAAATACAAGGACCCTCTCCTGCATTGCCACCACATAGCCCTCCCAGTTAGGACACCAACACTGGTACAACACGACTACCCCAGCCACAGACCGCATTCAAGTGGTACTAATGGTTGTACCATCGTCCTAATGTTTCATTTTCCTTTCTGACACAGGATCCTAGGATCTTATCCCGTACCACATGTTGCAGTGAGTTTGGCATGCCATTTAAAGCAGATTTAGGGCAACTCCAAACTTAAAAACCCAGTTTTGGTTCTAGTCCCATCAGTGACTTTCTGTGTGATGGGCGCTTAATCTTTGGATCAATCTGACTTTATCATACTTTGAGTCACACTGAGGAGTGAGAAGGGAGATGGTTTCTCAGGAACTGTAGGAATCAGTGCTCCATATACTGGTGTGTCAGTCCCTCCCTTTGTGTGATATCTCAGCGAAATTTTGCCCTGGCCCTACCTCTCCAAAATGTTACCTGAACCTAGTTTTTATTCCTCCTCCACACTGCTCACGGCCCCCATCTGAGGGGTTCCTTAACAAATTGTTAGGAACCAACTCCTCAGCACGGGCTCTAGAATACAGAGTTTGTATAGTCTGATTTTACTAGCTTGTATTAACTAAATGGAATTGAATCACTGGTCCAAGCTGGGGTTTATAACATTCTCAGTATCAGGATTAATCTAGAAAAGTGCTGTGCAAGAAAGAGCAAATGGAATTGTGCATTTGTAAGTCAATGACTTCCTGCTAAAGTGTGGGAGCCCTAAAGTGTGGGAGCTGAGAATCTGATTTCTGCTCTAGTGAAAAAGATGGAACATGAAGTTACTGATTCAGAATCATCAAGCCTAAACATACCCCATGTGCCAGCCCACAAATAACTTAAATTTAGTATCTTTATTCCCTCTTTCCTTCCTCCACTTACTCCCCCATCCCCAGCAATGGCAACACCACTGCAGAACTGAGGGGTTCTCAGAGTCTATTTCCAAGCTGTCATTCAAGGAGAAAGTCAACAATGGATAACCAGGTGAGATGGGGACGAGATCCCATTTCCTGCCATCAGAAGCAGCTCAGGACAGCTTCCTGTAGGAAGGAGAGTGTCCTCTTGGAAGCTCTCTCTCATAAGCAGGATCAGTGTCTGAATGGCAGGCTCATGAAAGACAGAAGCTAAGCAAGAGGTCCAAGAAAGCTGAGTAGGCAGAACAAAGAGAAGATGAACACAGCCAATGGATCGCAAACCTAGCCTTTGCTATGAGCTGAATTGTGTAACTATTTGGAGATAGGGGCTTTGAAGAAGTGATTCAGTAGACCCTGTGACGACACAGCAAAAGCATGGAGAAAAATCCAAGGCAAATTGGTGCCTCTATACAATAGAGGTTGCCAACCTTCACCAGGTTTGCCCTTAACATTGCTCACTTTTAGTTCACTTGAAATGATTTCAAACCATCTTTACTCTCCTCAAACCCAGGCCTCCCACCTTCTCTCTCTCAGCAGCTTCTCTTCCAACTAATTTACTGAGAAAATAGAAGCCACCCAAAGGTAATCTCCCAATTTCTTGCTAACTTCCAACTGACGTAGATAGCTATCTTCTCTCCTATTATAATGTCTAAAGCCAGCCTTCCTACCTAGGAGTTGATCCCATTCGCATTGACAAACCTCTACTAGATCCTTCCTATGAGTTTTTCAAGCAATTCTTCTCACATTAACAACTATCAAAAACTCCCTCCTGGGCCCCACAATTCCTGCAGCTGTTTCTCTAGGCCTCCCTTACTTTTCTCCAAGCTTCTTGAAAGAGTCATGCCTTCTCATGGACTGCATTTCCTCATGACCCATTCACTCCCAGCCCACTGCAGTATGACTTCTGCCTCCATCATTGATTGAAACATCTCTGGCTGAGGCTGCCAGTGTCTTACATATCACTATCTGCTTTCTCAGCTGTATTAGGTACTGTGCTCCCCTCTCCTTATCCACAGTCCTCCCGCCCCCTCCCCTGACTGCCAAGACACTCCTCTGGTTGTCCTACTTCTCTAGCTGCTTTTCTGAGCTTTTGCGGGCTCATCCTCTGGTCGGCTAACCTCCAAGCTCTGTCTTAAGCTCTCCCCTCACTTCACCCTACACTCTACTCTTCCCTGGGAGACCGTATTCATATAGCTTTCATTCCCACCTGTACCCAGATGTCTCGCAGATGTGTACCTCTAGCTCTCATCATTCTTCGGACTTCCAGATGCATACATCTAACACTTGACATCTCAAAGGTACTTCAAACTCATGAATTTCCTCACCCTTCCACCCACCCCAAACCTGGACTTTGTCCAGTATTTCCCATCTCAGTAGCAATGGCCCAGGTGCTGAAGACAGCAACCCAGGAGTCATCTCTGTCCCTCCCTGCCCCTCATCATATCCCATATCTAATCTATTTCCAAGTGCTTTTGATTTGTCTTCCAAAACCTTCCCATTCTGTGTATGTCTCACCAGGGCCCTCCCCCTAGTCCAAGCTTCCCTCACTCTTCTGGGCTACAGTAGTAACTTCATATTTACAATAGCCACTCCATCCCTGCAATCCGTTCCACATCCTAGGGCTAGACAAAAACGAACAAACAAACAAGTTTCCCATTGGTTTTAGGATGAAACCCAAAATTCTGACCATAGCTAAATGTCCTGGCCCCTACTCCACTCCCCAACAATTCACATCAGTTTACATCAGTTTACAAAGTAAGACTTTGACTTACTTTCTGCTCTCCAGCTATCTGAGCCATCTTCCAGTTTCTTCAGTTCCACCAGTGGCCTCCTTAGGGCCTTAAGGCCTTTGCACAAGCTATTTCATCAATCCGCAATGCTCTTTCTCACCCCCCTTATCCCTCAAACCTCCATTTAAATGGGAGCCTTTCCTCATCCCCTGTCTTGGGCAGGTTGCATGTTACAAAAACCAGAAAAGGTAGATGCTAATTATTAGTATACCTTATTAAACATCAGGAATCCAAAGCTCTGGGATCCTAGGTTTACTTGCCAGTAAAACTGCCCCATAGACACTTTTATTCCAAGTTGGGTCTAGGACTTGAGGATTCTACCCCGCCTTGCTTCTGGCCCCGCCCCCGTCCCACCCCGACACGCCCCCTGTCCTGGCCACCCCGCGGCCGCGGAGAGCAGTGCCTGCAGTACCCGCCGTGGCCGCGAGGGGAC
>NW_006434825.1:12810634-12819532 GCF_000325575.1 Pteropus alecto
GTCGAGCTGGCGGGAGCCTCCTCGGAGCCGCGCGTCCCTCGCCCCGCCGCCGCCTCCACCCATTTCTGTGTTCACCTGCTCGCAGCTGAGGGCCGCCTCCCGTTCAGAACGCCCGGCCAACAGGGCCGGGCCGAGCCCTGAGGCCGCTATGTGCAGCTGGCGCCTCGGTACCGCTGTGGGGCTCAGCCTCACCCGGGCCTGACAGGCCCCGCCGGGAAAGCTCGGGCCCGCGGTCCAGCCGCTCGCTCTCCCTCCTACGCCTTCCTCCCTGCCAACAAGTCCCGGCTCCTTCCGCGGCCTCCGATTTCCTCTCCTCGGCCAAGAACCCTTCATTCATTCCCTAGATCCTGCAGGGCGGTGTTGGGGTGGCGCCACCTGGATGCATGACGGACCCATCCTCCAGGTGCTGCCAGTCCTACCGGGCCGGAAAACATAAACATGCTCAGGCCTCAGACCTGGGTTTGAATCTCGAATCTGCCACTTGGGCAGTTAACAAGTATAACTGACCTTGGGCTAGTTACGTGATCCTGGAGTCTCTGGTTTCTTGTCAGTAAAGTGGGGTAATACTCGGTAGGGTCGTTGAGACAGTGGCTCTAGGTTGAGTAGTTCAGGTACAGCATTATTAACACGAGGCCGGCTACATAGTAAGTGCTCAGTGATGACATACAGTGCTTGCAGGAGTTAGGCAAGACTTCATGGAAGAAGAGGCATTTGGCGGGATGGGTAGCGTTCAGATTCCTGGAGGTGTAACTTCAGGTGGTGCAAGAAGTGGCAACAGTGAGTAAGCTACCTGCAGATCCCACCTGTCTAGACAGTTTTTGTTTTACAGAGTTTTTTTAATGGCTTTAAGATATAACTCACATACCATACAATTCACCTGTTTAAAGTGAACAATTCAGTGCTTCTAGTATATTCACAGAGTTGTGCAACCATCACTACAATCACTCTCAGAACATTTTCATCACCTCAGAAAGAAATCCTGCATCTTATAGCTGTCACCCGCCCCTGCCCCAAATTTTTATCCCTCCCAGTCCCTGGCAACCACTCATCTACTTTCTGTCCCTATGGATTTGCCTATTCTGGGCATTTTATATAAATGGAGATTATACAATATGTAGTTCTTTGTGACTTTTTTTATGCGACATAATGTAGGTTTTCACATTTTTAAAAGCTAAAAGGATTTCATGATACGTGAAAATCATGAAATTCAAATTTCAGTGTCTATAAATAAAGTTTTATTGGAACACATCCCTGCTCATTCGTTTATGTATTGTCTATGGCTGCTTTTGGGCTTCCAAGTCAGAGTTGAGTCATTGCTATAGGGATTGGCCAAGAAAGTAAAATGTTACCTGTCTGGTCCTTTATAGAAAGTTTGCTAGCTCTTCTGTCAACACATCTTCTTAATCCTTTTCTTTTCATCCTTGTCCTTTATAGTACATATTGCTAGATATGTGGCAGGGCTGGCAATTCTGTCACCTTACCCTCCTGTTATACAAAACTGTTCCTCTCCAAATTGTAACTGAGGACTACTGCATGTGAAAAACTGTGTGTGGTTGCCAGAAAAATCTAATGTTCTCTTAGGTGCATTAATTAATAGAGTGTTGAGAAGGAGGGTGGCAATGGGCCTGCTCCGCCACATCGGGGGCAGAGCATACCTGGAGTGTTGTTCTGAGCCTCAGACCTAAGCAAAAACACATATAGAGTGAAAAAGTCCAGAACCTGCAAGTGTTTGTTCTGGAGAACAGAAGCCACCAGGGACAGGAACGCCCCTTTCATGTCTTACCTGAAGGGCTGTCGTGAGGGAGAGAATAGACAAGTGAAGCTTGTATTTAAGCTAATTATCCATTGAGGAGGTTCAGGGCTCCTAGCCATTCTCTATTTGTAGGTAGTGGAGGGAGCTGAAGCTTGAAAATAGTAACACTCGGCTTTCCTCATCTCTTCATCCTGGTGTGTTAACATCAACCTGGCCTACCCTGCCCATCTGTTAGTTTTGTAGAGCTATCTGTGTCTTTCTTTCTGAGACTTCTTACTTTCTGTTGGGGAAGGGCTGCACAAGTGCTTTGGCACCGCCAAGAACTGGTCAAGAGGTTTATTTGCTGTGGATGAAACTGTGTATACAGTGGTATCTGCCCACCTGGTGTCTAGTGCTGTATCAGCTTGAGGAGCGTATCTCTGGTAACACTTCCTGGATTGGTGAAGTTATGGTTTCTAAAACTGGATATGTGTGTGTGATGCAGCTGTCTAAAAGATAATGCATGCTTGAAGTTCAGTCTAGAGCACAGGCCTACAGGATTTATGAAATGCATAAAGTTCCTCGAAGGTTTTAGAGAACCTTTCCCCTCAGTCAGCAGCACACATATGCCTCTGGGGTAGGGAAGCATTTTTTGTACTGGAGATACTGTTGTATTGACCTCTGTATCTAAGCATCTCTTCCCTGGCTATCAACTCCATGAAAACTGTCTTCTTTTTTCAGCCTAGAGAAGCAGGTTGGGCCAGTAGAAAGAAGCAGAGATCCCTTTAAGTCCATCTCATAAAACTCAGGTCGATGAAGGACTTTCCTAGTTGGCGGGCTCTTCGTTGGCCCTGAAGGTCAAGTGCTGTTTCTGTGAGCAATACAGGAATCAGTTGCTTCTGGTGTTTCCCTTGTTCTAGGCTCTGAGTCCAGCTCCATTTCTCTTTAGAATAGAAAGCAAACTTTCTCTTTGAGCCCTAACCCGAGCTATTTGATCAGGCTTCCACTTGCTGAAACCCAGAGTGATGACTGAGAAGAGGTCGCTTTTCACTGTATTGAGTGTATTGTGAAGGGGGATGGCTATCTTTTAAAGCTTCCTTTTAAGGTCTTTCTAGTTAACATTGGAAAAGTAGGCCAACACAATGGTCTGTGACTGACAAGTTCCCAGGTCTGGCAGTCGCTGTCATCAGTGTATTCCTTCCTCCTGGGACCCCAAGGGCTTTCTGGATCTCTTGGGAAGCACTGAGCTATTTGCTTTGCCTTTCCAGAAAGCCATTGATCTGGTGACAAAAGCCACAGAAGAGGATAAAGCCAAGAATTATGAGGAGGCGCTCAGGCTCTACCAGCATGCTGTGGAGTATTTCCTACATGCTATCAAATGTGAGTCACACACAGGCCCTCCACAGCTACAGAGCCCTTCCGAGAGGAGGGGGCTCACAGGTCCCCTTTCTGGTTCCTTTTTTGCAGATGAGGCACACAGCGACAAGGCCAAGGAGAGCATTCGCGCCAAGTGCATGCAGTACCTAGACCGGGCAGAGAAGCTGAAGGATTATTTACGAAACAAAGAGAAGCACGGCAAGAAGCCAGTCAAAGAGAATCAGAGTGAGAGCAAGGGGTGAGTACAGAGGAGTGGAGGACTCAGCTGGGACCAGACCCCCCATGAGCTTGTGCCCTTTTTCTGTGGTGCTGTCATTCTTGGTGCCAGTGCTGCCTTGGACTTCCACGGCACCTTTCTTTTTGGGGGAATTCCACTGAAAATAGTGATAATGTCCACAGCTGCTTTGATCAGGCACTTTACAGAATACTTCCACGTACATTATCTCATTGGCTCTGGGATGGGGAGCCAACGTGGAGGTGGTGAGCCTTGGACTGGGCAGCCAGACTCTCCGAGTATAACCTGGCTCTGCCACCTCCTAGCCGTGTGACCTTAGACAAATGCCATGACCCCCTGTGCCTCCAGGCTCCTCATCTACAGGAGAGGGAAGATAATAGGACTTCTGTCCCAGCATTGCTCTAAGGAACAAATGAGATGATGGGGTGAAGCCCTGAGATTAGAACTTAGTGTGCAGTAAGGATTAATGTCCGCTACTGTTGTCATCAGAGTTATCCTTTTCATCTAACAGATGAGGCAACAGACTCAGGTTCAGAGATTGCGAGGGCACAGAGCTGATACCTAATGATGTCTGGACCCATACCCAGGGCCTGTGTTTCTGACTCCAAAGCCAGTGTTCTTTCCACAGTTTCTCTCCTCACGCCTGCGGTTTGTTTACCATGGAGGTTCCAGTTAGCACAAAGGCCAGTGTGTCTTAGAGGCGAAGGGAGGGTCCTGGGCAGGAAGGTCATGGAGTAGGAGAGAGCTGGGTACTGTGTCAGCTGCTTCACCACAGGCGAGAGGCTCTGCTCCTGGCTGGAGAGGATTCCCGTGAGTGAGACACACTGAGGAAGGGGCAGGAGGCCAGACATCTCCAGGGGGGCTGCAGGAGTTTGGAAGATGGCAGATCCCTTGCATCCAGATAGGGACTGGCCCTGGGGGAGAACAGTGACTGTGTTCCTTTTCCAGGTGCTCTTTTTAGACCTAAGAAGACTTACCTCTTCCCCAAGGCATAGCCACTTGGCTCTCTGGTTTTGAGTCCATATGAGAGGCCAGCGACAGCTCCAATTGCTTGCCTGGCTGCTCTTGAAGTCTAACCAAAGCATGTGTCCCTCACCAGCCTCTAGAAAGGACATACGTCTCTTTTCTCATTCCCTTATGAAGAAATGAGGATAGGGTATGAGAGTTTACTAGAGGATCCACGGTAGGCCCTGAATGTCTTTAGGGTACCCATTTACGGGTCTCACCACTGTTGAGGAGGGAAAGCATCTCTTTACCACCGTGCTGGCAGCCAGAGCTTCTCTCTGAGGACCTCTTTGCCAGTTGACTCTTGCTTCAACCTGTCATCTTCTGTCTCCTTTCCCAGCAGTGATAGTGACAGTGAAGGGGATAATCCAGAGAAAAAGAAATTGCAGGAACAACTGATGGGTAAGAGGCTTGAGGCCCCATGGCAATGGGAGTGGCATGTGTTGAGGGCCCCCTGGTGGGTTGAGGCTCTGGGTCGAAGGCTTTGCCTCCCTCTGCAGGTGCTGTTGTGATGGAGAAGCCCAACATCCGGTGGAATGATGTGGCTGGGCTAGAGGGGGCCAAGGAGGCCCTCAAAGAAGCTGTCATTTTGCCAATTAAATTCCCACACTTGTTCACAGGTAAATGTTGAGCCCCTGTAGGTCTAGATGTAAAACAATCAGGCTTCTGAGGGAACCGGCTCCCACTCTGAAAGTGTCCAGGAACAGGTGATGACTTGGCCCCCTTTGTTCTTAGTGGGCGAGTCCTGGCCTTCCATGTGCTCCCACTCTGGAAAGGCCCCAGGGCTTGCTCACTGCGGTCATCTAATCCTTGGATTCTCTCTGGTGTCAGAAACCTTATGACTGGACCTTTGACTTGACCAGTGGGTGGGCAGGGTCAGGAAACAGTGCCAGCCATTGTCACTTTGCAAGGTTACAGGGGTCATGAGCCAGGGCTAGGACTAAGCTCTCAGCAGGTAATTTAGTTTCCTTCTTTGCCCTTAGAATCAGTTGTCTTATAGAACTTGTTATTTCTGCTATTTACAGTGACTAAGGCCCCTCAGCTTTTTTCTGTTTCCCTTCCCTAAGGGAGGAAGCTCATTGCAGTTTATTCTTTCTTGCAGGCAAACGTACCCCTTGGCGAGGGATACTGCTCTTTGGACCCCCTGGCACAGGGAAGTCGTACCTGGCCAAAGCGGTGGCAACAGAGGCCAACAACTCCACCTTCTTCTCTGTGTCCTCCTCAGACTTGATGTCCAAGTGGTTAGGGGAGAGTGAGAAGTAAGTCAGCTGTCAGGCCCATCTCTGCTGGCAGCCCCAGCAACTGCTGGTGGTCCAGCTTCCCTGCCCTTGGAGTCATCTCCCAGAGGAGCCGCTGTTGAATGTCAGGGAGAAGTAGCCAGCTTATTGGGCGGGACACTGTCCTGACCAAGACAGCGAAATTGAAAGGGAACTTGGGAGAGATGAATCCTCAGGAAGGGGAGGGAAAGCACTCACGGTAATTGGGTTTCAAGTACGTCTCCTCTGTTGGGGACTTTATATAGTTAACTTATTCCCCACATCGACTCCCATTTTGCAAATGATGAAACTGAGGCTGAGAGGAAGGGAAGTGACTTGTCCTAAGTCCAGAGCTAATCAGTGGGGCTGCCAGGATTGAAGCTGACGCCAAGCCTTGCTCTTCCTCTTGGTATAGTGCTGCCAGAGGATTTGTTACCACCATTTCTTCTGAAATCCAAGCATGATTATAGTCTCGACCTTCCTGTGGGAAGGGCGAGAGGAGAAAAGTGACTGGGACCCTGGCTGGGCATGTGTGCAGGTGTCCAGGTTTCAACCCTATTTCTCACTTTCACAGGCTAGTCAAGAACCTATTCGAGCTGGCCAGGCAGCACAAGCCCTCCATCATCTTCATCGATGAGGTCGATTCCCTCTGCGGATCCCGCAATGAAAACGAGAGTGAGGCTGCCCGAAGGATCAAAACGGAGTTCTTGGTCCAGATGCAGGGTGCGTGCTGGTCCTGGGGTTCCTCCTTGGTTCTCAATCCACCCAAAGCCAGCCCAGGGCTTAATTATTTAGCCACAACTGGGTTTGATTGTCCTTAGGGTAGAGGGAAATATCAGAAGCAATTCTCAGCTCCATCTCCTCAGGCCTTCATTGTGGAGAGGTCACTGTGGCCATTGCCCACCACCTCCCCTCCGCTCCCCAGGCAGGCAGGGCTGCGGGGCTCTTTGCCCTGAGGAGGCTGGTTAGGGCCCTGCCCGAGGTGGTAGAGGAACAGCTCCAGTTCAGGACACAGCCCCTGAGGCCCTTCCCTGCTAGTTCTGACTGATCCTTGTAGGTGTTCTGAGCCAGCGTCTGTGTTTCCCTTTCTCTGCAGGCGTGGGGAATAACAACGATGGAACCCTGGTTCTTGGTGCCACAAATATCCCGTGGGTGTTGGATTCGGCCATTAGAAGGAGGTGAGTCTTCCCCAGTAGGAGCCAGGGGCCAAGGTCTTCTCCAGCCATGGTCAGTCCATTGCTGGCGGCTGGCAGTGCAGCCTGACCCCATGTCTCTGGAGGCTTCTCCGTGTCTGCATAGTGAGCAGGGCCCTGAATGAAGCCAGCTTCTGGAGGGCCCTGCTGGGCCTCTTCATGAAGACTGTTCTGCCATCTGCTCTCAAGTCCAGCCATGTGCTTGGCTCTCTAGGTTTGAAAAGCGGATTTACATCCCGCTGCCGGAGGAGGCCGCCCGTGCCCAGATGTTCCGGTTGCATCTGGGTAGCACTCCCCACAACCTCACGGATGCCAATATCCACGAGCTGGCCCGGAAGACGGAAGGCTACTCAGGTGCAGACATCAGCATCATCGTGCGCGACTCCCTCATGCAGCCCGTTAGAAAAGTACAGTCAGCAACACACTTCAAAAAGGTGAGTGGGCCGGCAAGGAATTGCTTAGAAAGCGTCCCAGGAAAGGGGCTATCAGCCTTTCTTTGCCAGCTCCCTGGTGCTCAGTGACACATCTTGGGTCTCCTGGCCTGGGGCTGTACCTCCTCTCCCCTTCCCGGCAGTCCTTGCTTGAGGGTGACCATCTCAGATTGTATAATCCTAGAAGACAGGGCGCCATGGCAGTTACCTCTGCCACCCCTGGAGTCACTGCTGTGCTGTTGTGCGAGGTGGGCCCTACTCAGTGTCTGAAAAGTGGTGGGAACAAAATCACACACCATCAAGAGGAATTCTGTTCATGCGGCAGATCTCTGTTGAGTGTCTACTGAAGGTCCTACTATGTGCCTGGCCTCATTCCAGATGCTGGGGAGATACTCGTGACTGACCAGCAGACAAAAATCCCTGTCCTCCAGGAGCTTCCTTTCTAGTGGGGGAGACAGGCAAAAAACAAAACAAAGACTCGTTTCTTAGAGGGTTGTGAGGGGACAGATCGAGCAGGGAGGGAGGTCTGGCTTTTCTAAGGCTTGGAGGGGGATGGGCAGGTTGCATTCTTAATAGGCCACTCTGGGTGACATTTGAGCCAAGAGTTGAAGGAGGTGATGGGAAGAGCCTTTGGATATTGGGAGACTGTTGCCAGCGGATTTTGGTTGGAAAAACATTTTTTGATGTCACTGCATTCGTGGTGAGATATGAGTTAATGAGAAAGAGGAAGATATCAAGACATTCTGGGCCACAAATTGAGATTCTGGAGAACAGTGGCTGGACTCGCATGCTAATTACGAACCTCTGAAATCAGACTTTGAACTATTTTGGCTGCTCAGCCCGAGAGTTTTGAAGGAGCCCATCCCTCCTCAGACTGATGACCTAGAAATCCAGGCATTCGTTCACATCCTCCCCTTACCTTCTCTTCAGGACTCAGAAATCTGAAGCGTCCTGCCCCTTCCCCAAACACCAAGGGGCAACCCCTCCAGCCAAACTCCTGTTTGGTTCCAGGTTTGTGGCCCTTCCCGCACCAACCCTAGTGTTATGATTGATGACCTCCTGACCCCGTGCTCTCCAGGGGACCCAGGGGCCATAGAGATGACTTGGATGGACGTCCCTGGTGACAAACTCTTAGAGCCTGTGGTTTGCATGGTAAGTGTCCAGCTGGGACAGAGGACAGCATAGAGCCCAGAACAGTGGGGGCTTGGGTCTAAGAATAAAAATAAGCTTCTCTTCTTCTCTGTCCTGGGCTGTTGTGGTTCCTCCTAAGCAGATTTGCCTTTGGGGTTCCTGCCGTTAGACTCTGGGAGCCTGGGGTGGAGGCTATAGCATTTTCTTCACCAAGGAGTAGAGGCCAGGTGATGTGACTACCTCATTCCGTGGGTTTGGCCTGTTTTGCGCACAGAAGGAACCAGTAAATGTGTGTCAGCACGTTGTGACTTGATGCAGTTGCACAGGCAGCCTCTCAGCTGACTAGTCTTCCATCTCTCCTCATCTTAGTCTTGCTCATTTTGTGTGGCAAATGTCTGCCTTTGTCGCTGGTGTGGTGGGTGGTGGGCATGCAGTTAGAGCTGCTCATGGGAGTTAAGAGATGATAGGAGCTTAGATTCTTTCAGACCAGAAATAGGCCAGTCTGGAAATGACATGAGCTGCCTCAGGAGAGAAGAGC
>NW_006434825.1:12819575-12844662 GCF_000325575.1 Pteropus alecto
GTGTCCTGTCAGGAGGCATTCAGGCAGAAGCCAGCCATCCATAGGGAGTTCTGTGTTTGGGGCTGGGGCTAAGGCTAACCTCAAAGGTGGGCCTCTTCCCACCCTGGACTGCATGGGTCTGTGCCACTGGGAGGCCGAGGACCTGGAGCCCAGCTACTCCTCGGCCACGTGCTCTTGTCTTTGCAGTCGGACATGCTCCGGTCCTTGGCCACCACTCGGCCCACCGTGAATGCAGAGGACCTCCTGAAAGTGAAGAAATTCTCAGAGGACTTTGGACAGGAGAGTTAAAAGCGTCTTCACTCTGGTGACCGTGAAGGTGGGAGGTTGATTGGGGTAAATTCATGAACTCCCTGTGTCGATGGCCAGACAGGGCTCCAGGGCTCATCCTAAAGTCACTACAGTGTCCCCTCCGCTGCCTGGTTGCTAGCTGAGGCGCAGGAAGGAAGGGGCTCCCCTGCCGCAGAGACGCAGAAGCACATTCGGCACCCTGGTGGAATACTGGCTCTTCCTACTTCCTCCTCCCCCGCTCTGGATGCTCACCAACTCCTTGTCCTGCTCCTCCGTGGTTTTTTTTGAAACCTTTTTTTTTTGTTCCCCTAAATTAACGCTGCTTGGATTTTCATCTTGTTTATAAAGTTAAAGTCACCTGGAAGCATCGAGTGGGAACAGCCCTGCTGTGGGGTTGGTGCTGCAGACCTGCAGAAGTCCCCACAGCCTGTTCCTTCTAGACCCAAGTTTTGCTCCTTGTGAACAGAATGGATGGTGCCCTGGGTCCCTAGGCCAGGCTCTGCCTAAAAAGGCCGAGTAAAGCCGAGCCGTTCGAGCCCTAGGTCAACATCTTGGGCCGCGTCCTCCCTGCAGGAGGAGTGCTGTTTGCGAGCGCCAAGCTGTGTAGGTCAGAACGAGTGCAGGCAGCCAGGCGGGTTTCACTGCTGCCTTTTCTTCCCTTTAAATGTGAGAATACTGAACCCAGCCACTGCCCCCGGGTCCCTGTCCTGGAAATGGGCTAATAAATCCTTTTCCCTTCTCGAACCACCTGAGTGATCTCATCTTTGACTCTTGTCTGGGGCTCTTTGAAGGCCATGCTTGCTTCCAGTAGAAAAACCCTCCGGTTTTCTCAGCTGTCTTCTCTTCAGCAGAGTAGGAGGAAGTGGGAATGTCACCACCTGCCACCTTTTCTAGGCCTGTATCGTCAGGTTTGTGAGACCTTTTTCCCCAGAGCCTCTGAAGTGTGGCCAGGAGTGTTCGAGGCACCTGGCCAGTTCTTCCCGTTGTCCAGCCTCCAGGTCAGCAGCTCAGACTGGGAGGCCTGTGGACCAGATGTGGCTTGCAGTTGTTTGGTTTGGTCTGCCTACAACATTTAAAAATCAAAGACAGATGTAAAATTCAGATTTCTGCTTCCGAAAGATTAGGTATTGCTGGGCCTGTATCCACATGAGGCAATTTGTGCGCTGCAGCTGAGCAGGGGTGGTCCTGTTCAGAAGGGGACATGCTCTGCAGCCCACCCATCCCCACATGGACTTTTCACCCATTTGCACTGCCTGCCCAGCCCCTCTGACCATTTGTGACCCCCGTGAGGTACTCAGGCCCTGGAAATGCTGACGTGGAGCAGAATAAGCAGAGGCTGTCACATTACCACAGAATATGAATACACAGAGGCCTGATACTGGTTGCTCCAGCCCTCTTCCCCCTCCCCAAACTGGTATCTTCAAACCAGAATGGTTCAGAACTAAGTACGTGGCCGACTCTTAGATGATGGTAGCCTTGCGCTGTCATTGGTTCTTTGATCTGGTTAGGTGTGTCTGCTGAATCAGCCAACTTTTGCTTGGTTTCTTGAAGGCTTGGGCCCAGTGTTCTCCCTTGCTGGTAAGTTAGCCCTGCCTTGTTACCTGGACCATCAGCCAGCGTGACCACCAGATGGCACTTAAGCAACTATGATTAGAAATTTTGTCATTTGCTCTGGAGCTCCCCCATAGTCCTTGGTTAGCTATGTGCTCTGTTTATAAATGCTGAACTGGAAGCCAGGATAGGACACTGCCCCCTGCCTGTACTGGTTCATTTCAGCTAGTTGTCTTTTCTTATTCTACCTCTAATTACCTTGAATCAGAAGATCCTTTTTTTTTAACCTGCTTCCTCATTTCCACTGCTCGAGCACATCGACAAATCACAGGAGTTAACAGAAACTTTAGGACTGCTGTGGTTCATCCTCATAGTTCTAGTCGCAGCTTTCACAGACGCCCAGTGAAGCCAAACTAACCTTACACTGACGGTGTGGCCTCACCGTCTGTTATATATGGCTAATGTGTGCAGAGGAATTTCCTCCCCTAAATGCTTACTCTGAAATTCACATCTTCCCTACCTGGAATTCTGTCAAACCTGCCTACACTGGCTTTCAAAACTTTCATTAGCTTAAGATGCTGATTTGTGTGTGTGGTTTTTGTGGCTGATATATCTATCTGAGGTGGAAGGGATTTTCTTTATTGGAAATGCAAGGATTTGTTGCCTTTGGGCTGTGGTGTCTTGACTAGCTGTGTGATTTGGTTACACCAGTAAATCTCATATTCTCAGCAACAGAGATAGTCTCAGGCTTTCTTCAAGGTCCACTCCGAGCAATCATTTACTTAGGCCTCCAGGTCAGGAAGCTGGAGGCGAATGCTACTGTCTACATTACGAAGGCGTTACTAAGGACTGTTAACCTCAGAGCACTGTAAGGAAGCATCGGAATGTCCTGAGGCCTCCCTGCAGGAACTTCTGAAGTTGCCTAGAGCAGGGGACCCAAACACCCAGACCAAAGATGGGGTACCTGTGGCCTGTTAGGAACCAGGCAGCACAGCAGGTAAGCAGCAGGCCAGCAAGTAAAGCTTCATCTGTATTTGCAGCTGCTCCCCAGCACTAGCATCACCGCCTCAGCCCCACCTCAGATCATCAAGCATTAGATTCTCATACGAGCACCAGTCCCTGGTGCCAAAAAGGTTGGGGACCGCTGGTTTAAAGGAAAGGCTAACTGAATTCTAATTTTCATAATGACCCATGTTTTCAATATAAATGAGAGCTTCCTACAGAATTCCCCAATAGCTAAGCATCTAACCTCACCTTGGGGCAGTGCTGTCCTGTTCCTCTCCAGTCTGATGCACAGAGAACTCGTTCACTTTTGCTTGGCCTCATAGGCCCCCAGACGTGGCCTGTTTAGAGAAAGCCATAGAGGACAGTGTGTCTTTCCTGGGTTCATTTAATTAACTGCTGTTTAAAACACCTTTCCCCTAAACAATTTACTGTACTTCTTACTACATGGGAACTTGGATTTTGAGGACTTGATAAGAGTACCAGTAATGCAAAACTCAACATAAAAGTGAGCTAAGACAAGTACCTAAAAAAACAAGTTCTTTCACTCCTTAACAAAGCTCTAACAGTATCATAAAACACTGACCAGTGTAGTGCTAATTTATTTTTCCAAAATAAGTGTGGTGACCAGGAAGCACAAGTTCTGCTTTCTGTTTTATCTTAACTGTGACAGAAAGAGGCTCACTGACTCCCTCTCAACTATCACCCTTCCCCTAGTACTGCTCCATGAACCAAGTACGAGCTGCTCAAGAGATCTCAGCAGAAAAATCTTCCCCAAGTCTGTTAAAGGTGGAAGGCAAAATACGGAAACCTAAACTGTATCTGAACCTGTTTAAATGTGTGGGTACTCATTTATGGTAATACTGCCACTAACCACTTCCACGAACGGGGGCCATTCTGTCCTGTGTTTACTTCCATAAGCACACTGGCTTCCAAGGCAGAGATGGACTGTGGGCAAGACACACAAATTCCTTGTAAAAATAAGAATTTGATAAAGGTCAACCACAGCCTTAACCTGCATTTTTAAACACGGCCTTTAGGTATTTGGGGACTACATTATTATCAAATCTTGGCTTTGGGAACAGATCACACAGGTCTTATGAAGTTGTATCTACTGAGAGTGGTGTATTTATCTACTCATCTCCACATAAAATTGCCAGAAAATGTCCACTCCTTTAGAGGAGTTACTTTTAAGATGAAGGTGGTATGTCATAGCTCATTTCAGGGCAGTCGTTTTTAACATCTTCCTCCAACTCAGTTAGGCATGCTTTGGCAGTCCACTGTTTTCTGTCAGTTGAGCCAATACCAAGTCAATGCCAGGTTAAGACATGCCCACCTCAAAGCTGAAGTGTTCGTGTCCTGGTTTTCAGAATCCTCAGATGCAGCAAGAAAGCTTTAGTCATTCACCTCCATCCAGTGGATGTTTGTAAATGTCTTGCTATCCATTTTGTCAATGAACAGGCAACCCTGCAAGTGGTCCATTTCATGCTGGATGATGCGTGCTGCCCATCCACTTGCCTGCCACATCACCTGCTTGCCTCCAGGGTCCAGCCCTGCAAAGAAAGTAACAATCTGGGTGAGGACATGCTGAACTGCATCATTCTCCGCCACCTTTACCCTTTCCCTGTGCCTGGCTGTTATTTACAAGAGGCAACATCAGAAGGATTCTTAGAAGACCTTATCGTCCCTAGAAAAGATGCCTCAACTCTACCTATCACCAAGTAATTTCCAACTCTGACAATTAGGGTGCTGGGCTTACTATGGGGCTGAGATGAGAGAATGATCTTCTTAATAAGGTGCTTCTCTTCTGAACACTCCTGTTTGCTTTCAATTCCTAATAAAAGTATTTCAGCTTGTACAATATAAAATAAGGGATACCACTGCCTTTCTGACCCTCATGGACCAAGTGGCTAGCTCAGGAGGAACAATCACCCCAACCCCTGCAAAGAACCACATTCCACAAGACATCCTGTTTTATGACAGACCAGAATGGTTTGTTACCCCTAGCTGGGCAAAGTAGGTCCAATTTCTCCCACTCTACCATGACAGATTTCATTGGAGCAGAAGCATGAGAAAGGCACAGGGCAAGCGAGAGGGCATTGAACAGAAGACCAGGTACGAGGTAACAGTGGAACAAGGCCATCCTCCCAAACCCCCGCTCAATATCCCCCCACACTCATCCCCCACTTGAGCTGGCTGTGCTCTCACAAGAGCTTCCTTCCCATCCTAATCTGTCAGTCCTGAGTCCAGTCCACTCCCAGGTCCTGATCTTTCTTTATGCCAGAAGGTTCCGCTGATCTGCCATCAACGTGTCTGCACTTGAACTGGAGCTTTGCGGACTTTCGTGGGACCCAAGGCGGCGGCCGCCACAGGCAGGAGAGACGCACGCGTTTACCCAGCCGCCCCAGTGCCTCTGCCACCCCGCACCTGAGATCTGCACGGCCTGGAAGCGGGGCACGCAGGCTAGGAAGCCCGCGACGCTCTCGCAGCCCTCGGGGAAGGTGACCAGGCGGCTGTCCAGCACCCGTAGGCTAGGGTTCACGAACACGCGCAGGGGGAAGGGCTCCATTTGGCGGACTTCGCGAAAACGCGGCGCGCAGGCGCGGAAGAGGGCCTCGGGGAACTCCAGGGCTAGCACCTGCAGCGGCACCCCGAGCTGCGGTGCGCTCAGGCCTACGCAGCGCCGGCGCCGCATCACCTGCACCAGCCGCTGCACCAACTGCTGCAGCTCGGGCCCCGCCAGCTGCGCCGGCTCTACCGGGGCCGCGACGGCCCGCAGCGCCGGGTCCCCGACCTGGCACACGTGCAGGTACGGCGGCTCGGGCGCTCCCTGCACCAGACGCCGCACATAGCTCCAGTAGGAGCGCTGGCGCGCCGGACCCTCTTGGCCATCGGGGGTGGGGGTGGAGCTGCAGGTCCGGGTGCAGTGGCCCGCAGCCTTCTTTCCCCATAGCAGGGCTGGCCCCACGAAGTCACGCGCCCGTGCCAGTAGGGGTCCACCCATGGTGCACCGGAGTAGAGCCACCCGCCCGGACGCATTCCTCCCCGGCCCCTGTAGCCGAGCCCTCCCGCCGCCAGGGACGCCGGGAACCGTAGTTCCCGCGCGCCTTCTGGGAGCGCCCGCCCGCCTACAGAACGCTGCCGGCCTCTCGGTGACGTCAATTGGCTTTATTAATTCCATTTCTTATGGTATGATCAACCATTTACAAGAGTGACCATGAAGTTCTCCCTTTAATTTCTTCTCAAGAATGCCTTCGCAGCCTCTCCCCTGGGGCTGTCCCATGTTTTCCGAGGCGAGGCAACTCTTCTTCCCATCAGATGCTTTAGTCTCTGGCCGCCTAGGTCCTGGATGCCCTGCCGGGTTCTGGGAGCCGGGAACGCCTGTTAAGTGCCTGCACTAGGCACATCGGCCTGCAGTGGCTCCTCCGATTCAACCTGCTCCTGTCCCTCCTCAGGGAAAGCCAGAGTGACGGGCTCGAAGCTTGATTCCTTGGCGGGGAGTTCTGTTGCTGGAGCTGTGAGCTCTGGCACTGGTTCCTTTTCATCTAGACAGAAGACCTCTCTCTTCGGCAGAATAGAGGCCAGAGGCTCCTGGACAACACCGATATTCACGTGCCCAAGGTTTCCGTACTTGGAGAGCTGAGTAGGTGGAATGCCTGACCCAAATGGTAGGCAAAGTGAAATGGGAAAAAAGTTAAATGTAAATACTGATGTCTCACAGGAAAAAAGAAACTTAGAAGTAACAGACACAATTACCACATTTCAGTATACTGTCATCTTTGTGATATGGGACAGAAAGCTGTATTGTAAAAGCAAGACTTTGAAGGTAACGTGGAACAGTGTAGAGTGAATGGAGTAAGAGCCAATACAACCTCAGTAGGCACTGACTTCCCTGTGACAGGCAAAGTAAAAGGTAAAAGCTGGGGATAAAGTAGTGAGCAGCCACTCTGTGCTGGTATGATCATTGGCCCACTGCCCTTTGGGCTAATTCTCAATTCCCCCACTCCCCATTCCCTCCCCAGTCTCACCCCAGGTGCACTGACAGATGGCACAGGGAACTGAAGACAAATTGGGAAAAATAGTTTTAAAACATCTTCTCTGGACATTTCATCTAAATGGACGCATACAATATGTAGTTCTTTTGTGACTGGCTTCTTCCACTTAGCCAGATATATACATATTGTATGCGTCCATTTAGATGAAATGTCCAGAAATGGCAAATCTATTGTATCAGGAAATAGATTAGTGGTTGCCAGGGACTAAGTGGGATTGGGGAATCACTATAGTGGGCATGAGGGATCTTTCTGGGGTGGTGGAAATGTTCTAAAATATGATGGCGGTAATGGTTGTACACCTCTGTATATTTACTAAAACACATGGAATTTTCCAAATGGGTGAATTATTTTGTATATAAATTATATCAATAAAGTAGTTTTTAAAATCTTTTCTCCTCCCTTTCTCTTACCTAAGGTCTGTGCTATCTGAGCTGGTGGGAAAAGGACTTGGAGACAGCGATTTAAATAAGGAACGAGGTCCTCCAGGAAGACAGTGCAGAACTGGACAAAGAGCTCTTGCTCCCCACTGTTGAAGGCGGCCTCTTCAGCACGATGGAAGGCCAGGGTTACTTTGGTTACCTAAAAGACAGCAGCACACTCAGTCATTGGGGTAGTCTATCACTATCAGCAGTGCATGAAACTAAACAATGTGCAGCCCTCAAGTTGTCATGAAGAAAGTCAGTCCAAATAGTTCATTATATTGCTACCTTTTTTAAATTCAGAACTGTGGTCACTCTTTACTGTCACTTCTGTCACTTACTTCATTGATGTAGTTCTGACCCAACTTGTTTCATTACTGGAGCTTTTACAGTTCCAATGGAAGAGTATCATGAAATTAAACAGAGAATACATGGTTCTTGACTCCCATGGAAGATGGACCAGAACTACGCTGGGTCTGGGAAAATGAAGCAAAAACTATAAAAGGTTTTTACTGAGTAAGGCCTTGAGGTTACAGGAAGCTAGACCACTAAATTGTAAAAGAAGCAAACAGCTGGAAAAGAAGTTCCATATACCAATAACAGCAGTCTAGCTGATGCTACAGACAGGTGTCATGGTAACAGGGCTCATAACACACTCTGGTGCTAAACTTCCTGGTTCAAATCCTCGCTGTGCCACTTACTGGTTCTGTGACTTCCAAGCGATTACTTAAGCCCTCTGGCCTCAGTCTCTTCACCCACATCACTGCATGCGGGGTCCCAGGAGGAGCCCTAAAAACTCCCATTTGAAAGTAGCACAACAGATCATTTTCCTTTATTCTTAGTACACAGTTGTTTATGAAACAACTTTAAGTATAGTTTTGTTACCTAAGCAATTTTTTTTTTTTTTTTCAGTTTTAACAGGATCAGCAACAGGACTTACCTCATAGGTTTGTGAGGATCAAGTCTTAATATGTGTAAAGTATGAAGAACACTACCTGGCATAGAGTAAGTTCTATGTAAATATAGCTGCTTAGTATTACTTAAATTTCATTGACTCAAGCTTCAGTGCTCATGCTTTCTTGCTCCTATTGGAGGATATCAACAAAGATTTTATACAATCAAGTCACAACTGCCACCTGGCTGACAGCAATTATAAGATGTCATCAACTGTAAGAATCATCCCAATGTCTAAAGATTTAAATGTGTAAAAAATATGCACCGCACTAAGATATTAGAAGCAGTTGTAGTATTACTTGTTTTAGGCAGAATTCTAAGATGGCTCTGTGATTCCTGTCCCCTGGCATCTACTCCTGTCTTAATCAGATGAGCCTTTTAAAAGGAGGTCGAGGACTTCCCTAAAAGAGATTGTGCAGGAGAGATGCTCTTCCATTGGCCTTGAAGAATCAAAAAGCCACAGTATGAACTGCCTAGGGCATGAGGCAGCCTCTAGGAGCTGAAGGCCTCAGTCCTACAACTGCAAAGAACAGAAATCTGCCAGCATGAGTGAAAGCTCTAGATGAGATCACAGCCCAGCTAACACCCTGACTGCAACCTTATAAGATCCTGAGCACAGGACCCAGGAAAGCTGTGCCTGGACTCCTGAGCCACAGAAACTGGGAAATGATAAAGGCCTTTTATTTTAACCTGCTATGCTTGTGGGAGTTTGTTATGCAGCAACAGAACACTAATACATTACTGAATCATTATTGTAGGTGAGCCACTTCATGGACTGTTTTAGGTCCTATGAAGGGGGACTAATCAGAGCTGCTCAGCCATTAAAAATCTCTAAAACCAAAATAAACCTCTGAAAGTCAGCAGGCACCACTGTCATATGGACAGTTTATTACCAAAGTCTGGCCTCCTGTAGCCAAAGGACATCCCAGTAGAGAGCCAACAGTATGTGCTCACCTTGGCAAGGGCATCCTCGAGGGTCACAGTCACATCCTGTGCCAGGGCTATGGGGCAGCAGAGGCGCAGATCATTGAAGGCGACCAGAATATTGTTGAGGAAACAGGCAAGAGGTGGGAAGTCTAGGAGCACCATGGGCGGCTGCAGGGTCCCTGGCTGAGTGACTGGCACAGCAGCAGGCAGGTTACTGCTGCCCAGGATGGCTGGAGCCGAGATGAGGGTGTAGGAGTTCATTTCATCTTGGAACTTCTCCACCGCTTCCTGAATTGCTTTCTGAAAAGTACTGATGGCAACTCGCTGGAAAACAGGAGCCAACTGGCCCCGGAAATCAGCCCCTACCCGGCTGAAAGACAGCCCGAAGTACATGCACTGGCCCAGTAGAGAGTCCAGGCGGCCACCTATCCCCCGGTGAAGGTCGGTTTCCAGTACCTGCAGGAACTGTGACACTTTCTGCAGCACCCACCCATGGAAGATGGCACTCTCATTCACAGTGTGCTCACCTGTGGCAGGGGACAGCAATGGGTCCTCATCTGAGAAGATGGCACGGTACTGGGTGATGATATCAAACAGATGGACACGGCAGGCCTCAATGGTTTTTGTGATGTGGAAATAGGGATCATCACTGGGGATGGAAGTCAGGATGGAACGGAGCCAAGCATCTCGGGCCTGAAGAAACTTGACCCTCAACTCAGCCTCAGTGAACACATCCATGCGCCGCAGGAAGCCAATGACACGGAGACAGGCAGGGAGCTGGATGTTGGTCCTCAGTTGCTGGATCAGCTGGTTCAGCATCAGCTGCATGGACTGGCGCACTTCATTCACAATGCCCTGACAATGCAGAGGGTGAGTCACACCACACTGGGAAAGACACTCCCTGGAACCCCATCCACTAACCCTGAATATTGCAGACCAACATTCCCACTGCTTTCTTGACATATAAAGTAGATTTCCTAAAGTGTATGTGTACAGGTTCATTGTGGCTTGCAGGCGCTGCCTGCTTCTCCTGTCTCTCCTGCTCTTTAACGCTCTCCCCTTGCTCACTGCAGTCATCACACTGGCTGTCTTTATACTTCTTAAACACTCCAACTTCCCTCCTCAGCCTGCTGTACTTGTTCTTTCCACTTTCTGGTTTGCTCTCTCCCCACATCATGTGGCTGGCTACCTCTCATCATCTGGGTCTCAGCTTAATTGTTCTCTCTCCAGAAGAGCTTTTCCTGACCACTCTTCCTAGAGTAATCCACCCTGGTCTCCTTCTACCCCATTCCCTAGTTTGTTTTCTCTAGGCACCACTATCTGAAAGGATCACATTGGTTTACTGATTTATTTGCCAACTATCAGCTTACATTCATGAGAGCCAGGGCCTTGTCTGCTTTGTTCACACTGTATCCCCAGCACCTAGATCAGTGCCTGGCACACAGATTAATATTTCTCAGTTGAATGGATGACTGTATAGTTTACGTTGAATCCTTCCTGGCTGACAGAAACTGATGTGAAACATGCAAGGAGTTTCCCCACTGTTTCTTCCTAAAGATTCAGTAATGACCACAGAATTACTGATTGCAAGAAATCGGTTTGAGCTCTCTGGGAAGGCTGGCTACCTGGATGACAGGGATGGAGGAGTACTTCCTTTCCAGTCGGCGTACATAGGCTGCAAGCTCCAGGGCCTCTTCATAATAGCTGTTGCGGACACAGGTGTCCATCAGCTGAGGAATCTCTAGGATTTCCAGGATTTCCGTGTGCCGGTTTAGAGAAAGGGTGTTCATTCGGCGGTTGGAGCTGATCTCCTCAGCCTCTTTCACAAAGTTCCTAGTAATAATCAGGGGAACGTTGGTTACTCACTGCTATGCACCCAAACCTTAACTATAATTACCAAGCATTTACTCTGAACTGGGCACTGGGCTGGATGGTTTATGATTTAATCTATGAGGTAAGAACCCTTGAGGAAAATTTAATCTCAGAGAGGTTAAGCAACTTGTCCAAAAATCACAAACTAATAAATGATAAAAAGATTTGAACCCACATCTGTCAGCTAGCTGTGGCAGGGTACCTAGGCTCTTTCTTCTGTTTCCTCATTGGTAAAATAGTAATAGGACCCACCTCATAAGGATGTAAGGACTATCTGAGATATTGTGTGTAAGGCATTTAACACAGAGCCTAACAGAGTAAATGTTTCTTTAATAATAGCTAGATTTATTATTTTCATAATAATGAACTAACTAGCCTAGAGGCTACAACCTTACCCCCAAGTTCCCTCGGCTTCTTAATCCACTCCTATGCTCTTGTTCAACCTTAGTTTCCACCAGAGTCTCCAGTTCTTCTCCATAATGGCAGAGATCTGCTTTATGAAGTCCCCTATCTATTCTAGGGGGTGGAAGGGTACAAAAGCTAGTGTCAAGTATCCCAAGACTCAAAAGAAAACTTAAAACTTTCATCATGAAAGGCTGGAAGGCAGAATTAGGGATAATGGATTGAGGATCCAGGGAGGCAGAACATGGCTTTTCACAAAGGAGGGAGTTGATAGTTTTTGCTACTCCCAAATAAGATTTCCTTGACAGCTTCCTATCAATCAAAGTTTGGGAGCAGTTGACTTCCTATCTGAGCTACTGTGTGGTTGTGTTGTCTACGCGTTTATATATATTTACAGAAACATGCACATATATTAAGCTGCCAATTGTACATTAAGTATGTCACACCCAATGATAAGTGCTTTCCATAGATTCTCACTGAGTGCTCACAACAGTCCTATGAGGGGCGTGCTGCTGGGTTCCAATTCTGGCTTCAAAACTTAGTAGCTGTGTCCTTGGACAGTCACTAACCTCTCCGTGGTTCAACTTCCTCGTATATAAAATGGGGAAAACAGTACCTACCTCAAAGGCTGTTGTGAAATTTAAATGGATTAATAAAATGCTCAGAGGAGAGGCTGGCACATGGTAAGCGCTAAGTGTTAGCTATCTCTATCATGGCAAATGTCAGCTTTTACAGTTGTTACAGCCCCTTTAATGTCAGCCCCTTTAACGCCGGCCCGCCACACCTGCAGCTCTGCTGGAAGCTGGGCAAGCGGTCCAGCAGGCAGCCAAGTGACGCCTCCACGTCGCCAAACAGGCGGTGGATGCGCTCGGTGCACTCGGCGCCGCGGATGAAAGTCTTGTAGTTGGCGAAAGCCAAGTCGCGAGTCTGCTGCAGCAGCTGGGCCCGCTCCTCTGCCAGGCGCTCGGGCTCACGTCGCAGCCGCTCAAGCCCGGATCCGCTCAACTCCCGGAGGTAGCGGCCCACGTCGGGCCGCTCCCGCCACTGGGCCTCCGGGAACTGGTCCCGGAACAATGATGCCAGGAGCCCTTCGTCCTCCACCTCTCCGAGAGCCACTGCGGTGGCTGTGGCAGAGACCGAAGTTGAGGATGGAACTGTCGCCATCGCCGCCATTTTCCCGGCAGCAACGTCACTTCCTCTCCGACCTAGAGAGGGCGCTGGCTCCGAATCTAGGACAGGAAACAGCAGGGGGACGCTTTCGATCTCTATGGTTTCTTATCCGGCGGCTTTCTTTCCCCGACGGTCTTCTCGGCGCTGGCGTGGGGAACCAATGGGAAGCGAGTATAGAGGCGGGCTTTGGGTTGCTAGGGAGCGGCTTGCGGCTGACTTCCGTTTCCGGTGAGTGAGGCACGAGGATTCGGTGTTCCAACAGCGGGAAAATGCGGCCTTTGACTGAAGAGGAGACCCGTGTCATGTTTGAGAAGATAGCAAAATAGTAAGAGTGCGCGGGGCCGAAGAGGGAGTGTGTGTATGCGGGAAGGGGCGCGGGTGGAGTGGGGCGTCGGGCCAGAGCGTGTCGGGTCGGACGCGGCCTCCAGTCCTTATTTTGCCTGCAGCATCGGGGAGAATCTTCAGTTGCTGGTCGACAGGCCGGACGGCACCTACTGTTTCAGGCTGCACAACGACCGGGTGTACTACGTGAGGTGAGGCGGGGCCGGGTGGGCAGCATGGACCCGGGTGGGGACCTGGGTCCCATCAGCGCCCTTATCTGACACTTTCCTTACCTTTTTAGTGAAAAGATCTTGAAGTTGGCTGCCAACATCTCTGGTGACAAGCTGGTGTCGCTGGGGACCTGCTTCGGAAAATTCACTAAGACCCACAAGTTCAGGTTGCACATCACAGCTCTGGATTACCTTGCACCCTATGCCAAGGTTTGTGGGGTGGTTTCCTGTGGGCCACTGGGGATGGAGGAAGTCAGAGATGAGGGCCACCTCAGAACACAGATGATTGGGTAGCTTCTCCACCACGGAGTCCTGAATAGTGCTTGGTGTCTGCCAGCCCGTGGACATGCTCTAAGGCCTTGCTTCTTGGATATGGTTAGGGCTCTGGGGCAGGAGGGCTGTGTGGCTGAGTAGTGATAATTATCTCCAGTAAAGTAGGAAAGCCTGTGCAAACCCAGCTGAAGATCGAAAAACAAAAAAATATGTGGCTGTAGTGAAGAGCATAGTGGGGTCCAGGAAAAGAACTGTTAAACTATCCATGGGAGAAGTTGCTTGTAGAGTTGAGGAAAGAACCTCTTGGCATTTCTGTTTGCGGGGTGAACAACTTGAGGGAAACATGCTTTTCTTTTCTTTTTTTCTTAAAATTCTTTCAAGAAATTAATCACAAATCCAGTAGTTAGCTCATTTGTAGGGATATAACAATTAGCATTTTTATGTTTTTTGAATTTAATTCTCTTTTTTATAGTACAAAGTGTGGATAAAACCTGGAGCAGAGCAGTCCTTCCTGTATGGGAACCATGTGTTGAAATCTGGACTGGGTCGAATCACTGAAAATACTTCTCAGTACCAGGGAGTAGTGGTGTACTCCATGGCAGACATTCCTTTGGTGAGTACAGATGCTAGCTGTTATAAAAATAAAGTATCTTTTTATTCAAGAAGGATCTATTTTTAATCTGTGTACTTGAGAGACTAAATTCTCAGCACCTTTTGATTTTCTCAGAGAACTGTATTTTTTCATCTTTGTTATTTCCAGACCTCAGTGTGTGCTTTTGAATGACTCGAGTGAATCAGTGTCTCTTCTTTTGAATCCCAGGGTTTTGGGGTGGCAGCAAAGTCTACACAAGACTGCAGGAAAGTAGACCCCATGGCGATTGTGGTATTTCATCAAGCAGACATTGGGGAATATGTGCGACATGAAGAGACATTGACTTAAAAAGAAATCATCGCAAGGACTTATGGCTGTGTAGAAGGGCCTAGCTTTGTTTCCTGTGTCTGTGTAGGCGCCACCATCATGTTGAATTTTGTCAACACTGTGACCTCTTCAGGGACTTTTTAGTTTAACATTCTATTATGGACAAATGCAGGCTGGATTCTCATTAAGCAGAAATGGCTCAAGTTTCTGAACTATGTGACTAAATAGAATAATGTGTTTTATGTTTGAATCATAGGGCTTCTTGTTTTGAGTAACAGGTTCTAAATCACTGGAACTGAGAACAAGAATAGCTTGTTACTGTTATCTGTGATAACATTTTCCAAAATTCATGATAAGAATACAATGGATTTTCTTAATTATTTATTAATATTATGAAAGATAGACGTTGCCATATCAGAATAGTAGGCTATGTCTGGGCTTTTAAAAATGAAATTTGGTTAAAATAATAAGAGCAATTTGTTTTAATTTTCTATATGGTAGGTGCTATATGGTGTGGATAAAAACTTGGATTCAAACCCTAGTTCTGATACATACCAGCTGTATGTTGCCTTAGATAAGTCATTAAACTTCAGTATGTTTCATTTTCTTTATCTGTTTGAAAAAACATCTTTAACCGTCTACCTGAGAATGGTTTTTAGAACTGAAAACCACGATTATAAAGCACATAGCACAATGCCAGGCAAATGATGGGTTTTGAATAAATGGTAAGAATTATTTTTATGTTGCATGTACCGAGTATTTCTGTTACTAAGAATAGGATCTTAGTATAATTTGATTATATTATCTTTGGTTTTCACAAGCTATTTTCTCGATCTTTTTCTTGGATGGCGTGATTTCAGGTTGAGCGTTATTTTTATCACCTTGTTTTCCTAAAACATAATTTTCCATATGAACCTTTACTTACTTTACTGGAGTGGACAAAAGGCAATAATCAGAGACCCTGACAATAATTCAGCTCCCCCCTTCCCCATGCCTCCCGAAATCACTTTTAGAATTATTAAAATACTTTTTAAAAATAAAAAACATTCTAGACAAACATTTTTTAAACTGCCTGTATTATAAAACAATTTCTCTAATGATTATACTGCTTATTTTAAATTTCAGAAGTGACATCTCTAAAAATAAAACATTTTCAACTACAAAAAAAGCATTCTACCAACTCCTGTTTTGTATACAACATATAAAACTGGGTTTTATATGTTTTTATCCCATTTTTTTCAACCTTTTCCCTTCCAAGTTTCTGTGTTAACCTCTAAATAGACTTAGTGAAGGTTAAGGGACCACTGTATGATGAATAGTACTTTGGTGGTAGTATTTATCACATACTTTAGAAATAGCCAACATCATAACTTACACATTTTTATTCCTTTATTGACATTTTGCGTAGATAAGAGCAATAGACTGAAACTTTCTAAGAGGAGAAATTGGTTTTTTTCCCCAAAAACTTTATAAAGCTGATTTAACCAAATCTTTGAAAAAGCTGCCCCAGAAGAGCCAGATGCTGTAGTCGTTTTAGCTTAGCATCTTGGCTTCTTTGTGTCTGTAGTCGTTGGGACATTGAAGAGACGCTTCAAGAAATACAGCTGCATGATTCCAGAGAGAACAATAACAAGGCTCTGGGCTGCTGACCACCAGTTCACATAGTTATAGTTTGACTGGAGAAGGAAAAAGTCAGCCATTTTCCTCATGCGGGCAAAGTTATAATATCGCCACATGTGAAAGATGTTGTTCTGTACCTTTCGTGTACTTTCCTGTGGGACAGAAAATGAAATAAGCAGTGGGCTCCTCTGCACCCTCCATTTACCTTCACCTGGGCGTTCACCAGCATTAACCTCAGTTATCTGGAATTTGAGTAACATGATTTTACCCTATGTAATAAGTTGGCTATTGTAATTGTTGATAAATGGTAGTTTTGCTGCGTGTGAAAAAATGGCCTGGATTTTATTTTATTTTTTTTTCTTTTTTGTATAGTGAAGCAGTGCTGAAACTAGAGAGCTCTTCCAGGGTAGCTCTAGATTTTAGATAGTATTTAGCACGTCATTGCCTTTCTGGAGGATTTCTTCAGCTCTTTGTTTATAGTAGAAGACAAAGGTCTGCAAACTTGTTATTTATAGAGCCAGATTGTAAATATTTTAGGCTTTGCAGGCCATACAGTCTGCCATTGTAGCACAAAAGCAGCCACAGGCAATATGTAATTGTCAATGAGCATGGCTGTATTCTATTAAAACTTCATTTACAAAATAGGCAGTGGCCTTTTGCGCATCAAGGAGACTATCATGAAAATGAAAAGATATCCCACAGAATGGGAGAAAATCGTATATCTGATAAGGGACTTATATCCAGAATATGTAAAAAAACTTTTACAGTTCAACATGAAAAGCCAGTTTTAAAATGGACAAAAGATTTGAATAGACTTTTTTCTAAAGAAGATATACAAATGGGTTAAAACTCATAAAAAGATGCTCAATTTCATTACTCTTTAAGGAGACAACTGAAAATCACAAGATGCCACTTCACTAGGATGGCAGATAGAAAAACATGTTTGTGAGGATGTGAAGAAATTGCAACCCTCACTGTTGGTGGGAGTGTAAAATGGTTTAGCCACTATGGAAAACTAGTTCCTTAAACAGTTACCACCTGACATAGCAGAATATACTACTATACATGAAAACATGTTTAACATAAAAACTGGTATGCAAATGTTCATAGCATTATTCATGATAGCCAAAAAACAGAAATAACCCAAATGTCTGTCAGTTGATAAATGGGTAAATAAAATGTATATCCATATGATAGAATATTATTTAGCCATGAAAAGGAATGAGGTACAAATATATGCTACAAGATAGGTAACCTTGAAAATATGTTAAATGAAATAAGCCAGACACAAAAGGCCATGTTGTATGACTCCGCTCATGAAATATATAGAATAGGCAAATTTGTAGAGTCAAAAGGTAGACTAGTAAGTGATTGCCTAGAGCCAAGGAGCTTAGGGAAAGGAGAGTGACGGGTATGGAGTTTCTTTTTGAGGTGATGAAACTGTTCTGGAATTAGGCACTGGTGATGGTTGTAAGATCTTGGGAATATGCTAAAAAACATTGAATTGTACACTTTAAAATGGTAAGTTATATCTCAATTAAAATAAAACAGGCAGTGGGCCAGGTTTGGCCTGTGAGCTGTAGTTTGCCAACCCCTGGTATAAAATAAATGAGGAATTTCAAGAGCTCCAAGTCATAAAAGTTAAAGGCTTCAAATCCCTTTGTTTAGTTGGTTTCTACCCAAATGAACCCTTGGCTCAAATGATATCACTACCATATTTTTAATCTTTTCTCCAAATTTAAAATCAGTTTCTGTAGATGTTTCCCACAAAACAATTACCTCAATTGCGTCCAGAGTATCATTCAGTTGTGCTCTTTCATTCTTCTGTTTGTGGGCCATTTCCGGCCCCTCATAGAAGACTCCAAAATTGAGGTACACTTGCACAGAACCAAAGTGATTTTGCTGATTTTTTAGACAAAGTTGATAAAAACCTGTAGGAATCCGTAGATCATTACCAAATCTTGGTCTCCTGCCCCTTGTTGATTTCCCACCCTCTATATTCCCTTGGAGGTGTCTTTTCTCCAGTGTTAAATGTGCTGCTTTAGTACCTTCTTTTCACTTAGCAAATACGAAGATCCAGTTTTTGATGTGGAAGAAAGATACTTATCTTACATGGAACTTATTTTACTAAATATTATCAATAATAGTTGTTTTGCCAAATATTACAAATCCTATTACTGCAAAGAAAACTTTTCTCACTCTTTAATTTCTCACTCTATAATTCCCATATCTTATTAAGGAATTTCTCAACAAATTGCATTGAAATTAAGAGCATGCTGTTTACCTGCTTCTTGTACACCATTAGAGCTGGGGAAAGTAGGGAAAAAATTGATTTGCTGTGAATGAAAGGAACTATCCTGCCGGAGTAACTAACTGCAACATGACCTGTACAGGGACTGATGGATTGGGATATGGTACTGGTTCTCAACTAGAGTCGCCTCCCCTGTGTTGGGGGAGGGAGGAGGAGCTGGATGAGGTGTGGCAGTGCATTTGTCAAAATGATTGGAAGTTACTACCGGCGTGTAGTAGCCAAAGATGTTACAATGCTGAATATCCTGTGCTGTACGATGAAGGACTGTCTTATGCTCCTGTTGAGAAAATGTTGAGAAACATCTATTTTTCATACACGTGGCTGGTAGAAAGGGCAACTAAAACTGACTGGTGCTGTCCAGCGTGGGGACAGGTTCGATCTGGCTTTAGGAATTTTCTGGTGACCGGAGAAGTGCTTTTCTTGTAGAATATGGTTATTTTTCATGGCCATGTGTTTCCTTTTGTCCTGAGTCTGCCTTTTGGTAACTGGCTCAAGTATTCTGATGACTAGAAAGAGATGCTATTTCATAATAAATTGATTAATTGGAATTTTGTATCATAAATGGGTCTGTCTGTTTTGGTCACTTTCCTATAGTTTGGTGAGTTGTAGATGATGAGATAAAATTGAGCTTCTGGAACCTGGAGTTACAATAATTAGTTACCTGGAGACTCTGCCCCCAAACTGTCAGTGTCTAATGTCCTCGGCTGTTGGCAGTCTCCAGGAAAACTGGTTTTTGGTGTTAATGGCTAAATTTTTTTCCTACTGTTTCACCATCCCTATGTGAAAAAGCCAGGGCTTTTATATCTCAGGTACTTAATTATTTTCAGTACTTCATCATTTCAGCAATTTCAAAGAAACCCGATTATTATAATAGCTATGGTGGTGAAAACAGACCTGTTTCTTGGGTGGAGAAGTTAATCTGGCCCCGAACATTCTGAGAGGTTTCTATGAGGAAACCTTGGGGGGTATGTGCAGTGGCAGCAACATGCCGGTCATGTGACATTCCTACTGTCCGCTGAACCTGCCAAGACACATTAAAGAGGGAAAAAAGCCCCTGCTATCAAGAAGCCAGTTAAGAGGTTAAGATTGCTATCCCATGATCATCAGCATAGTGGTTCTTTTAAAAAAAATTTAAGTTATAGTTGACATTCAATATTTTATATTAATTTCAGATAGCACAGTGGTTCTCAAGGGATGGTACTGCCCAACTCCTGAGAATTTGAATTGAGACAGTGGTGTTGGGGAGTGGGGTGGGGAGGAACAGCAAAACTAAACATCCTGCAGTGTTAGAAAAAGTAGTGCAGGGCAGAAGAATTGCCCCAAATGTTAATAGCAGCCCTATTAAGAAGACATATCACAGACCATACAGCTGGTGTGTGTCAGCCGGTGAGTATGATTCTGGTTATAGAGTTCTTGACTGAACTTGCTTGGTTTTGAGCTCCCTGGTGTTGTCCCAAACTTGGACTTATTTGATGCTTGAGGGCAAATAAGGCACTCAGTAGCCACTTGTCACCAAAATGGGTCTTGAGAAGCCCAGGCTACAGTAGCTACTGTTTTATTTCAAATTTAGAGGTAAGAAAAAACTCTGATAAGTTAATTTAAAATAAATTTTGAGTTACAGAGTGTATACATACTCTATTATATATAAACAAAGATTAGAAAGTTAACACGTTTCTAAGATAAAGAACAAAGGAAATGAACAGCCTCTAGCTTTACTACTGGGCAGACCATCCTTGGGCACTGGTGTCGGATTACAGGATGGATGAACATACTTGGCCTATGAACAGACAACTTGAAAACATCTACCTTCCTAACACAAACAGGCTCGTCTGGCCAAATAGAGAAATCTTGAGCCAGTGATTCTCCAATTTGCCAGAATTACCCCTGAAGGCAACAGAGTAAATGTTCTTCCACCCCCATAAACCGAAGTGTCTTTCTTTGAAATCTCTGAATCTGTCTCTAAAGTTCATGTGACTTTCCATTTGACTTTGTACCAGATGCGTATTATTTTATAAATGTATTCTTTCCCCTCTCATCTCTAAATGTGATGATGACTCCTCCAGGAAAAGGCACCCTGTTTGTCCCATGCCTTTCAGCAAAGTTCCATAGCCCCTAGTTTTAGAAGCCAAGCCATATGTTTTAGTGATTATTCATCTGTTGAGAGTTTCCATCTAACTGCAGGTCCATTTCATTAACAGGTGGGGAATCACAGCATAATAAAGACAGTTTTGAGTTAGTCTAAAACCTGACCCACTTTACAAAAGGAAATAAAAAAACAAGTCCCTGGTATGGCCAGAGGAGCCCAGGTACCCACCTCATAACTGAAATAGAAGTATCCAGTCTGGTGGGCAAATTGCCAGAAGCATTCTGTGCCTCCTGGAGGGATCATGACTGCAAAGTCATTTCGGTCCGCTCCCCAGAAGAGCGGCTCCCCAGAGCCACTAAGGGGTTCGGTCTTCAGGCTCCTAGCAGAGGTCACTAGGGTCAGAACCACCAGTCCAGGCCCAACGAGCAAAGGGAACATGCTGGTTCCTGGAGACTTCTCTGCAGGTGAACTACCTGCAGCCCGGTGGAACCAAGTAGTGTAGATCACTGCCAGGGTAATTATTAACCCTGCAAGTCACACTTAGGCCAGTTTCAGGGCCACACACAGATATTCCATAATAGAACTGGCATGATAACCCCATGTTTGGCTCACAGGAAGTTTCCGCTTTCACCTCAAAAACTCAGTGCCTTACTTCATGGGTGCTAGGTAGAATCTACTAATTCAGAGGAGGTATTTCCATCCTTCCTTTTGGCTGCCATTTTTCAGTTTTCTTGCTTCTTAGGGATAAACATTGAATAAGTTTATTTATAGTCATCTGATTATAAAAACAGAAGTTGGCGAGGAGATCTTTTTCTCATATCAAATTGCTAGATGATACCTATTGTTCCTATAAGACATGGGGCAGCACCTGTTTTAGTGGACTTTCTGTCCAGTGCTACAGTTTAGAGGGCGAAGCACAGCATGGAAGTGTGTGCAGAAGTTAAATGGATGAAGAGAGTGAGCAAAAGACAGTGGTCAAACCCCTCCACTGATAGTCCTCATTCTGCTCCCTTCCATCTCACGAAACCCCTTAAAGACTATTATATTGTTCAAACCCTTGGACTTTCTTTTATCTATGACTTCTTTGGCACCTACAAGGGGAAAAAGGCTCATTGAACACCCAGTGACCTCATGGTCGGCACTGAGCTAAGAGATTTACTAGCATCTGACTTTATTCTCACAACAGCTCCACAAGGGAGGTACCATTACCTTCTGCGTTAGAGGTGAGAAAATGGACATTTGGAGATCCCAGTGGCTGGCTCACTGTCCCACAAGTAGAGCTGGAACAGCAGAGCTCCTGAGTGGGCCTCTCTTACCCACCAGGACAGTGTTTCTGCCAGTCTCTGAAGCCTGACAATGTCTAAATGTTTTTATTTCGGCCATAACCTTATAAAAACAAAACAGCATTAGCTTCTAACCAAGTGTTGCTTCAGAATTCATTGCATTGACTCCACGTGGTAATACTTTTAACTGTCACAAGCTAATTAAGCAGAGAACAGACTTCATAATTGTATTTGGTTCTAGCTGAGGCCAAATGACATCACAGCATCCTGAAGGCACAGTGGCCTGCAGCAGTCTCACTAAGGTGAAGATGGGAGAGACTGGTATCATTTCTCAGTACACAGTGGCACAGACACCCTCACCATCCCACCACTGCCATTGTCCTAATGCTGCTCATGTAATCAGCAGTGACTTAGATTCAGCAGAACAGCACACGGTAAGTTTTATAGTTCTATATTAGCTATAGGTTTAGTTTTTTGTTTGTACACATTTCAGTAATATAATAAAAACCCTGAAGTTCTTAAAAAGTGTCAATGGACTAGTGCATTTTTCAAATTTGAGAAATGTTGATTAGGATATTTTGCTTCCCTAGGTGCATCACAGTGTCACTTTTCTACTCAGACAGTCATCTTAATGATGTGAGAGTCAGGGGAGAAAAGCTTCTGGATCCTTTGGAGGGAAACCACAACTAGCTGCAGTGAGACTGAAAGGGGGTGGCTTGATTGAGAGATCAAGTTCTCATTGTAGTTTCATTTGGGATTAATTGACAGAAAAACAGTAGTACCAAACCCCAAAACAGGTAGTCAATGTGTAATAAAACTGTACAAAGTTTCCAACTTGTAACTATAGGATGAGCTTTAAAACTTTAGCATTTCTTTACATCTTTCACTCACTCAAAAGTGAGAAAGGGAAAATTCTTTTGGCCCCAGAAGTATGTTATATGAGGAAATGGACAAATTAAGAGGAATCTTTCACATCTCTGTTTAACATGGCTTTCACGGATTAGAACATCCAATACAGTTTGACATCAGCTTTTTAACATAGTCACGGTGGTTCAGCAAAGCTTGTTTAACATTTTGCTACCTCCATCTGTTCATACACGCTGTGCTGCAATTAAACAGCTACTTAAATTTGAGAGAAGCAAGACTTTAATGAAGAATGCTACAAGTTATGGACAATAATTAGTTCTATTTTAAAAAAAGATTACAGAAAACACTTTACTGAAATTTTTTTTTTTTTTTTTTTTTTTGCTAAAAAGACAGTCTTTAGGATGTCCAAGAGGGACAGCAAGCACAACACGGTACAAAAGGAGAGGGAAATGTTGAATTCCAGTGCAAGACACTAACACAGCACAATTAGGGAATCAGAAGCAATCTTTTCACAAAGAATGGAATTAGGCATTTATATTCAACCAGGATTTAAGCTTTAAAAGTCCAGCATAAGGAAGGGAACTGGGAAGAGAGAATGTGGGGTAGGGACGGACTAAGCTTATCTACAATCACCAAAAAACACACTGGTTCAACCACATGAGAAGTGGAGGTTAAACCTGCCTACATAGCCCAACAAATATTAAGAGCAAATGCCAAGGCAGTCAGGTCTAGGTGCTGACGTCATAACAGGCTAGAGTTTTTACAGGGACCCTGATTCCACCAGGACAGGTCTCAACCTGGGCTCATGACAGACGAAGTTCTTTTGCATTTGCATCGGAAGGCCAAAGCTTTCCCTGGAACAAGTTCACTCCAAATAATACTCACGTTGCTGGTTTTAACAGGTCATGGAGTCATCAGTGGCTACTAACCAACTCCACCATTCCCTAGGAGAAGGTCCTACTGATTACTGGGGATTTGAATTCAAGCAAACCACTAAAGAAGGGAAATACTAATGATATTCTGGCACTGTACAAGCTATCTGCCTGTCATCTCTGCCAAGTACATGGGATGGACTTGGCTTTGCTTCTCAGCTCCATGATCTCCAAGAGCGATGAAGTAGAACTGGTACCTCCCCCATGTCGGAGGAGGATGCCTAAAATTTTCATCCCAGCCCAGAGCAGACTATCAGGGGCTATTATTAGGAACCGTGCTCCTGTGAATTCTGTGGAAATGAAATCTTGTTTCAGTTCATGCCAAGTCTTTTCATGGTCCTCCAGCGATCCTTAATCATCACAGCTGTTCGGTTAACAAATGGGTAATTTTTAGAAATGGCAACCCAATTTCCTTCCCCGAATTTCTGCACTCCAGCCTTGACCCACTCACTTTCTTCTACAGTCCATTTCTGCAAAAGAAAACCAAAAGATTTATCACAACCTGTCTCTCCACTTATTCACATTTTCATACAGTAAAGAGGTAAACTCAAGAATCCTAGGAGAATAATCTGAACCTAAAAGAAGGATTTACATTTTTAAAACACAATATAGACAATAAGTTAACACTGCGGATTTGGACATTTAATAATTTTCAATGTCCTGCCATTCCATCTTCAACTAATAATCACATCTGTATTCATACTTCAAACGCGTGTGTTCACGGTCAGGAAGATGTGTCAGGTTTCTGTCCTAGATTTTTCTTCCGGAGAATAACTACAGTAAGCCTCACTTAACATCATCGATTGGTTCTGTGACTTGAAGTGAAACAATGTATAATGAAACCAATTTTACCATAGGCTAACTGATATAAACGAGAGTTAAGTGCATCTAATCAACATTATAACAAAGACATTGAATGAAAGGACGTTATTCGTTATTGGAGGACCTGCTGTTATTACTTTAACTTAATTTGGGTTATCAGAAAAACGCAAAAGATTTTTTATCAGATGCGTGGGTAGTCTATGAAATGTGGGTACTTATTTTATCTCTGCTCTACCCACACAACCAGAATAGATCAGAGAAAAGAATTTTAAATTACCTGCTTTTTGGTTACACTTGTTGTGCTCTCTTCATCTGATGCTGCTGGAAAACATTAAAAGTAGACATTTCAGAATTCACCTTTCTCTGTGTAAAACACAGACATATAACGTCCCTAAAGGGAAAACTTGATTCAAATTTCACCAACTTTGAGAAAAGAAAGGACATCACTAAAGGATAATTTGTTTTTGTCTTTTGTTTGCAAGATCATTTCAGCCCAGGAAAATCTGTATAAAGCAAATACTTTGCAAAAAAGCATTCAATAAATGTTGGTTAATGATGGATTTTGGGCTCTTTAGTAAAACTAATATTTTCTAAAATTACTGAGGGACTGTGGTATTTAAAACCCAAGCATATCTAACAGTTTTACTGTTTCATGCCAGAACTTTCAAATCCCTTGTCCTTTTATATAAGTAAAGTTAGGTTCAATTCCTTAAACAAAAGAATGGGGTGATAATTTTTGCTTCCCACTCCAACAGAGCATGGGAGATATGCTCAAGTTCCCTC
>NW_006434825.1:12844680-12853972 GCF_000325575.1 Pteropus alecto
AGAGATGAAGCCTCAAAAAAACATGGGACCGCAATAATTTTATAAAGGGCCAGAGGGCTACAGGAGGGCATACGAGTATAAAAGACATGCCATTTCAAGCCAATAAGAAGCAGTTAAAAAGGTGCAAGAAAAGACAAAGTTGCATAAACATGAACCTTGCTAGAGTGTCTGCCTTCACAGAGGCCCTGTCCCAGCAGTGCTTCCTGAACAGTGGAGGAAGATGGCTTGCAGCAGATTGTTTATGTTTAAATTGTGAAGTATTTCATACTATAGTGGAATCAGATTTCTAAAGCTGACAGATCTGGACTGCACTGGACGTGGATGTTTTCCAGAACTTTTATATCCTGTTTTTAAATATTTAATGATTTTATTGATTTTTTGTTACTTCTCCCCTTTTCCCTGTGATCTTGATCTTGCCAACCACATTTTTGCCTCTAAGGTACTTTTTAAGGACAAAACCTATGAGATTGGCAATGGATTACTGTTCTGTTATAAAAATGCTTAGAATCTCAAAAACTAAGGTTTAACACTTAGATTTTTCCATTAGAATGTAAAATATGTAGTAGAAATTCTAATGCAAATGCTATGAAGTTTAGTATTAATTATGCAATAGTAGTTTTTTATCTTTAGGAAAAAACATGTAGAAACTGGTAAGAGATTTTTTACTTAAACAAGAAATAGCTACTATTTTTTCTAATTCTAAGACTTTAGCAAGAATATCAACTACAGTTAAATATAGGACTTATTAAAAGAGAACCAGGAATTTTCCATAAAATGCTGCTTTAATAGTCTGTTGTTTAATGAAAAAGGACATAAAAACTGCCTCCTCATGAACCACAATGAGGAATGTATTACTTTTTTGAGTTTGGAGACGAGCAGTTTCTGGAATGTTAATGTGACAGTAACATGCATCTATACTTCAGCAAGTGTCAAGGAAGAGACCAAGGAGAATCTCCTAGCTTACCCTGAACATGAAACAGTTCATCCTCTTCCACCCAAGTCTCTTTTTCTTCAACTCCATTAGAGCTGTTCCACTTGCCTTTGGGTACTCTGAGGAGAGAGAGAGAGAGAGAGAGGACAAGGTATAAAACTGTCAAGGAAAGACCAAGGAAAATCTCCTAGCTTACCCTGAACATGAAACAGTTCAACATCTTATACCCTAGTCTCTTTTTCTTTATCTCTATTAGAGCTGTTCCACTTGCCTTTGGGTACTCTGAGGAGAGAGAGAGAGAGAGAGAGAGAGAGAGGACAAGGTATAAAACAAATTCATCCTGGGTCATCCTATATTCTGCCCTTGGCTCACTCGCGGTCCTATATTCCTCCTTGTTTTGCTGTGACCACATTGAAGATTCACCTACACACAACTCCCAAATCCTGACCTGGCCAGGTCTCTCCATGTCTTCATCCCCCAGGCTGCAGGACCACTCCTCAAACTCAGCACTGAATACATCACTGTCCTCCTCAAAATATTTAAGGTCTGGGTATTTCATAAATGAGTAATGGAAGCAATTTGCTTAATAAGTGCAGACTTGAAAAAAAAATCTTGAGTTTCATGAATTTACTATGAAATTACCTAATGGGCTGCACTATTTCCTTTGTTGTTAAATTGGATTATATCCCCAACAATGTTTTTTCTAAGAATAATTTGCTGGAGACAAAGTGAAGGATGTTTTTCCTTCTCAGGGTATTAGCAGTGTTGATTACTACGAATAAATAAAAGTAGGTTTAAGTTTTATATCCACATATTTGAGTGCTGGGATAAAATTGATTTTAACTTCTGGGTCCATTATTTTCACTCAGGTAGCTGTTTGCTCTTCCTGCAGACTTCCTGCAGATCGGTTTGGTAGCCTCCTGCTCCTCTGAACTTGGCATTTATTATGTGAACAAATGCTTTGGTACTTCCTAATTTCTCATGTTGTGGAAGGGGCTGAGATCTGAGTCCTCACCTTAACTGTTAGTGGCTGTGTGATTCCAGGCAAGTGAGGTCACTTCTTGGTGTTTATGCTCCTCACTGGTGAACTTAGAATTTGAGGAGCAGTGGTCTAGAGGGGTAAGCAAACTACAGCCTGTGGTTGCTGGTTTTTGAATAGCCCTTGGACTAAGAATGATTTTTACATTTCAAAGGGTAATGCAACAGAGACACAAGTGGTCCACAAAGCCCAAAATCTTAACCCGTTGCTGGCCTTTTAGAGTTTTATGTATGACCCCTTAAATTGCAAGAACCAAAATCATTTTATTTGGTTAATAAATATCTAGTAGGCACTTGTTCTGTGCCAAGTGCTGTGGAGGATATAAAACTCTAGTAAGTTATGGCCTGGCCTCCAGGTGGTACACCCTAATCCTGCCTTCCCCTCCGACTTGCCCTGGTCCAGCCTCCCCCAGGTCTCAACTGCTCATCTGGCAGCCGTGTCCAGCCACTCTCCTCTCCATTCCCTCAGTGGTGTCTTATCAGGCCTAAAGATTAGTTGAATTAGATTTGGGGCATACTTAGAAAAGCAGATGACAGAGCATTCCCCTGCCCCTTCTAATTCAGTAGTCAGGAGCCTGAGAATTTTTTTTTTCTCAGCATTCCACAGGTAATTGTGATATGAAGCCCAGTTTGAGAACCTCTGCCTTATAGAATATAATAGAAACACCCTTTTATCCATCCAGACTTTTCTCCCTTCATCCTCTCTGTGCACTGTTTTCTCTAGCCATACAGACTACATGACATTTTTCAGAGCATACCAGGCTTTCTCATGCCTTTATGCCAGGGGTTCCCACTGCCTAGAACCTCCAGCCCCCAATATGCTTGATGACTTCCTACTCATTCTTCAAGGCCAGCTCAACATTTGTCCCTCTTCAAGGCTTGCTCCACCAACTCTGCTGAACAGGCTCAGCTCTTCTTCCCTGGAGCTCCCAGGCTCCTCACAGGCACTTCCTTTACAGCCAGGGTCACAGGATCCCTTTTTTTCTGTAAAGGGCCAAATAGGATCTTCGGCTTTAGGCCTTCCTGTCTCTGTTGCAACTACTCAACTCAAGGTAGCATCAAAAGTAGCTACAGACAATACAGCCACAGACAATACATAGATGGGTGTGGCTGTGTTCCAATAAAACTTTATTTACAAAAACAAGCAGCAGGCATACTGGGCTTAGGGGCCATAGTGTGCCAACCTCTGCTTCAGAGTATCCATCATACTTCATACCCTTGACGCATGAGAGGTGGCTATGTCTGAAACCTTCAGAAATCCTCCCATTTATAAAACCACTGTAATCATACTCTGTCCAGTTTCCTCATCTGTTCATGGGAGCAAAACCTACACTTCACAGGATTACTGTGAGGAGGAAAGATCATGTATCAAACAAGAATAAAAGTGTGTTGAGCTGCATCTGCTTGCCCAGCCAGTGACTCACTCACTTCCAAATGCAGATAATGGTGAAGATTTGTGCCTGAGTATGGCTCACCTCTCAGATGACAAAGCCTCTTGGTACCTAGCTCATTCTGCCAGAGCACAGGTCCCCAAACAACTATGACAGAGAGCAGTGGTAAGAGATGGCAAGGGACTTGGGAGACCAGAGAGGTGATCACTTACAGCAGGATGACCAGGGGAGATTCATGAAAGAGGCAATTTTTAAGAGGCAGCCTGGTGTAAGTGGTGTACAAGGCACGGGCATTTGTGTCAAGACAGACCTGGATTAAAAATCCCAAAGCCAAACTTTGCCACTTTTCAGCAGTTATCACTTAAGGCAAGTTAACTTTTCTGAATTTGCCTCTACAAAACAGGGCTAGTATGCCACTCGCAGAGTGAGGACTGTAGAGACTCAGTATGATAATAAAGTGCTCGGCCCATGGAAAATACTTGACCAACGTCAGCTTCTCTTCCCCTTGAGGGACGGGTGGGATTCTGACAAGCAATGATGGACAGATGATAGTCGAGCCATGGGGAATGACAGGGAGTAAGAGTACAGTAGTGGAAAACAAACAGCGTGTTCCAGAGAGAGCAAGCTCATCAGTTTGCCTGGAGGGAAGGGTCCACAAGTGGGCACAAGGGGTAGCTAAACTCAAAAGCCAGGTCAGGGACCATGATGGGGAGCAAAATGAAAGCATTCTAACCACTGCCCCACAAAACCTAGCAGGAAGTGAGCGATTAGTAAATATTTACTGAGTTTGCCAAGTCTTAAATGTCATAGAAGGTGCAAAACTATAAATATTCATAAATCTCTTAAGGATCAAAGTATAACATGGCCCAATTCAAACAAATTTCTTTTAACAAATATTTAGGAGTCAAGCACTCAGAAGTCTGCTAAAAACGAAAGCAGCGATGAATAGGAGGCTCCAAAACCCTTCCATCCTTACTCATGCCCTAGTGCAATGCCTGGAAGCCCACGTGTGGGGCTTCAGAACTGGCAGGGATGGCTATGTATGTCGTCACTCTCCACTCCCGAGTCACATTCTAGCAGTCTGAGCAAGCTTTGGTGGTGAAGAACTTAGTTGAAAGTTACTTCATTCATGGAAGCAATACCAGGCCCAACCAGGCCCACCAACTAGCCCCCAAACTGCTACAAAGAAGGTCTTCATACTTGGGATTCTTCTCCGCGGGGAGGGGTTGGTTGAGAATGGCGGGCTTGGACGGTGGCACTGGAACGACCTCCTGGGAGGAGTCGAGGCCTGGGCTCGCCTCAGTACTCTGGCTGTCCTCCTCCAGAACCAATCTGCTTATTGTCATGCGCTTGTTCTTGGGCTGCAGTTCAGAGCCACCCTCCCCCTCAGCAGAGGCTGAACTTGCATTTTCATCTTTTCTTGGTCTCTTGTTTTTGAGGGCTGGTGATGGTGGGGGTGCTTGTTTAGGAAGTACCAGATCTTTCTGGTCCAGTTTTGAGAAGGCTGCCTCAGAATCTTGTGAACCAGACAGAGTCTTGAAAGCTGCTTTCAGAGTCATAATTCCAATGGTGGTTGGTGTATTCTGTAGCTGTCTGTGAATAAGGCAAACACAAAGATCAGTTTCATCATTGGTGATGCTCATCCGAACAGCCACTTTTTCAAAGTGTGAAGCTTCAAATTAGAGGACTCAAGTCGAGGACTCTGTTTGAAAAAGAAAGGTTGCTTATACAACCTTTACACAAGCTTCCATTTAAGTTAAAACTCTGGAGTTTAAACTGCAAATCAGAGAACCTAAAGGAACTAGGGCCAATGACACTCCCTCCAGGGACCTCTTTAGCCCACGTGTGGTCTAACCCATTTAGTCTGCATGGACTAAAGCAATGCTCCATTATGTAAGAATTCTTCATAGTGCCTAAAAACTAACCACAAGTCCATCTAGAAAACCTACTGATAATCCAGCAATTTCACCTTGAAGTCTAAACTCTTCTTCCAGCTGTCCCAGTCCAACCCTCATGCGATAGGAGTGAAAAGACTGGTCTCTATTTTGCCCCTTTTCTCCTATAATACACTTGTGAATGGGATCTTGAGAATTCTCAGCATAAGAAGTGTGCCAGTCTTGGAACAACTGCCTTCTTAAAATAGAGTGCAGTTCATCTGTCATTTGGAGTAGCTAGTATGCTTTAGGTAAAAACTGTGAGGAGAAGGCAAACTGGCATCTCATAGGCCTGCCACACCCAGCCAGCAGATAAGTCTTGTTGCCCTAGCCTACACAAGTGCTTTTGAAACTTGAATAACTGCCAACATTCAAGAACTGGGAAAGCTTAAAAAAAAAAAATTTGGACATCCCACACAAAATGTGAACTGAAGTTTGGGCATTCTAATGTAGCAACAATCGCACGAAGCTGAAAAACATACCCTCTCTGGTTCAGTGCCATGCTGTCAATTATCCTAGATCCATTTTGCTCCTTTACGTTTCCTACCAGGCCCCCACAGGCATCTAAACTTGTGTTCCCTGCTTTGGCAATTGGTCTTGGGAATCTGATTCACAAGTCTGAACACTATATTAAGAGATCAGGTATCAGCAAGGAAGTATTGAGTAGATATGTGAACAGTAACCCAGTGACATGTTAGGAGCTCAAGTCACCAGGAGGAACTAAGAGATCCTCGTCTAAGGAGGGGACTGTTTCCAACAGACCACTCCAGTATTTAACCCAGGATCACAAGAGGGCATCCCTCTCACCTTGCAGGTTCTCTGGGTGGCTTTTCCACAGGCTCTGGTGCTGGCTGTTTATCTTCCTTCACTGTTGTTGAGGCAGCAGACTCAGATTTCAAAGCTTTTTTGGCCATCTAGGAAGGAGAGGGTGTCATTAGGAAGAGGAAGCCACAGAATTTCATTAATTCTCTATATTCAGTATGCAAACATGTTCACCTACAAATCCAATCTAGGCATAAACTAGAGAAGGACAAAAGGAGTGGACTTATAAGAATGATCTCAAGAACATGATTTGAGTAGTGCTAACCATCTTGACATTGAAAGAATTCTTTAAATGTGTGATTTTACTTTGTGTCTCCTCTTCCATCTTTCCAATCTCATTCTTAACCTAGTTTCTGAATCCTAAATACACCTTTGGGGTCATGTACAAAAAAAAAAGTCAAACTTTTTTGTTTTCAAACTTAGGATAACTGATGGTTTATATTAATATCTTTGAATCTGTGTATAGATTTTTTTATGACTACATTTCCACAAATATGTTTTGCCTTTTAACAACTCTTTGAAAATCCTTACTTATAGCATATAAAGCTCTAAGTAGGCCAATCTTGCTCTAACTCCAATTGCTCATCCATCTCCCTCTGACTGAAGTTTTACACATTTCCAGTCAGTCCAGCATATTCCATTTCAGGTATATGTATCTGTGATGAGTGATGTCTTAAGAGCTGAAAGTTCTATCCTCACACAGAAACAGGGGCAGCTTATTTTCCAGTTACCTGGAATACAAAGAAAAGAAAGGATCCTAGGCCAAGCTCAAGTATCCTAACCCTTGCTCCCTGATTATTCCAAACTATCTGCTTTACAAATAATTTGCCATTTGACAGATGACTGCTAGGTTCATAGACACTATCCTAATATAGGCCTTGAACATCTATTGTTATGAGCTATATTTTCAACACTCAAAATTTTGGTTAAAAGAAAAATCTCTTACTGTTTTCTCTTATCACAGTCCACCTTCTAAGACAGATGGGGCTCTCTTTCTTCTATGTACTGTCTTGAGCCTCATTGCTTCCATTCTTTATGCTTAAATCTTTGATCTAATTGAATGTCTTCATTTGGCCTCTTTTGCCTTAACATATATCTAGTCTCCAGTTATGCCTTCTTCCTGTTAACTGTCATACCACATCTATCAAGCCACTCTTCCTCCCAAACTTAACTCAAATTTCATCTCTGGGAACCACCATCAGCTCTAAGTCAATGTTCTCCTACTTTAACAACTGATTAATCACATGTAGAGGAGGTGAAAATAGGAGGCAATGGAGACCATCTATGTTCCATTTGCCTCTGCCAGGATTTCTGCTTCTGTATATATAAGGTATTTAATTAAGGAAGATAGTGCATACAATTCAGTCTTTCCCACACATTTATTCTGTAACTTCTAAAAAGAACTGTCCCTTTTCTAATTGCTTGCACATTCTCAAGGCCATATCATGGTTATGGGAAGAGAAGGCCAAGGCTCACTGTGAGGAGGTAGGGCTCTGCATCATCCAGGTGACTCTCCAGGAAGCGCAGCATCTTCTGCTGGAAGGTCTCGTAGGAGAAGTTCTGGATAACAGGGTGGGCCGAGTTCTTTTCACGGATAATGTTCAGGAGATCATTTCTCAGCTTCTACACACAAAAAAATATTTGCAACATGAGAAAGGAGAACTCCAATAAACATTCAATAATGATGGGTTGAGACACTATTATCAGAACTTCCACAACACTGTCAGTGAAAATCCCTGGTACACATATGAGAAGGGGAGCCCCCCACAAAGAAGGGGTCAATCAATTGTGGATCAGCCACAATGGGTTACTATGCAGCTATTAAAAAAGAACTTAGGATCTAAAGTACTTTCGTACATTTACATAAAGATTTTAAAGTTGAAAAAACAAAACAAAAAGGATAAAACTTTTTATACGCCAATACAGAATGATCTCCAAGCTAAAGTAAGTGAAAGAAGCAATTTACAAAAATGCTCAAATTAGTGTGTAGAATATGCTCATATATGTATGTGAGAAGAACAGGAAGAATGGGCATATGTGTATGTCTTTATGTACACACACACACGCACATTTACTTGCTTGCGTAAACAAGGTATCTCTGAAAAGATAAAAGAAAAAAACAAACACAAAAAATACTGGCTGCTTCTGAAGAGACTGAGATGGCTGAGTGAGATGGGAGAATTTTCACTAACCTCTTTCGTTAAGCTTTTTGAATTTTGTATTTATTATGTATATGTTACCTTTTCAAAAACTAAAATTTAGATTTGTAAAGAAAAAAAAAAAAAAAAAACAAGAACAAGGTACCAACAGGGCTTTTGACACCAGAAAATAGAGGAGTTAAGTCCTAATAAAGGCAAATTCTCAAGTCTGCAGGATCAGCATTTATGTAAGTGAAGATCAGCATTTATCAAGCTATCAAAACTCGATAGCTTGATAACTTTAAATAAAGTTCTGTCACAAACCAGACATAAATGGGCAAGTAAATGACTTAGGTATATTTGTCTAATAAAAAAATAAAATTTGACAAAAGCCTGGATATAAAAGATAACATGCTAAAGGTGATGAATATGTAAAGATAACTATTTAGCTCACATTCCTGAGAAAAAACCCTTTTCCTGTTTTCACACACACACACAAACAATGAAATAGATTTGTCATAGGAGCAAAAATATATGAAATTTACCTGAGTTGTGGGGTCCTTGGACATATGTTTTTTCAAAATTTTTGAAGCCTTTTCAAATTCTTTGTTTTTGATACAAATAATGACGGCCTACAAAAGGGGGAAAAACTTTTTTTAAACTGTTGTAATAATGACATGAAATCAGAATGTCAAATATCAAAATATACCTTACTAAAAAGTAAAACCGAGTATTATATACCCAAGAACTTTTTCACATTCTATCAAATTCCTGTACTTAAAAACTAACAATTATTGTTCAAGTGTTATGAACAACTGTAAGCTCTCAGTGTATAGGGTAGTAGATTTTCAAAAAGATGGCTGATACAGCAAAGTCTGATCCCCTGAACGACAGACCATTTGTTCAGTTTGCATAGGATCTTCTAAGGAAAGGCAAAATTGGCAGGAGTCATTCCAGGTCCACAGAACAATTAGTTCTGTTCTTTTTGGATGCAAAAACTTTGATGTAATGGAGGTGGGGGGAGGGTAGAGGGGAGAA